>NW_027467782.1:39878565-40141928 GCF_004210375.1 Tachypleus tridentatus | reverse complement strand
ATTTTTTACTAACAAAAATATTTGAAAAACTGTTTGTAATGGACAGTCTTGTATCTGAAAATGTGAAATCTTTTTTAGTAGTCAAGAGAAATATATATTTCTTTTGTGAATTAAACAACTCAATTAATGACTTATGCTACTCATATGAAAAGTTTACCTAATATTTTTGTAATAGACCCACAAGGATATATTTTGACATCAGGTGAAAACATGTCAGCATACACTAACTGTAGTTCTGTTTAAACAGTTTGTCTGGTGATCACCATATAGTACAATGGTTTAAAAGTTTCAAGAGCTATTAATTTAAATGTTGACTTATAACATTTAAAAAATAAATTTAATTATTATTTTAATATTTTGTTTTGGAACCTCTTCTACTACAACTTAATTTGAGACCAGCTGTTACTTATTTTTGTCTGTAAAATGTCAGCATTCTTAACATATGTATGCAATAACATAGGACAATATCTCTACTCAAATGTGTATGTTGCACTCTATTTATTCTTGTGTCATTATAATTGTAACTTGACTGTCACTGTTAGAACAAATAAGCTACTTTTTTATTTTCATAAGTTAGGTATAATATAAGCTAACTTTGGGAATGGTTAACAGTTTTGGGTGCAAAATGTCTGGTACTCAGTTTCTAAAAAAATCATGTGATGAAAATGTTAGACCTAAAATGATAAAATATTAGGTTGTCCAGAAATAAATGTCGTTTTTGAACTGTGAAGTTTGGAAAAGTATAAACCAGTGTTGTAAAACATGCTTTAATCAAAGTAAGCACCATTTGTTTCAATACCCTTTTACAAACTTGTAATGATGCTGTTTGTGCCCCTGCTGTAGAAATCAGACTTTTGTGTGGTCAATTAGACTGTCTGAAAGCTTCTTCTGTAAATGCTTGGTTTTGAAAGCATTTTATTGTTCATAAAGTTGTAAGGGAAAGGTTTTGGAATAAGGTGGATGAGGCAGATCCCTCGATTCCCAATTCGTTTGGAGTGTCATCCTTGACAGTTCTCATTAATGCCAGTTTGTTTATTGTCAGTCAGCTCATGCAAAGCCAGATTTCTTCACCTTTTTAGTCACAGTCATATGGTTGGCTATGCTTGATTTGCTTGTCTCTAGCTTTCTGTGCGAGATAACATACTGTTGTACGAGGGTCTATCTCAACTGCTTCCCTTATTGTGTTTTCATTTAGGGATGGCCTCCTTCCACAACCTTTGTGGTCTTCAAGACTTTCATCTCCATGTCCAAACCTTTTTAACCAACACTGAACTGTATGTTTAGTAACAGATCCATGGCCAAATGGCTGGTTGATGTTCCTTGTAGTTTTGTTAGCTTTTCATCCAAGTTTGAAGGAAATCAGGTGAAGGTCCTTCTTGTCTATGCTGCCTTGGGGGTTGCAAAACTTTCTCTGAGTACAGTTGAAACAGCAGACAATTAAAACACCTTGTAAGTGACAAACATTGGATTAAACTAACCAACTAATTAAAGTTACTCAATATTCAGCTTCTAAATGTCATTGTGAGAATTCTGACATTTATTTCTGGACAACCTAATAAAAACAGAAATTTTGCTTCAGTTTTTTCTCTATATCATGTCTATTTTATATGTTGTCTTACTTTAAAACCCATGTAAGTAGATGCACATAAATATAACATAATATTCAAAACTATCTAATAGTTTGTATTTTAAAGTACCTAGTAGTTTTTTTCACTTTAAGCTCCCTCTACAACTTCCAGCTCAAATTCTTATTACGTTTTTGCTATGTAAAAATTTCTCACTTATATTCAATTTCAAAATCAATTTTCTGTATCATTGTTCTGCTTGTTTCAGGTATTAATTATGGAGAGAACCTCTGTTAAAGGTTAATAAGATCATAAAATTAAAACTAAGTAAATGTTTTGTTGCAGTTTACATAAAAAGAAAATTGTATAATTGATGCAAGACATTAAGTTCTGTAGTCACTCTGTAAGAAAACATGAGATGTTGGTAAGATTTGTTTTGTAAGGAAAGGGTAAATCTTAAAATAATAAAATTGTGATTGTTTTTTGTGCTACAAGTCCAACTTAAATTGAATGTTGTATTCTCTAACTTCACAGTTGATTTAACCTAAAATTCTTTTTTTCTTATAAATGTAGAATACTAAAGGTTGTTCATAGTAGTAAGTGATAATAATCAAAATTCAAAGCTTTTAAACTAATTTACATAAACATATTAATGTTAATTACTTTCATATATTTTCTTACTTCTGGTGTTGATTTTCAGAATGATGTCTTAAATAAAACTTTTGAATTTCTATTTTTTTTGTCTAGAAATACAAGAATAAAAATAAGGTTCCACCTATAAAGAAGGTGGAGAAGAGAAGTGGCAGATCTTCCAAGTAAGATATTTGTTGTACAGATGAAGTAATTATTGTAGTCCTGTTTTTCTTTTGGAAGTTGTTCTATGAAGCCATTTTGATTTACACTGTTAGACCTTATATCCCTTACATAATAGCTTTTCTCATTTGTTGCTGCCTTCTATATGTGCAATTTTTTCACACATCACTAGCCTGACACTTTCACCTATCCCATGTGTTTACATGTGATAAAGCTGTAATGTAGCATGTAATAGTCTTCCACCCATAGGAGTTTGACACACTCTCCTGACACAGCTTATTCCCTCTTTACTGAAGAATACAATTTTTGCTTCGTTATTTAGTGATAAGTCTAAAGATTTACAATGTTAAAATCAGGGTTCAATATCCCATGATGGATATAGCAGATGTCCTGATGTAGATTTGTTACTTAAAAAAACAAGTCACAGTCATCTTATTTCAGCATTGTTGAGAGCATATTTACGAAAAATTTTGCTCATGTTTTTTTGAGAAGGTTTGGTTGATTTTACTGGCCACATGACGTCTTTCTACTCATTTAAAGTTTTTATAGAGTTAATACTTCTAACTTTTAATATAGTGTGTATACCTTCACAAAATTTGTCAGTCTTTCACATACAAAAAAAATCATATTTTTAATAAACTAAGATAAAGGTTTGCCAACAAATATATTGAGTACTTGTTTTAAATAGTCCAAATGCAAAGTAATTTTTCACATTAAAATCAAAAAATACTTTTCCTCATTTCAAAAATCTCGAATTTCATTATTTGTGTAATCCATAAAACCTTCTAAATATCTGATACATTTGAAATGCTTTTAGTTTCTTTCCATTAAAACTTTATACTTTGCCTGTTATTTTCTCTACTCTAAATCAAAACCGGATTGGTCAATTTAATCAATATTGTAACCACCAAAAACAAATTGAAATAAATCTAAATAACTTTTTTTTCTTAAAATTGTAATATAAGACTACATTTGTTTAAAATAAGTAGCTTTTAACAATATCTATCTATTTGTAATTAAAGTTTATTGTTTGCTTGCCTTTAAACTGTGTTTAATTACTATTCGTACTATTATAAGTTGTAAGTCACTTGGGTAACATAGAGGTTATAATATGCTATGGAATGACATTACCTGTGAGCTACTCTGAGCTGTTCAAGTGAAATTATAGGAAGGCTTAAAAGTACTAATGCTGTTTAACTTGCAGATCTTAAATATAATTTTATGTGTCCAGTAAATTTTTTCTCAAAAAGTGTAGTGAATAAGGTTAGTTTACAAGATAAAAAACATGATGTGATATCTTTTCTACTTTCAATACTTACCAGGTTAAAGTAGCAAGGCTTGAGCAGTTCTTGTTTTCCACTGTTCACTTGACGTATCGTCTCTAAAGTATTTAATACAATGACAATTACTCACAAGCTAAAATAACAATTGTACTAAAGACAGTTTTGTGGATGGAATTTCATAATATACACAAACGTGAAATTTCAACACAACAGCATTTTTGAACATGCTTCAGAATTCTAATTTGATTTTTTTTAAAATTTATTTAATCTTTTATTACAGGGTGGAAAACTAGTAGTATCATCTAGTGCATTATCATTAAACCATTGTCATTTTAGACTATTAGAAAAATAGTTATCTACATTTGGTTGATAGCTTATGAAAACTGCAAAATATGTTTTGATATTGTGACATAATTAGTAAATAATAGGGTTATGATAAAGATGAATTAGTTACAAGACTATTGATAAATAAAAGTAGAACAAGTAAGGTTTTATGAGTGTTTCTCAACAACATGTCTGACAACCACTTACTCAGTCTGGGATTTTACGAAAACAAATAAATATGTGAATCAATGGATTTTCATTCTGTTTGCATTTTAGTTGTCTGTGACAATTTGAAAAGGTTGTAAGTGGGTCACTAGTATTGAAAAGGATGAGAAATTATGGTCTATACAATTTCTAAAAATAAAGGTGTTTTGGTCAACATGCAGGTGAGTAGGTTCTGAAACTGACAAACATTTCAATGTAACTCTATAAGTAATAAATTTCCAGAGGTAGATTTTAAATTAGGTCGTAATACTGAAAAAGTACCTATTAATTGTGATGAGATTCTGAAATGTTAAAACTTTCAAACTCCCATTTCAGAAACTTGAAATCAAAAAAGACAATGGAGGCATATACAAGCATCTGTTCTGAAAATGCTCAAAGTGAAGAAATCAAAGGAAAATCACGCTTCAGTATGGTAAGCTTTGTATCCTTTATAAACAACTTATTGTAAAAATAAAATTAGTTAAAATTTCTATGTTTAAATATATGCAGTTTTTGCCAACACTTTGAAAGAAAAATTTAATTGGGAAATAGAGGGAATTCAAGCATGCAAATGTGATATTATAATTGGTAATTATTTATTATTTTAGATAAGTAAAACATTACTACTAACTGTAAGCATATACAATAATGAGGGCTGTTCAAAATATGCAGACTGACGTCATAAAACAAAATGTACTTTATTTAGAAGTTACAGGTCTGGGACCCCTTCAAAGTACTCTCCTCCCCAACGCACACACTTATCCCAATGGTATTTCCACTTGTTGAAACAGTCTTGGTACGCTTCTTTTGTAATGTCCTCTAGCTCCTTTGTCGCATTTGCCTTAATCTCAGGAAACATCTCAAATCTTCTTCCTTTCAAGGGTCTTTTGAGTTTGGGGAACAAGAAAAAATCACAAGGAGCAAGAGGTCAGGTGAGTAGGGGGGGTGGGGAAGAACAGTGATCGAGTGTTTGGCCAAAAACTCACGAGTTCTGAGGCACAAATTTCGCAACAACATGGTGCATCTTCAATTTTTCGGTCAAAATCTCGTAACAAGATCCAACTGATATCCCACACTCTTCAGCAAGCTCCTGACAGTCAGATGTCGATTTGCCCGCACCAGGGTGTTGATTTTGTCGACGTGTGGGTCATCAGTTGACATGGAAGGACGCCCAGGACGCTCATCATCTTCAATGGACTGTCGACCATCCTTAAAACGTTCATGCAACTTGAAACATGCCGTATGCTTCATAGCAACATCACCGTAAGCCATGTTAAGCATAGCAAAAGTTTCAGTCGCAGATTTTCCAAATTTAACACACAATTTCACAGCAAGTTCATTGCTCCTTCAGGTCATTCATTCTGAAATCTGCCAAACGAAAAAATCGCACTTCACTTAAAACCGCATAGCTAATACACAAATGAAGATATATGCAATCGGGAAATGGCATCGTAATCAGCTGATCTGTGCGAACCTAGCGACATCAAGCAGATTCCCCTGGAACCAACTAGAGCCTCGCAATTCAAACAGTCCGCGTATTTTTTTAACGGACCTCATATATATTTTATGCTTTTTAGCACTGTGAGCTGCATATGCAAGAAACACATGTATATGGTGAATTTAAATTGACATTATACATATGCAAGAAATGCTGTTAAACAATGAGTAAATTTTAATTTAAAATAGATAGTCCTTTTCAGGAATGGTTTTTGAAATGAGGGCAAAATATATCTGCTAATACTGATATCAAATGACCATTACTTATAAATACTGACACTTGAAAGTTTGTTTTGTCAAGTAATTCTACCTGTTAACTGTTCAAATATATTCTCTAATACTAATATCAAATGACCATCACTTATAAATACTGACATATCAAATGACCATCACTTATGACCATTACTTATAAAATACTGACACTGGAAAGTTTGTTTTCTCAAGTAATTCTACCTGTTAACTGTTCAAATATATTCTCTAATACTAATATCAAATGACCATTACTTATAAATACTGACACTGGAAAGTTTGTTTTGTCAAGTAATTCTACCTGTTAACTGTTTAAATATATTCTCTAATACTAATATCAAATGACCATTACTAAAATACTGACACTGGAAAGTTTGTTTTGTCAAGTAATTCTACCTGTTAACTGTTTAAATATATTCTCTAATACTGATATCAAATGACCATTACTTATAAATACTGACACTGGAAAGTTTGTTTTGTCAAGTAATTCTACCTGTTAACTGTTTAAATATATTCTCTAATACTAATATCAAATGACCATTACTATAAATACTGACACTGGAAAGTTTGTTTTGTTTAAATATATTCTCTAATACTGATATCAAATGACCATTACTTATAAATCTGACACTGGAAAGTTTGTTTTGTCAAGTAATTTACCTGTTAACTGTTTAAATATATTCTCTAATACTGATATCAAATGACCATTACTTATAAATACTGACACTGGAAAGTTTGTTTTGTCAAGTAATTCTACCTGTTAACTGTTTAAATATATTCTCTAATACTGATATCAAATGACCATTACTTATAAATACTGACACTGGAAAGTTTGTTTTGTCAAGTAATTCTGCCTGTTAACTGTTTAAATATAAATATATTCTCTAATACTGTCAATATCAAATGACCATCACTTATAAATACTGACACTGGAAAGTTTGTTTTGTCAAGTAATTCTACCTGTTAACTGTTTAAATATATTCTCTAATACTGATATCAAATGACCATTACTTATAAATACTGACACTGGAAAGTTTGTTTTGTCAAGTAATTCTACCTGTTAACTGTTTAAATATATTCTCTAATACTGATATCAAATGACCATTACTTATAAATACTGACACTGGAAAGTTTGTTTTGTCAAGTAATTCTACCTGTTAACTATTCTCTTTGATATCAAATATATTCTCTAATACTGATATCAAATGACCATTACTTATAAATACTGACACTGGAAAGTTTGTTTTGTCAAGTAATTCTACCTGTTAACTGTTTAAATATATTCTAATACTAATATCAAATGACCATCACTTATAAATACTGACACTGGAAAGTTTGTTTTGTCAAGTAATTCTACCTGTTAACTGTTTAAATATATTCTCTAATACTGATATCAAATGACCATTACTTATAAATACTGACACTGGAAAGTTTGTTTTGTCAAGTAATTCTACCTGTTAACTGTTTAAATATATTCTCTAATACTGATATCAAATGACCATCATTTATAAATACTGACACTGGAAAGTTTGTTTTGTCAAGTAATTCTACCTGTTAACTGTTCTAAATATATTCTCTAACTGACACTGGAAATATCAAATGACCATGACCACTTATAAATACTGACACTGGAAAGTTTGTTTTGTCAAGTAATTCTACCTGTTAACTGTTCAAATATATTCTCTAATACTGATATCAAATGACCATTACTTATAAATACTGACACTGGAAAGTTTGTTTTGTCAAGTAATTCTACCTGTTAACTGTTCAAATATATTCTCTAATACTGATATCAAATGACCATTACTTATAAATACTGACACTGGAAAGTTTGTTTTGTCAACTAATTCTACCTGTTAACTGTTCAAATATATTCTCTAATACTAATATCAAATGACCATTACTTATAAATACTGACACTGGAAAGTTTGTTTTGTCAAGTAATTCTACCTGTTAACTGTTTAAATATATTCTCTAATACTGATATCAAATGACCATCACTTATAAATACTGACACTGGAAAGTTTGTTTTGTCAAGTAATTCTACCTGTTAACTGTTTAAATATATTCTCTAATACTGATATCAAATGACCATCACTTATAAATACTGACACTGGAAAGTTTGTTTTGTCAAGTAATTCTACCTGTTAACTGTTTAAATATATTCTCTAATACTGATATCAAATGACCATTACTTATAAATACTGACACTGGAAAGTTTGTTTTGTCAAGTAATTCTACCTGTTAACTGTTCAAATATATTCTCTAATACTGATATCAAATGACCATTACTTATAAATACTGACACTGGAAAGTTTGTTTTGTCAACTAATTCTACCTGTTAACTGTTTAAATATATTCTCTAATACTGATATCAAATGACCATCACTTATAAATACTGACACTGGAAAGTTTGTTTTGTCAAGTAATTCTACCTGTTAACTGTTTAAATATATTCTCTAATTCTGATATCAAATGACCATTACTTATAAATACTGACACTGGAAAGTTTGTTTTGTCAAGTAATTCTACCTGTTAACTGTTTAAATATATTCTCTAATACTGATATCAAATGACCATCACTTATAAATACTGACACTGGAAAGTTTGTTTTGTCAAGTAATTCTACCTGTTAACTGTTTAAATATATTCTCTAATACTGATATCAAATGACCATCACTTATAAATACTGACACTGGAAAGTTTGTTTTGTCAAGTAATTCTACCTGTTAACTGTTTAAATATATTCTCTAATACTGATATCAAATGACCATTACTTATAAATACTGACACTGGAAAGTTTGTTTTGTCAACTAATTCTACCTGTTAACTGTTCAAATATATTCTCTAATACTGATATCAAATGACCATTACTTATAAATACTGACACTGGAAAGTTTGTTTTGTCAAGTAATTCTACCTGTTAACTGTTTAAATATATTCTCTAATACTGATATCAAATGACCATTACTTATAAATACTGACACTGGAAAGTTTGTTTTGTCAAGTAATTCTACCTGTTAACTGTTTAAATATATTCTCTAATACTAATATCAAATGACCATCACTTATAAATACTGACACTGGAAAGTTTGTTTTGTCAAGTAATTCTACCTGTTAACTGTTTAAATATATTCTCTAATACTAATATCAAATGACCATCACTTATAAATACTGACACTGGAAAGTTTGTTTTGTCAACTAATTCTACCTGTTAACTGTTTAAATATATTCTCTAATACTAATATCAAATGACCATCACTTATAAATACTGACACTGGAAAGTTTGTTTTGTCAAGTAATTCTACCTGTTAACTGTTTAAATATATTCTCTAATACTGATATCAAATGACCATTACTTATAAATACTGACACTGGAAAGTTTGTTTTGTCAAGTAATTCTACCTGTTAACTGTTTAAATATATTCTCTAATACTGATATCAAATGACCATTACTTATAAATACTGACACTGGAAAGTTTGTTTTGTCAACTAATTCTACCTGTTAACTGTTCAAATATATTCTCTAATACTGATATCAAATGACCATTACTTATAAATACTGACACTGGAAAGTTTGTTTTGTCAAGTAATTCTACCTGTTAACTGTTCAAATATATTCTCTAATACTGATATCAAATGACCATTACTTATAAATACTGACACTGGAAAGTTTGTTTTGTCAAGTAATTCTACCTGTTAACTGTTCAAATATATTCTCTAATACTAATATCAAATGACCATCACTTATAAATACTGACACTGGAAAGTTTGTTTTGTCAAGTAATTCTACCTGTTAACTGTTCAAATATATTCTCTAATACTGATATCAAATGACCATTACTTATAAATACTGACACTGGAAAGTTTGTTTTGTCAAGTAATTCTACCTGTTAACTGTTTAAATATATTCTCTAATACTGATATCAAATGACCATTACTTATAAATACTGACACTGGAAAGTTTGTTTTGTCAAGTAATTCTACCTGTTAACTGTTCAAATATATTCTCTAATACTGATATCAAATGACCATTACTTATAAATACTGACACTGGAAAGTTTGTTTTGTCAAGTAATTCTACCTGTTAACTGTTCAAATATATTCTCTAATACTGATATCAAATGACCATTAGTTATAAATACTGACACTGGAAAGTTTGTTTTGTCAAGTAATTCTACCTGTTAACTGTTCAAATATATTATCTAATACTAATATCAAATGACCATTAGTTATAAATACTGACACTGGAAAGTTTGTTTTGTCAAGTAATTCTACCTGTTAACTGTTCAAATATATTCTCTAATATTGATATCAAATGACCATCATTTATAAATACTGACACTGGAAAGTTTGTTTTGTCAAGTAATTCTACCTGTGAACTGTTCAAATATATTCATTCAGACAGCTGCATAGTTTGACATCCAGTTTTTCTGTATTTTAACCATTGATGTGAGATAATTTATCTTATAAATTATTGAGACACAAAATGTACTAATGTAGTTACAGTTCCATTTTGTACTTTAACAACAATAAAATTATTGAGATACAAATAGCTGTCATATATAATGATAAACTTAGGAGTATACATTAATAACCAGGAAAAAAAAATTTCACTAAAAACAAAATAAACATGTTATGAACTCAAGCAGTCAAAACGCAGATAGCCTTCATGCAGCTTTGCATGAAATTCAACAAACAAGCAGTCAGTATTGCAGTGTAGTTTTGATGTAAATGTGGTGCTCTATAATTAGTATTTATGATACTTGGATACTGTTAAGAAACATATTATTAGTTTGGGGAACTTGATTCAAATATTTGGCATATTTTAAAGTACACTTTAAACTAAGAGATGGAGCTTCCTAATCTACAGTCATGTGAAAAAGTCAGTTCATCCTATGAAAGCCTGTGTACTTTTGTAACATTTTTGGATATATAGATACTTAATCTCAATTTTAACAATACTGAAAGATTATAGGAATGTAACTAAACAATTAAAATGGAAGAAAAGACTTTTCAAGATCTTCTGTAAATGTAATTCTACAAAAATGCATATTCTAACTGAGGAAAAAGTTAGGACACCCCCACATTTATTCTCACTTAAAATGGCTCAACTCACACACAGGTGTATCACACCAGGTGCACATGATTAGAAGATCGTTACTCAGCATTTTGAATGAGGCTTGCCCTATTTATACCTCAGACATTTAGTTTGGTGTGCTCCTGACTGTTGAAGTGAGAGTGAGCACCATGGTGAGAGCAAAAGAGCTGTCTGAGGCCTTCAGAAAGAAAATTGTAGCAGCTTATGGATCTGGTAAGGGATTTAAAAAAGATCCCAAAAGATTTTGAAATCAGCCATTCCACTGTCCGGAAAACAGTCAACAAGTACAGGGCTTTCAAAACAACTGCCAACATGCACAGGTCTGATGACCCAAGCAAGTTCACTCCAAGAGCAGACTGCAAGATGATAAAAGAGGTCTCCAAATACCCAAACATGTCATCACGGGAGCTTCAGCAGGCTCTGGCTACTGTTGATGTGAAAGTGCATGCCTCTACAATCAGAAAGAGACTGCACAAGTTTAACTTGCATGGGAGGTGTGCTAGGAGGAAACCTTTTCTCTCTAAGAGAACCATCAAGGCCAGACTGAAGTTTGCCAGAGAGAATGTAGACAAAGACCAGGACTTCTGGAATAATGTTCTTTAGACAGATGAGTCCAAAATTGAATTACTTGGACACCAGAACAGAGGACATGTTTGGCATAAACCAAATTCAGCATTCTAGGAAAAGAACCTCATACCAACTGTGGAGCATGGAGGTGGAAGTGTCATGGTTTGGGGCTACTTTGCTGCAGCAGGACCTGGACAGCTCACAATCACAGAATCCACCATGAATTCTACTGTGTATCAGAGGGTGCTTGAGTATCATGTGAGACCATCTGTAAGAAAATTAAAGCTGAAGTGGAACTGGACCCTGCAACACGACAATGACCCAAATCTTACCAGTAAATCCACCAAGGACTGGCTGAAAACTAAGAAATGGAGAGTCCTGGAATGGCTGAGTCAAAGCCCAGATCTTAATCCCATTGAGATGCTGTGAGGTGACTTGAAATGGGCTGTACATGCAAGAAACCTCTCAAACATCTCACAGCTGAAAGACTTCTGCATTGACGAGTGGGGCAAACTTTCTTCAGACTGATGTCAGAGACTGGTAGATGGCTACAAGAAGTGTCTCACTGCAGTTATTTCAGTCAAATGGGATAACACTAGCTATTAGGGGGTAGGGTGTCCTAACTTTTTCCTCAGTTAGAATATGCATTTTTGTGGAATAACATTTACAGAAGATCTTGAAAAGTCTTTTCTTCAGTTTTAATTGTTTAGTTATATTCCTATAATCTCTCAGTATTGTTGAAATTGAGATTAAATATCTATATATCCAAAAATGTTACACAAATACACAGGCTTTCATAGGGTGTCCTAACTTTTTCATATGACTGTATATGTTTTTCTATGGTTTTATAAAGAAATGCATCATCTTCAAAGAGTACATTATAATGTTTTTTATACCTATTACACTTTTGTTTTTGATTCAATTTTCTTTTTCTGAAACTAAGCAAAAGCATCAGATCTAATCTGATTCAATTACCAGTATTCCCTTTTTGGTTAATGTTTGAGGAAACTAAAAAGAGATTTTAAAAGTTTCACTAATTTTTGTGCCAAGACAGAAAGAAATAGAAGAATGGACTTAATTTGATATGAAAAAGAATTACGTTTTTAAAATTCACACATTTTTCTTGTTTCTACATCGTACATTCGCTTCTCTTTTGTATATAGAATGAATTTCAATACCTAAGACTCAGGCTTAAATGTTTTGTTTATTATACCTACTTTTAACACTCATTGATAAATTACTTTATTATTTGCAATTGCTCAGTCATATGTTTGAAAGTGAATATTGTTACAGATTTCCATGTAATTACTGTTTTTAGTTAAATTTGGTTAGCCTCAGTTCTAGAATCCTACCTGATGATGCCAGATAAACCTGGTGAAGCATTATGAATAAAAAAAAAAATCTAATTTTGTTTAATAACATGGGAATTTATAGGTATGGTTAAATACAACCTAATGTGAATATACACTATCATCAGACTTGGAGGATTTCCACTCATTTTTTAGCCTTGTGAAATGTTAAGTCGTTCATTAATTTTCTAATTAGCTTTTACTTGAAAAAGAAACACAAATTCTCTATGTACAAGCAAAAAAAAATTATATAAAGTATTTCAGGTTTGGTTTGGCTGTTTGGCATTTATTAATGCAAAACAACTTGGCTATATGTGTCAAACACCAGTAAAACCATAAAAGTAAAACTGTTATAACATAAAACTAAACAATGTCCTAAGGTCAGACAGAAGACTAAAACAGAATTTAAAAGGTCAATAGTTTCTAAAACTTTAAAAATACAATCAAGTTGGATGGTATCGTTGTTGCCAATGACACCATCCAATGTCAGGGCCAAACTCTTAAAAAACACATGTCAAATATGGTGCCATCACTCAGAGTTATAATAAGAGCACAAGAGTAAAATATGAGCCTTTGGGACTAAAGTGTTACAAAGACCACACATTGGTGGATCATTTCCAGATTAAAGAAAATGATGGGTTGAACTGACCAGTGATAGCCAAGTTAGGATAACTTCCTCTTGACCAAAGAAAACAACAGATGGTTTGATCTGGAAAAACTTATGATATTTTCACTCTTAAGTCTTAAGTTGGCACTGGCATGAAGCAGAGCCTTCAGTAGAGGACTGTAGCCACATATGAAGTAGATATAGGACTAACAGCATCAGAGCAGACAGACTCAGCAAGCTTATTCCCATAAATGGCCAGGTATCCAGATTGAAACAGAAGATAAAGTAAAATAATTTTTTTGAATATTTACAAGAACAGTGTGAGTAATAATGTGAAGTGATTACAGGGTTAGTAGAATTAGTGTACTGCATAGCTTCTACATGATCCAGGGCAAGAGAAATGGCATACAACAAGGCAGTGAACACAGAAACAATAGTAGGCCCACAGAGTCACATGATTTTGAACCAAGTATATAAATAGGAGTGGAAGATGGTTGAAAAGATTTTTGACAAAGAGAAGATGGTATTTCCAGTAGAGTATATTTGCCTTCATCATATGCCTTAAAGAAAAGTCACAGATAGCAGGATGGGCTGATAAGTGGAGGCAGCCATGTTTACCAAGGAAAAACCCAATTACCACTTCATAACCAAATTAACATGTTTAGCATTTATCATTCTTATAACATAGCTTATTTTCAGTTATATAAGTTGAATTAACTTCTTTTTTAATTTGTGGATAAAAGTATGTTTGCTCTCTTTTTGTATAAATTTTTATGTATACCTTAACCCTTTTGTAATGGGCTCAGTGTAATATACACAAGCTCATACACACTATTTACACTATAACTTATGATACAATATGTGTATCTTCACAAAAAATTTGGTATACCATTAGTAAATGTTACAAGTTTTTTGTGCACAAAATCATATTTTTAATGAAATATTTTTACTAAAGATTTGTTTGTTAAAATACTGAGTCTGTTTCTTTACTAGTCCGAGCATGAAGTAATTTCATGTTATGATTAGAAAATTATTCTTCATCCCAAAAATCTCAAATATTATTTGTATCTCTAAGACCTAAAATACATTTCAAAGTTTTGGTTTGAGTAAGACTTTATATTTTATGTTATTTTCTACACCATAAGTATGTGGGATCTGTCAATTGACCCACCTTGTAACCATTATACAAAAATTGGGAAATAAATATAAATTATGCTTTTTTTGTGCTAAAGTTACTACATGTAACAACATGAAAGTACAAATGTTTCTTGAAGTAGTGTAAGTCTTAATGTTATATATTTATTATAATGACCTTTCAGTCATGCCTAGCTAACATTACATAACTTGAATTGATGTGTACTTGTGTTACTGTCGCCAACAGTATAAAAGTGCCCTATAGTTTTCCTGTATTAACTGTATTTTAGTAGACTGGTATTTTATAATATTCAGTCACATTTTAGTTATTGTATTTTATATGTATATAGGTAACTATTTAGAAATAAGTTACAAACTTAGTTTTCTTAAAATATAGAGCAAACAATTATATTTTCTAACTCGAACCTTTGAACTCAGTTGCTGATGAACATAGGTTGCTAAACCTTTTAAAATTTCACACTTGGAAAATATTAAACAAAATTTCATGTTAGGTTTTGTATATACAGTTGAATAACCAAAAATCTTAAATAGCTCCTGATATCATATAATTTAATTTTTTTAAGCTCAGAATCTAAGCTGTATTTCGGTTTAAAAATATGAAACTTTGAGCAGACTAAAGACACAACCTAACTTCTTGAAATTTTGGTTTGATAGAACAAGGTAGACTTTTCAAAGATTAAAATAGCAGGTAAAACCATTCTAGGGACATTCTAAGCTGTTAATTGGTTATTCACATGTTATCTATTGAAGTAAGTGCATATAAGGAACTGTTTTCAGAAATGGTGAATGGGACCAATGTGTTTGATTCAGTACATAAACCATGTCTCAAAAGAACAAAAAAAGATGTGGAGTTCTTATTTTATATTCTAGCTTTATAATAATAATTACTTGGGTCCCTATAGTCAGCATTTTAACATCACACACATCTAATTTTAAACAGTACTGCATTCAATATACCATGTGACTCACTAAAATATATATTGGATATATTATTTTAACAATTTAAAAAATTAACTCATATGTAATATAAATGTTTTTATACAGTTTTAGGTGTTTCTTATAGATGATGTAGAAATACTTTATTTTAAAACATTAACAGGTGTCAATTTCTTTCTGTAAAATACTGTAAGGGAATTGTTTTCGTTACCAGAATTTTCACCTATGTGGCACTGCCCAAATCCAGCAGGTACTGGTTAATAATGCTATTACCATATTAATTGCTTCTATTTAATTACCAAGACAGTTATCACTTAGCTATGTAGCTTGGTTTACATATATCTGATAGTTAATCTAATTTCTATTCAACTTTTTGATGATAAAAATGATGTATTAAAACATAATTTTTATTATAAACTGTGTGTTTTATGAATATGTATTTATTACTGAAAGTAAAATATTAACAGTGGTTAGGGTCAGTTGGTGTAGTCTCTGTCTTACCAGACATGAACTGTAACTATGTGTCTTAGTGTAGAATCAGTTAAAATACATTGTTTTCTAACTCGGTTTCAATTTCATTCTTGAAAAGTAGTGAAATTTAAAAGTTATTTTGTCCTCAGAAATCCAGACTAACTATTGTTTCTTGTTATTGGTAGAGAGGAAGAACGTATCCACCTCTGAAAATATCAGGACTGTACAGCTTTACAAGCTCAGAAGATGAACCACAAGATCCAGAAGTAATCTGGCTTTCACAAAAAAAGCAAAGAAAATATTCAGTAAATAAAAAAAAGAATAAGTCTAAAAATATAACCAGGAGAAAATCTTCTGGAACTGACTGGTCTGATATTGAAAAATTTGAACTAACAGTAGAACCCTCATCTGTTTCTAAGACAAGAATGAGACTTTCAAGGTCTGATAATAAAAGTAAAGATACGCAGAAAGAACTAACACAGTTAGTGCATGAAGCTTCTCATGATAATTCTGGTATTGATGCATCAGTTATTCATTCAGTAAATATGGTATCCAGTACTGAGGAATTGAGTGCACAAAAGGATTCAATTGTTTTATCTGACTCGTTGGAAAAAATCAAAAGTGTAAGTAGTGGAAACAAGACAGGTATTACTCAGAAAGAATACAGTTGTAAAGGTCTTTGTGGATTAGGTATGGAAGATAAGTCTGACAACATAATACAGAAAGCAAGGTTTGGAACTGTGCCAGAATCTGAAATTTTAGTAAGCAAAAATACAGAATCTTTAAACATTGATACCAAGAGTAGAACAGATTGCACTGAAAACAAAAGTGAACAAAAACTTAATACAACCTGTATTCAAGAAGAAAAACAACATAGTATGTTAGAGAAGAACTGCAGTGTGAGACACCATGCATCTCCTATAAGATATCCTGACGTATCATCCAGTTCTGATGAACTGGTCAGTTTTGCCTCCTTTAAACAATCATTTGGTGAAGAGCTTCATAAAAAATTCCGGACACTATTGCAGGAGCTTGTTTCACCAGAACAGCTGAGGAGCAGGCCTTTTAAATGGAGAAACTCTGATCTAGGTTCTCCAGACATTATCCCACTAAACAACTCTCCAGAGACAGATTTTGTATTAAGTCCTGTGGGTAGAAGTGAGAAGTTCAGTTTTGATACCACATGGCCAAATTTGAAGCATGAGAAACGTTTAATGATGACAACACCAGGTCCTTATACTCCAACACAAAAGGTTTACATATTTCATAACCATTGTCATGGTTATGTATTTGTATTGTATAAAAATATTGAAATAGTATTTTGTTGTATGGATGTGTGTGTGTGTATACAAAAATCATATGTAATGAATAATAGTTTGTTAGCTGTGGCATATATTTTTTACAAGATCAATTTCTAAAATTCAGTCACTTGAAATTAGATTGTATTAGAATTATGCAATACTATTAGGTATTTAGTTGAAGTAAAACTGAAAGCATAACCATTTTTGGCCTCAAAAATAAATGAACAAAAGAGGGTGGGATGTTTCCATTGTTACTTTTTCATTTTTACTAACACCATGATGTTGTTATGTGTGTGTATATTTATATATAACACAGCTTACCATTAAGAAAAGAGAAACTAACTTCAATATTTAGTGAATCTGCCTATTCTGTGTGGTATCTAAAGCAAAATCATGATTATTTACAAGATTTGAAATCTAGCCTTGTGAGATTGAATCCTAGTCCTCATACAGAACACAGATGAGAGTGTTCCAAGAAGGTGGTTGTTTGTTTGGGGTGCTTTAGCATGGAGATATCAAGAATAGACAACTCTTCTCAATAGGTTCATTACTGGCAATAAGTTTGGCCATGGAAGATTGGTTAATGCCCTAACATTCAAGTTGTTGTTTTCTGACTTGAACTGAATGAGCAAAATCTCCATCTTGGATGAAAATACTATCTTATCTGGCAAGTTGGTCACTGACATGGGTAGGTAGGAAGACTTTTGAGAATTGTGCTGCAGTGATTGTCCCTTTACATGCCACCAGATAGTCAAATAGCACCCCACGGCTCAACATAAATACTAATATATTGTGACTTGTAAATGGTTTGAGAAAATCTTGGTAGGATAGTACCAAACACACTCTGAGAATAGTGCAAGTTCAGACTCATTGGAAGAAATTACAATAATGCAAAAAGCATGTGTGTACAGAATATTGATAGTCGACAATCAAGTAAAGTAAAACAAAATTAATGTGAAGGACTGCATTACAAACATCAGATCCCAACTTATGACTAATAATAATTTGCAATAAACAAAAATAAGCCCAAACAAAAATTAAAAACTCTGCACCAATCAAAAGGATTTCCATAGTACAGGCTATAATGTGGGATATAAAATGTACCATAGATTTTGGATGTGACTGTGAAAGTAGGACCCACATTATGGTGGGGATACATCATCTATCAGTGTTAACCTCCATTCTTACATTAATAAAATTCATGAATAATCAAAAGAAATAGAAATGAAGAGAGCGAGATGTGGGTGCTCAAACTCCCAACGTCCCACATCTGTATCACTCTTTACTGCTTCTAGACAGTTGTGGGAAGGTGACTGATCTCGAAAGTAAAGAAAAATAAAATAATATTAAGGTACTACCATTTGGGGGTAAATAAGAAAAACCTCCTGAAGTTGAAATATGCACACGATATATTGAGAGTATATGTATATATTACATATATATACTATGTAATATGTATATATTACATATACTTAGTATTCTGTGTAATAATAGATGTGAACAGTTAAACAAAATTCTAATCTGTGGTAATCCAGCTGTTTTTTTAAATATGTGAACAAAATTTTGTCTGTTTATGGATTCTTTTCTGTTTCTGCCATCTGCTACAGAGAACATACCGTATCTTTAAAACCTAAAATTATTCACAAGATCTAAAGACTATTGGTTCCCTCAGTTTTGAAATGTCTTTCTAAACTATTTATGTACCAAATTGCTTGTGGATCCATGACTATTGGTTCCCTCAGTTTTGAAATGTTTTTCTAAACTATTTATGTACCAAATTGCTTGTGGATCCATGACTATTGGTTCCCTCAGTTTTGAAATGTTTTTCTAAACTATTTATTCAGCCAGTTGAATGTCTTTAGAAAAACCTCATAAATATTAAAAACAGCCAGACTAAGAGCAAGAACACCAACAATAAGATCCAGACATCAGTAATGAATATCTGGACTGATCACAGGTATTGATCAGATGTTCTCTTCACAGATGAGTCCAGCTACTTCCTGGGCTATCATGATGGATGCACTTGAGTGTAGAATGACTTAATGAGAGTTATGTTTATAATAGGACATGACTGATACAAAGGTGGGTGAAAGATAATTTTATATTTAAACACAGCTGGTATGGGTAGAGAAAGCACTAGTAGAGGAGCAAACAACGTTTTGACCTTCTTCAGTCATTGTCGGGTTCACAAAGAAAGGGTTACTGACCGGTAGCTGACCACATGTTTGAAGGCAGTTGTGTAATTCAGTGTAGGAATGTAGAAGGCGTCCTTAGATGTTGGATATATTTTATATATATAGGTACTAAGGTGTTCCTTTCTATTGGTTTAATTTGGGCTTGAGTTGTTGTATGAGTAAGACTTCTTTAATTTTGTATTTGTTTATGTTTGTTTCTTTATTTAGTATTTGGGTGTTTTCTATGGTTATGTTGTGTTTATTTGATTTGCAGTGTTCAAAAACATTTGAAGGTGACTTTGTGTTCTTTGAATCTGGTTTCCATTTTTCTACTTGTTTTTCCAACATAGAAGTTGTGGCAGTTATCACATTGTATTATATAAATAATGGTGTTGTGTTTGTCAGTGTAGTTTTTACATAGTGTAGACCTTAGTTTTGTGCCTGGTTTTTGAATAAATTTGGTATTAACTGGAATGTCATATTTTGTTGCTAGTTTTTGCCAAATGTTGGTTATTTTTCTGCTGATGTCTGGAATTTATAGTATGCAGCCGTATATGGTTTCTTGATTTTTTAAATCATGGGGTATGTTTACTTTTATTAGTTGATTTTGCTTTTCTAAATATATAATTTTCTCTACAAGTGGGTTTTCTCATCACTGATTGGGTTAAAGATGGTTTTGGGTAGCATCAATCTTATGGGTCATATAGACTTGTACATCATCTAAAATAGTGTTTTAAATAGAAAAAGGTACAGGGATTGAATTTTGGATATCTTTGTGAGTCCATACACAGGAGTTATAGTTCCAGATTTCATTTTAATGGATGATATTGCAAGATCACACAGTACCAGGCTGATGAACTAGTACCATAATGAGAATATTGAGATAATGGACTGGCCAGCTTGTTTATTTGATCAAAATTCTAGTGAGCATGCTTGGGACATATTGCAAGGCAGCTGTATCAGCTCATCCTGTTGGATCTTGGAATCATCTTAGCCCAAGAATGAAATAATATACCCCAACAGACTGATCTAGGAATTGGGAAGATATCATCAGACTATTATTAATGTGACAGGAGGACTTACCTGGTGTTAAAGTGAGAACAAAATCCTGTTTGATGACTATGTGGATACTCTGACATTTTCAATATTAATCCAGATTTTGGACATTAATTTTGTTATGTCAATTAAAATCTTGTAAATTGCTACATAAGGTTTTGTTTATATTTGAATATTCCTTGATACAAAGGGATAAAAACCCTTAACCTGAGTGCTGACGAAAGGGGGTCTTTCTTCTTCAGTGGCAAACTGGCTTGGGTTATAGGATTTTGTCACTTTGTATCGAGAGTTCTTGAAACTACATGTTTTCCTGACATAATGAGTGTATATTCCATGAAATATTACAAAATTATGGTGTGATCCTTAGCAAAATTTGAGTAGTGTGTGTGTTTTGTTGGTTGTTGTTTTTTCAGGATTGAACTCATCAACCAATCAGCATCTAATTTACTTCATGCTCAAAATAAAATTGTTTTGATTGTTTAACATCGGTTCAGTTTCAAGGAAATGATAAACTGAGTAAAATGAAGGCTACAGTAGAACCAGACTATATTCATAATGCAAAGAAAAATAGTAAGTATGATTGTAAAGTTTAACAATTGGTATTTAGTTTTTATTTGTAGAACTAGACTTAAACCATACATTGCTTTTGTTTTATACTTATTATTGAAGAGTTTAGTAATAACTTTTGCATTACATAAGACTTATATTTATACTAACTTGTAGTTTAATTTTGAAACAAATGCAAGTCGTTGAGTATTCTTATAACCTAGAACTGTAAAGCAAATTCTGAAAAGTTCTGTACATATTTTGAATGATGTAAATAGGACCATTTAAGGAATCACTATTATGTACACTAAAGTGGTGTATTTACACTGTACTTTCTGGAGGCTTGTCTCAGATAACGTACTTTGCTGCTGTCTTTTGCAACATATGAACACTTTACCATCCCTGATGTCAGACGATGCTATTAATGTTATTTTATTGTGGGACTGTTTTGCCTTGTGTGTTAACAAGGAAACAGAAACTGTTAGATTTTGTATTCCCATGTGATGAAATGAATTTAATTCTTTTGTACTTCATATCACTAATTTTTAAATTCCACTGCCTTAGGCTCTTATATTTTGTAATGTAATCAGTCACACAGTTTGTTGAGTCTGTTATTTTATTTGTTTGGGTCTGACTCACTTGAATGTGCAGCTAACTTATGCACTTGAGTCATTATTATTATTTTGTTTACAATCTAGTGAAACAACACCTATTGTAACCCTACTTCCATTTTATGATGAGATAAATTTTGGTTCTTTATATACTTTTTGGTGCCTTAATTATTAGTGGTCTTGCATCAGTTCTAACTATTCTCAAAATGTGTCACCATTGATCCAAAAAGCAATGTATTGTACACTTGATTATCATTATGCATAATCCATGAGTCCCTACTGCTAACAATATGTTTTTGACTTTCATTATTTACTAATGTGTTAATAGCTTTTGTGTGGTTAGTTTCTAACTCAGTTGTCACTGCATATATATAAGGTGTTGCATTTGTTAAGCACACGTCATTGTTGGTTCAAACAAAAATGTGTTAATCTGATATTACAGCATCATAGCAATTTTAAACCTATTTTTAATTGAGATAGTAGACAGCTGGAACATTAATAGACAAATGCTACTTGTAATAATTTTGTGGACAGTTGTAGTGAGGTCTCCATCATTGTGTAAAGTAGATATTAATTTACTTTCTATAATATTTTGCAGAGAAAAACACATGGTAGAAACATTGTAGTAAATTTTTAACTATCGGACATTTTGCTTATTATTAGTTTCATACTGAGCACATCCCATTGGGAGACAAACAAATATTTTAGCTATTTTGCTATCATATAAATTGTTAATTAAAGATCAAATGAAAAATTGCAACATAAGCATATTGTCATCAGTTTTGAATAATAGAGTGAACTGAAATCAGTAGAAAACTACTTGGGTGGAATTTTTTAAACCTACTTTCTGTGATGATCACAATTTTATTTAAGGGTAGTAATTGTATTTAACATAAAACTTAGCTTAATTCATATAAATTTATGACTTTTAGAAGATTTGTACTTTAGTCAGTGTTTTTAAAGAACATACTTATGTATTTATTGGTTGCTTTTTTTAATGCACTATCATCAGAGTTTTAAAATGAGCACAAAGAGCAAATAAAGACATAAAATAAGTTTTTATTTTTAAAAATCTTGAAACAAAATGACCAACTTATAAATTCCACTGTAATACTGCTACTGGCTGCTGTGGTTAGAAAACAGAGTAAAATTGTCTAGATTGACCAAAGACAGGATCAAAGGAGAAGAGACCTAAAACCATGGAACTAACCTACTCTTTGAGTTTGATAAAGATTCTAGCGTATTATCTCACCATGCCAACAAGTACTCTAAATAAATATATTTAAAGGAGAGAACCTCAAAATTCATTCTAACTTGAAAGAGTATCTGTCTTACCCTTTGAATTTAGCTTACCTAACACTCATGAATATTCACAGAAAGAAGATGGTACAAGCAAAGACTTAGTCTGTTATTATGGTGTGATTGCATTTTCCAAAGGGGACAAAGCTTAATTATAATTGATTGCATGTGTCATTATACAGTGAAACCTGTCTAAGGTGGAATAGCATGGGATCAGTTAAACTTTCTGGCTTAAGACAGTGAACATGCATTTCCTTAATTATATATATATTTTAAGCAGAATGTTATGCTTGCTTCACTTGAGGGAAATAAGACATTTGTGAATAAAGCTATTATACTGTTTATGCTATAGTTATTACAATAAGAACAAAAATAGACATTCAAAATATACACAAGTACACAAAATTTTAAATTTATTTGAAGAAAGTGTTCAATATCAATTGTTTCCTTTTTTTAATGAGCTTTCTCATGTGGTTAAAAGAGAATGCCAATTGTACGACCTTTTTCACGAAATTCATTTTTCCACTTCATTTTTCCATACAATTTGATAGCATAAGCATAACTTAACACTTGCAATGAAGTAGGAATTTGTATTTCCTCACTTATCTTTTCCATTTTGTTCATCTTCTGAATCTCTCACACTGTTACCATCTTGAGATTCTATTATATATTTTAAATCAATTTCATCAGTTTCTGTTAAAACATTCTTGTCAACATTCACAAAACTTTCTACCTTCACAGAATCATCTGCATCATTCTTCTCAATCAGAGTTTGTATTTCACTATAATCATCATAACAAACAACTTCTGCACAATCTCAGTCATTATCAAGAATAATTCCAGTTTCGAAAACATTTTATTATGCATTCATCTTTTGAGCATTTGGCTGAATGACTTAAAATTTTCATGGTCATTTCAGATGCTCTCTTACAGTCATTCATGTTTGCAATAATATGCTGAAGCATCAATTTTTCTGTATTTCAGTTTTATACGCTGTATAATTCCATTATCTAGTGGCTGTAGAACTGACATTGTACATGGAGGTTGAAAGACTAAACAAACATTTGAAAGTTGAACGTTTGGGTGGCAAGTTGCATTATCTAGAAATAGCAGATATTCCTATTTTCTTGTTCCATTCTTTATTTAATTTGTTCAAAAATTCCTCGAATATAGCACTTGTCATCCACGCTTTATTATTCGCTTTCCATTCCACAGGAAGTTGATACTTCCTTAAATTTTTGAAACAGTGCGGATTTTCACTTTTACCTATTACCCATGGTTTCTCCAGTTTTCCATCAGCAAATGGGACCAAACGTACAGTCAATTGTTCTTTCAAATAGAGATCTCCAGAATAATGATGGCAGAAAAAAGAACAGAATATATTTAACCAATACTTACTGTAACAAAATGTCTGAGAATTTATTAATATTTAATCAAAAACATTCTTTCACCTTACTCAGGTTATAATCATACTTGTTGATAAATGAGATAGGTGAAAGATAGTTTTCCATCTGCACTACACAGGTTCTTCCATATAGAGGACCTTCTATAAGAGAAATCTTAAGATAATGCTGCAAAATGTGGATATTTCCAGTTTGTATAGGTTTCACCTCTCTGCAGTCTCAGGCTTAGACAGGTTTTACTGTATATTGGATTACATTTTTTTATCTAGTCTTTTAGGGATTTTGAAAATTAGGTAAGTGTATAATAACAGTATTTGAACCACACTGTTTGCCATATCAATTGTTGATGTTGTGTTTTATTTATTCCAGGTGATTATTAAGTTTGTAAGAAATATCACATAGGTTGAGAGATGTACTTCAAAGAATTAAATGAACAGCAAGAGCATAACTCAGAATCTAGTTATGTACCGTATTGTGGCTGACTTGACATAAAAATCTAGTTATGTACCTTATTGTGGCTGACTTGACATAAAAATCTAGTTATGTACCTTATTGTGGCTGACTTGACATAAAAATCTAGTTATGTACCGTATTGTGGCTGACTTGACATAAAAATCTAGTTATGTACCGTATTGTGGCTGACTTGACATAAAAATCCAGTTATGTACCATATTATGGCTGACTTGACATAAAAATCTAGTTATTGACATCATGTAGTGAATTCTAGATTGAGTAAAGTAGATCGTTGACAATAATATGGCAAACTTTGTGTAGTTGAAGTACTGTTATTACACACACTTGTAATTCTGAAAAATACCAAAAATATTAAATAAAGAGTTTATGTGAGTTCTTTCACCGTTATCTCTGTTATAGCAAACACCTTATGCTAGTAACAGAAATTAAACCAACAATGGGCATTTAATACCAATCTGGTCCTCATCATCATTTGAGTAAAGTTTTTAGAAAACAGTATTCTAATCATTAGCATGAACCTGTTCCAGTTAACAAAAAAATATGATTTGATAACTAGCTTGTTGTATCCAGGCAGACTTGATATCTGACAGACAAAATCAAGTACTCACGATGTGCAGACTCCAGAAGTGTTATGCAGAGTATAATAATAAGAAACAGGAAAGGAAAAACAAGTTGGAAAAGTTAATAACCCAAAACACTATATTTTGTGAGAATAATGTGTCCAAGACTGGGTGGTCTCTGTATTTCTTACAAGTCAGACAGATTGCCTTAAATAGTTAGATTTTCAAACATATTTACACAGTATAAGGTTTGTACTAAATCAAGAATAATGATTTACTGTACTAGTGTAAAGTTCTACAATCAGCATATTATTTATGTCAAATATGATTCCAAATGATCATAGCCAAAGGTGAGAACCCCAACTCATTACTGACTTGGACAAGTCTCTGTCCTTTAAAATGAGCTTCATCCCACCCTGAGAGAAAGAAACAGGACCAAGCTAGTACAATCTGCTGTGGAGTAGCCATTATAACCTTTACTTAAAGTTGATGATTAGTGTTGATGGTCCTTACATCTGGTCCACCAGGATGTGATGAACAATATAGAAAATTGTCTGACAGTTAATTAATAAAGAAATATTTGATGATATAGTTATGGAAGGGTGAAATTAGTAGTTCTTTTAGTTGAAACAGATGTATCAAATTTCTTTTAGCGGTATATACCCTTTTTTCTTTAATTTTGCATGTGCTAAAAAATTCTTGACTTTACATGAATTATTCTATTTTGTGTTTCATTGTTTGAATCACATATCTGATGGATTGGGATGTTGATATTGTACTTGTTATTCTTCACTTAATGTTGGTTCCTATTCTAACCTTTGGACTTCTATGATTTTAAGTTTCTTTCTCAGACAGCTTTTTGGCATTTGTTTAACTGTGGATGACTGTAGGCTTTATACTGACCATTATCACACCCTGTACTTACAGCAATTTTTATTTTTATATTAAGATATTTTTTTAAAACTTAGTTTGTATGGAAGAGAAAGGTAGTTTCTGTTTTCAAGTTAACTTTAAGATGAAAATTGTTCTGTTGTTTGTACAATGAATTGTTATCTTGCTTATCTTATCTTCTTCAGTTCATGCCTGAGTTAGTGTTATACAAATAGGCAGTGGCTTCTTTCTTTCTGTTTATTAATAGCTGCAGATGTTTCTCACCTTCTGTATTTCTTGCTGCAGCAACCTGGGACCTTTGGATAATTTTCTTTAGGTTGTGGGGCAGAATATGCCTCATACTTTCACTAGATTGAATGTATAGTATATTCAGATGACTTCTATGTAGACATTTTTAGTACACATACAATTCCATGTCTTTGCCCAAACAATGTGAATTTTGAAAATCAGATGCCAGAATCAGACTAAGTGACGATAAGAACCTCCTTCTAGACTCCTGTCATGCCTGAGTGATCTTCTAAGCAAGGCATGTTTTAACCTTTTCACAAATGAGGAGGGTTACCCTATGTAAATAAAGAACCCTCCCAAGTCAACCCAAATCCTCCACACCAGGTTTGGTCCTGCAGGCTCTAAGACTGTGGGAAAAGCTCATGGAAAAACAAACAAAAATTCACATGACACAAACTAATGTAGGATTGTCTTTTTTTATGAAGAAGTTGCTGTTAATCTGTGATGACAAGAAAACCCACTCACAGAGAAAAAATATGTAAAAACATCTGGTATGGGTAGAGAAAGCTCTATGTAGAGGAGCGAACAACGTTTCGACCTTCTTCGGTCATCGTCAGGTTCACAAAGAAAGAAAGAGGTAACTGACAGATAATGGAAACCAGATTCAAAGAACACAAAAAGTCACCTTCACACGTTTTCAAACACAACATAACCATAGAAAACACCCAAATGCAAAATTGAAGAAGCCTTACTTATACAACAACTCAAGCTCAAAATAAATCAATACAAAGGAACATCTTTATACCTACATTAATAAATATAATCAAACATCTAAGCACGCCCTCTACATTCCTACACTCAATTACACAACTGTTTTTAAATGTGGTAAGGTATCAATCAGTTACCTCTTTCTTTTTTTGTGAGCCTAATGATGACCGAAGAAGGTTAAAACGTTATTCGCTCCTCAATATAGAGCTTTCTTTACCCATACCAGCTGTTTTTACATATATAAGTTGCTGTTAAGTTCTTCTAACACTTTTGGTTCTTATTTTATTTTGCTTGTTTTCCTTCTATTAATAATATTAATTACAGTGTCCACCATTATTTTTGTTCTCTTTCTTTTCAATATGATATAATTTTTTCAAATGAATTCCAAGAAGCAGAGTAACTGCCACATTTAACATTTTAAAACATGCAAGTTCTGCTTCCAGAGTAATTTTCATGAATAATAATTATTGCTCTGGTTGAATGGAACATATACAAATGAAATAGCAATTAAAAGAAAGTTATGTTATAAGTGATAATAATATAGGTTTCAGTTGTAAAGTTTTGTTCACATAAATAGGTATATCATGAGCCTGGAAGTAGCAATATGTATGAATTAATTTTGTTGTTTCCATAGGATCCATGTTTTAGACAGTATTTTCAATTAAAACGGTGTGAGTTGAACCTATGTAATTGAAATTGAAGTGAACAAAGAAAATTATTGTGTTATATTTTGGGATATAGAAACAAGTAACTAATAAAACTTATTCATCCCAAGTGAGCTTATACTCATTCCATTCAAGAAGAATAAGGCAAAGCTGGGTGCCCTCCTACCAATAACCCTGGATGATTTTCCCACATGTATGATAGGAGCAAGACCAGTCTAAGCTTCATAGTTCTTGAGCTGTGTATGGCCCTACTTTTTGACATATATGATAGGAGCAAGACCAGTCTAAGCTTCATAGTTCTTGAGCTGTGTATGGCCCTACTTTTTGACAATTTTCTTTATTTCATAGAACATGGAAGAAGATCCATGAGTCCTCATAATTCACCATGCAACGAGTCACTTCCAGTGCTATTGGAATAACTTAATTTGTTCCATATCCTCATAATTCTAGGGACAGAGGATGTTTCCTTGCCTCTCAAGTTGGGGGGCTAGGATTTTGGTTTGTAATCACAAATCAGGTAATCTGTGTTTTTTAGGGTGTGACAGGTTCTCTAACTTTCAGGTTTGGTTCTAGTAATTCCACATTACCAAACAAGACCAAAAGCAAAGCAGTCCTCATGCTCTAACCACTATATCTTAGATTTGTGTTTGGGTTCACAGCCCCTATAATTCCAATAATGAGATGTGGGACTTTGTCTGCCTGGTTATGACCTGGAAGAATTCATGTTCCTCTAAAGATTTTATAATTTTGTATCTGTGGCTAGTCGGCCTTTACCTCTCATAAATTAGATTTCATATAGCCAGAGCAAAGAGAATAGATGTTCCAGAAGTAATGTGGAACCCTCTGGTATGGTTTTTCCTGTACTCAAAATGTATTTCCTCCTCCTTTCACTCTCTCCTTTCTCCCTAATTTTGTGACATCCATTCAGTGCTAAGTCACAAAGAAAAAAGGAAATCCAATCCAGGTTGGACAGAGAACATGATCCTTCTAATTGTTTTATACATACTGTCAACCGTGGTGTCTGTCCATCAGTTCATCTGTCTCATGTTTATGACGGCCACTTCCTGGGTTGAGAGTGAAAAGCTACGAATGAAGGTAAAGTTCAACATTAACTATTTACTTAACAGTAGAACAGGTATGAATAATGTTGACAACAAACAGGATATTCTACACTAACTTGTTATGAATTAATAACACTGTCATTTACACATCAACATGTGACGTAACGGTATGTTATTGTTGAGTGGTTCTTAACATGACTGAAATACTCAATCATTACTTCTCGTAGTTGTTCAAGGAATATAGGTTCAGAACGTTTAATTAATAACACCAAAATATACCAATCATTCAAATTAATATAGAATTTTCTCTAATGAACAATTAATTTTATGTTTAAGAACATTAAAGTCATTTGTTGAAACACTACACACAAAGAGATAAGGGTCCGATATGGCCAAGCGCGTTAAGGCGTGCGACTCATAATCCGAGGGTCGCGGGTTCGCATCCCTGTCGCGCCAAACTTGCACGCCCATTCACCCGTGGGGGCGTTATAATTTGACGGTCAATCCCAC
Source organism: Tachypleus tridentatus (assembly GCF_004210375.1). Lineage (NCBI taxonomy): Eukaryota > Metazoa > Arthropoda > Merostomata > Xiphosura > Limulidae > Tachypleus > Tachypleus tridentatus. Next base: position 40,112,260 of record NW_027467782.1, on the reverse strand, counting down.
TTTTTGTTGGTAAAAGAGTAGCCCAAGAGTTGGCGGTGGGTGGTGATGACTAGCTGCCTTCCTTCTAGTCTTACACTGTTAAATTAGGGACGGCTAGCACAGATAGCCCTCGAGTAGCTTTGTGCGAAATTCATAAGCAAAGAGATAAAGAGAACTCTAAAAGGGATTGTTTGAAAAATTCTGTTTGGTATTCTATCTGGGATGTTTACCAACTTTAGGTTCCAGTTACATACAAATAATTTGAACATATTTAATCCTAGCATTTGGTTACCGTCATATAACAAGTAACACTATTTATATATTTTAATATAATTCATTCCCCATATGGTACAGCACTTATTGTACAGAGTTACAACATTAAAATCAAGGTTAAAATTATTCTCAGTTAACAGATAGCCAGATATGGCTTCACTACAGAAATAACACACACATAATATAATTTAATTTTATTTGATGTTATACTTGGAAAAATGTTTATTTCACAATATATTTTTCAACAAATTATTTGTTAATATTTTAATTCAGATATTTTGTACTTGATATAAAGTTACTAGTCCTGATTTTATTTAAATATTGATTTTAGATATTATTACATTATTATTTGTCATGTCAGTTGTTGAGTTTTGTTTACAGTTATATTCATGGTTAATGATTTGTTTTGATTTACAGAATTCTATCAAATATACTGCAGCATAATTATCTGAGATAACTTGAAATTAGTGGTTCAAGTGTTGATGGAAACTATAAGAAGAAACTAAGGAGAAAAGATATTTCTGTTTGTCTGCCACATTAATTGGTTGAATTCAGAGTATTAGAAATGTTTGATTGGCAGACACAAACTTTATTTTGGAAGGACAATGTAATAAGATTCGCAAAATGATTTGTTAGGTATCGTTTTGAAAAATATTTAAAACTATATACTCATAGAAGATTATACCAGATTATTGTACATAGTCTAAATTATCTAGTTTCATACTATTTTCGATAGAATATCTTTTTGTTCTCACATAACAGCTATTATTGTTCAGTGCAGCCTTCCATTTTTGGTTCCACTAGCCTTGAAATTCTCATCTACCGCACGTTTCAACTTGGTTCATCTGCGTTGTAGCATGTAAATAAACAAGCACAACGCTTCACTGAAACATACTCTACTATCAAAGCTGGAAGCTGGCTTCCTATTTACTGTAAAACACAGTCTTCAAAGTTGACAGAAAAGAAGTACCAGAAGTGTGAGGAGAGTAAAGTATCAATGGGAAATATATATTCAGTGTAAGAAAACATCAACTTTGACACGATATCTTACCTAAAAATAACAGGAATCACATTGAGAAGCTCATATTGACTTGGTGGAGGAACCTAGATGAGCAGTCCTTGGAAAGTGTCCACAAGATGCCCCTGGAGTGTGACTTCTTTTCTTGGAGGAACGCACTTGTGGGATAACGTGTAAATAACTAGGTACACTCTTTTTCCCATCTTGAAAGTACGGGTCACTACGTTGGGTGTAAAATGTAATTTTAACTGTAGATATCCTGGCTGGTTCACCTTCTTTCCCATGTTGGGAGGAGGGACATCTTAGTAAACACAGTACATATAAAGTTGTCCACCTTCTTTCCTATGATAGGGTGAGGAGCATAATTCCCAACACAATACATCTACAAGGGCCCACATACTTTCCCAGGATAGGGTGGGGAGCATCCTTCCCAATACAATACATCTAAACGGGCCCACTCTCTTTCCCATGATTGGGTGGGGAGCATCCGAGCTAAAACATTACATCTAAAGTGGTCCACCCTCTTTCCCATGATCGGGTGGGGGCATCCTAGCCAACACAGTACATCTAATCTGGTCCACCTCCTTTCCATACCAGATCTCCAAAGAACCAGCCTGCAGGAGATGGTATGAAAGGAGTTTCTCAGCCGACTGGTATGTTCTTTGCCTGTTACAACTCCTTCTGAAACAAGATAAACCTTTTAACACAGTTAAGATATCTTTTCTGTTCGTTTGCCTTAGAGTTTTGGTCATGAGATTTCTCATAATTCAGCATATGTCTTCCAACAATCTTAGAAACACCAACTTCCTATTTTCTAGTTCTCTCTATTGTATTTAAAAAATTGTTTTGTGAATTTACTAGCTTTTAATAACAGAGATTTGCTTTGTTTTTCTAATTACATTTTTTTTTTCATTTGGTAACTTAGAAGACCATATTACTATTTCTCTATTCCTTGTGAGAGAAGAATTTCTTCACATAAGTGAAATTTCAACAGGAAAGGAAAGTTACGTGTTGATGACATGACAGCCACTTTTCATATAATAGTGAGCACCATCATGTAGTCTGTAACTTCATTCACATCTATTTGACGTGACAGCCACTTTTCATATATTAGTGAACACCATTATGTTGTCTGTAACTTCACATCTATTTGACGTGACAGCCACTTTTCATATATTAGTGAATACCATTATGTAACCTGCAACTTTATTCACATCTATTTGACATGACAGCCACTTTTCATATATTAGTGAATACCACTATGTAGCCTGCAAGTTCATTCACATCTATTTGACTCTCTTTCATCCCTTCGATTTCAATATGAAATTTAGCAGGAGGTCAGCTTGTTTGTTTACGTTCATCTACTTCTAAAGCTTTGTGAACTTCCAACTGAGGACAGTATTGGACCATCTTCTCCTTATGTGGGCTTAATTTCTCATGTATATTCCATTCCAGGTCTTTTTCCCTCTTTCACAATCCCGTTTGTATTAATCTAATCCTGATGTATTACTTGTTTTTCATCATTTACTTACATTTTAATACATACTGATTTCTTTTTTAGACCAACTACATTTTAAGGACCACATGTCTGGTCCTCGTAGTCTTACTGATTCTTACATTAAGAATTATGGGTATTTTTACATGTACTATCTAGATTCACAAACTGTGGTATAAATTTTGAATTTTGGGCTGCTGACCCATTTAGTTCAGTTCACCTATCCAGTACACAATTACCCTGCCTTTTCCTGAACCTTCTTTGTTTGCCTCTTCGCACTTTACGTCTTCATTTCATGTCAGAAGTACTTCACAGAGATGCTGCTTTCTTTGGAATGATTCTTGTTCCATCCCATTTTCTGCTGTGACTTGTTTTATACAAGTTTTCCTCCTCCGGTCCAACATGTCAAAAAACGGATGGATTACAACCATTTTTACACATGAGCTTTCTCTCCAGTTCTTTTCTCCCTTACTATCAGTTCACGATAGTATAATAAGAATCACGTGAGTTTAGGTTGAAGTTGCCTAAAAACTAGAGTCATACAGATACTCAAGGCAGATGATCACAGAAGATATAATCATTGTGTGAACTGATGAGTATCTAATGGAAACACATTTTCATGTAAGGAAATGTTAACTTCTTCCAAAACCAGATGTCTTCTGAACTAACCAGTAGGAGATAATAAAATGGGGGTTCCAATCTTCACCTTTACATTTGATACAATAGTTTTATGATGTGTTAAAATTTTTCCTTCCTGCTTTTACTTTAACGTTTTTCATGCTGTTTATGACTTTTTATTTTCTACAGTTATTAAGTAACTTCCTTCTTCATAAAATACCCCTTATTAGTACTTCCCCTTAAATATCACTTATTCATCAGACTCGGTGTCGAATTATCATCCTACTATCAAAACTCTTCAAACATCAAACGTGGCTTTTGGATTAACTGTACATGTAGCTTACTTACTTTTCATTTCTATATATCATTTTTCCTATACTATACTACACTAGAGAATGTTATAACTGTACAATCTCCTGCTGGTTAGTTTGTGGTAAAACTGGTTTTAGAAAAGTACTGGACCAACCAAATAGTATTAGTTGGTTAAGAAACCCCTGTCATGTCTTTTTCAAAAGGTTGATTCCCAGGTGGTCTGGTATAGAAAGGAGATAGACTAGTCTAGATGCACTGTGTTGGCTAGGATATCACACATTACCATAGGAAAGGTGGACCAACCATCATATTTACAATTAAGGATGTCATCCTCTTTGACACCCAGTTTAGTGAAACGTACTGTCAAGATGGGCGAAGACTGTATCTGGTTATGAGCGTTGTCCCACATGTGTTTTCCTCTAGGTTGAGATGTTGCACTCCAATAGAGATGCATTTGGACACTTTCCGAAGGGTGCTCATCACTGTTTCCTCAACCAAGTCAGTGTGGGTTTAGGTAAGATGTCGTGATATCGACTCACACTTCTGGTACTTCTTTTCTTGGAAGCGGCTGCGACAGTAGAAGTAGCCACGTTCCTGTTGAAACCTTGGGTAGGTGGAACTAGTGTCGACAGAAACTGAACAGTAAAGCCATCTTATGAGAAGTGGTATCTATCGGAAATTTACGGTGTATGAGAAATATTAAGTTTTCATAAATTCACAATCAACGTACAATAACTTTTTCTTTAAAAAATATAGACACTACAGATGTAAAGCAAAGCTGAAAATCGACATTACCAAAACTGTATTCAAATTTTATGTGCGTATTCTAGTGTATATATAAATAACTATAAATAAACGTATTTATTGGTCCTTCACTTTGTAAGTTCAAAAGTAGAATTATTTGGTTTTCTTCATGCAAAATACTTACCGTCATAACTTATCAGTATGTTTAACCTGTAAAGGCAGATCACAGATATAATGACACATTTAAATGATATAACAGTAATATCTGATTCCATGTAGTCCAAAACATCCTTTCCATAATGTGGAAAGGATATTGTTGAAACATTTTACTCAGAAGAGATTCAAAGATATTATATTCACATGTTCAGATTTTTTATTGATACGAATAAATGAAATCATGTATATGTTTTGCAACAAGATTTTATCAAAACTATAGGTATGCTGTATAAAAAAATCATAAAACAACAACTAAAGTCTGAATTCTTTAAACAGTGAACAGACAGTTTGATATATTTTTATTACATTGGTTCTTGACCAACATGAGGAATGTCTTTACATTTGTTAATTTCAATACAAGTAGGTATTGAAAATACAAAGTACTAACTAATTTACATTTTATAGTATCTTTGTATAGTTCTACTATTATTAGATAGGCTTGTTTAAAAGATTCTAACAAACAAGTTTTTAAATCTTCATAACATGTTCGATCCTACCTGATTCATTCAATACTAAATTATTATTTAATAGAAACTGATCAAGAAATGATTTCTATATTTACTGAAATATTAAAATTGTTCATGTATGATGATTTAACACGATCACATTTTATATTTTTAGTAGTATGCACAGCGTTCAGAATGTTATAATAACCAAATCAACATCTTGAATATAAGGTTCCAGTGGTACAGTAGCAAGATTATTTGTAATTTAGTATGTAGTTGGTTGTCACATTTAAGAAATTATGTGATGGTCATGAAAAATAATCATGTACATGGATTGTGAAGATGTGTTCAAATGAAGGACTTTTCAAGATGGAGATAATCCTTAAACTTGAATTAAGAAACAAGGCAACATACATCAACATTTTCAACAACTTTCACTAACACCATATTATTGGTATACCTTCATTAACACTATATTAGTCCTGTATGGCCAGATGAGTAGTCGCTTTACTCTCAATTTGAGGGTGACGGGTTCGAATCCCTGTCCCACCAAACATGCTTGCTCTTTGAGCCAAGTGACGATCAATCTCAGTCTTCATGACTAAAAGACCAGGTGAAGAGTTGGCGGCCTTTCACTGCTAAATTAGGAACGGCGAGCGGAGATAACTCTCGTGTAACTTTAAGCAAAGTTCAAGCCAAACCAATTAACACAATATCACTGGTATATTTTATTCTGTAAGGAATACATTCGACATTTATTTTGATATAGTTTCGGTGGGTGTTTACAATAAGCTACTTTAATAATACCCTAACCACCTGGCTATGCCGGGACGTTAGACCTGGAATCTAGATCTAATTGTTTATCTACACAACGCTTGTATTCTAACGATACGCTACATGTACATTTTTAATTTACAGACCATACACTAGTAATGTTTTTAATGTGTGATTCGATTCAAATATTCACATTTCGCCTGAAAGAAGCACCACCTACAGACTGCTATATATACTTACAGTTTCTGAGATAATATAATGTGTTGATGATATATGTGTAATTAATTTGTTAAAATGTCTCAACACTTACAAGTTATAACAAATGTTATATCTTCATATTGGTGAACTACTAATCCTGTTTGACAATAAAATAGTAAAAACATTAGGACCAACACGGTGATTAACTTAGCAGTAGTTCACATATTAACAAAAGTTTATAAAACAGTGGTGCATCTTCATATGTACATCTCTAAAATCAGTGGTTCGATTCCTCTCGGTAGAAACAACATATAGCCCAATATTCATGATAATTTCATTCTCCGAAAGAAAACACTTTAAAGGAATATGTTTGTAACTACGTCAGTCACAACCGCTGTCCTACAGTTGTTTGTGTGGGTTGTAGTTCAACTAGAGGGTTAGGACTTGACTATACGTAGCACGTGCATAACAGGAATATGATGGTGTTACTCGCGTGCAGAAGCAACATTATTCTACATGGAGACACCAACAAAGATAACCAAAGGTCAACCCTGTATTTTGTTCAAGCAACAGCATCACAACCAACTAGAATTATTACACGATTCAATTCTAAGAATTTAACTGAAAATAGGGTTTATATTTTTTTATTATTTTGTTATTAGGTCCAATATAGCGGAATAAACAAAGCCGACCAGGTGCATGAAGTCACATGTATAACCTTTATAACAGTCTCGTACACGTTACTCTGACACCTACATATAGACTCAAGCCAGTCACAGTGACATCTATAACAGTTTCAGTAATGTTGACATTCATAACGGTCTCACACAAGCCACTGTCACCTATAAAAATAGTCAAATCAATAACACTGAAGAATATAACGGTGTTAGTCACACTGACTCCTATAATCGTTTCTCAAATGTCATTCTGACACCTAAATCGTCTCACACCAGTTATACTGACATAAATAATGTAATCAACCCTAGTTGCACTGATGCTCATCGTGGTGTCACAACAGTCACATCGGCTCTAATTTAAACACTAAACAGCAGATGGAGCTGCTGTTATAGTTTTATTAATCTCGAAGTGGTTACGCTAAAAATAATATTAAACACACGCTTATTAATTCCGAAATAATCTTTTACCAATGAATCATTTTTGAACATTTGTTTTTTGTTTTGCTTTAAATCCATCAAACAAAGCAAAGTGTAACTAGGAACTTTCAAATTTTCTACCATGAATACATCATGGGTTATTAACAGGTGGTTTGTTTACTGATTTTCTTCCACAGATGCCTCCTTTAGTCGTCCCTAATTCTTGAAGCGACAGACTAAAGTGGGATTGGCTGTCACATTTTTAACGTCTTCAAAGTAGAAATGGTAAACATGTTTCAAAATGGGTTTCGATCCAGTGATTTTAAATTACGAAACAAGCATCTTAATCCCTAGGTCATGTCAGGCATCGCTAACAACCAAACATTTCCAGTACAAAACATGGAGTTCGAATACAAGAAATCCGTTTAACCTGTAAAGGCAGATCGCAGATGTAATGACACATTTAAATGAAATAACAGTAATATCTGATTCAATGTAGTCCAAAACATCAATTATGGTAAGGATATTGTTGAAACATGTTATTGAGAAGAGATTCAAAGAGACTATATCCACATGTTCAGATTATTTATTGATACGAATAATTGAAATCATGTATATGTTTTGCAATAAGATTTGATCAAAACTGTGGGTGTGCTCTATAAATATAATTATAAAAAAACAACAATTAAAGACTGAATTATTTAAACAGTGAACAGACAGTTTGTCTGATATATTTTCATTACAATGGTTCTTAACCAATATGAGGAATTTCTTTACATTTGTTAATTTCAATACAACTACGTACTGAAAATACAAAGTACAAACTAATTTACATTTTATCGAATCTTTGTATAGTTCTACTATTATTAGATAGGCTTGTTTAAAAGATTCTAACAAACAAGTTTTTAAATCTTCATAACATGTCCGATCCTACCTGATTCATTCAATACTAAATTATTATTTAACAGAAACTGATCAAGAAAACATTTCTATATTTACTGAAATATTAAAATTGTTCATGTATGATGATTTAATACATTTTATATTTTTAGTAGGATGCACAGGGTTCAGAATGTTATATTAAAATAATGTTGAATAACCAAATCAACATCTTGAATATAAGGTTCCAGTGGTACAGTAACAACATTATTTGTAATTTAGTATGTAGTTGGATGTCACTAATACTTTGTCACGTTTGGGAATGTATGTGATTATCATGAAAAATAATAATGTATATGGATTGTGAAGATGTGTTCAGATGAAGGACTTTTCAAGATGGAGATAATCCTTAAACTTGAATTAAGAAACAAGGCAACATACATCAACATTTCAACAACTTTCACTAACACTATATTATTGGTATATCTTCATTAACACTATATTAGTCCTGTATGACCAGATGAGTAGTCCCAATGTGAGGGTGACGGGTTCGAATCCCTGTCCCACCAAACATGCTTGTCCTTTCAACCAAGTGACGATCAATCTCAGTCTTCATGACTAAAAGACCAGGTGAAGAGTTGGCGGCCTTTCACTGCTAAATTAGGAACGGCTAGCGGATATAACTCTCATGTGACTTTAAACAAAGTTCAAGCTACACCAAACCAATTAACACAATATGACTGGTATATTTTATTATGTAAGGGATATATTCGACTTTTATTTTGATATAGTTTCGTTGAAGTGGGTGTTTAATATAAGCTACTTTATTAATACCATTTTTACGATATTAACACCAATAACAGCTTCGCTTCAGTCACAGTGACACCCATGTTGATGTCTCAGAAGTCACAGTGACACTTGTAGAGGTAACTGAAAGCGGAGCTAGTTTTACTATCTGACATTTTGTGTGCAAATATGACGAGTTTCTGTAACGTTTATTACATACAGGAAAACCTTCTGTTTACAGTTTTGACTGATGATTTACATAAGGTAAAATGTTAGTAATTTGGAATGTCTATGACGAACTCCTATTTCAACCTTAAAACAATAACCACAGACTTAGCTGCCGTTCACAGAGACACAGTTATGGACATTCCAGACACAGAATACCTAGATGTTTTCAGTTACTTAGGGTTCATTGCCTCATATTGAAGGTATAAAAAGTTTAGATGTCTTGTAATAGGCTGGGTGTGCAGCATCAGACTCGTTCATTTTGGTAATGTAGTCGAAAGTAAAGAAGTGGTATAAAAATTGTTAAACTGGACCCAGATGTGTTCTATATAATCACCTGTACTTACTTAGCAGTATTTCATGTGTGGTGATGGGTGATATCTTTCTTTTCCTAAAGAGAATCAGCTTGTTCGATAACGTTTACCACATTTTTTTGTGTTAGACCTATATTGTTTGCTTTTGAAATTTCTCGCAAAGCTACACAAAGACTATCTGAGCTAGCCGTCCCTAATTTTGTAGTTTAAGAAACGAGGAAGGCAGCTGGTCATCATCACCTACCGCCAACTCTTGGGCTACTATTTTATCAACTTGTACTGGGATTGAATCATTTTATAACGCCACCTCGATTGAAAACGCGAGCATGCTTGTTGTGACAGGGATTCGAGCCGTTTTCTTCAGATTACAAGTCGAGTACCCTAACCACCTGGCTATACCGGGACGTTAGACCTGGAATCTAGATCTAATTGTTTATCTACACAACGCTTGTATTGTAACGATACGCTACATGTACATTTTTAATTTACAGACCATATACTAGTAAAGTTTTTAATGTGTGATTTGATCCAAATATTCACATTTCGCGTAAAACAAGCACCACCTTCAGGCTGCTAAATATACTTACAGTTTCTGAGATAATATAATGTGTTCATGATATATGTGTAAGTAATTTGTTAAAATGACTCAAAAGTTCTATCTTCATGTTGGTGAACTGCTAATCCTGTTTGACAATAAAATAGTAAAAACATTAGGACCAACACGGTGATTAACTTAGCAGTAGTTCACATATGAACAAAAGTTTATATATTAAGGGTGTATTTCACATGCTACCCTATATATGTAATCATAACTTATGGTTGGGATAGAGTATTGTTTTAGTTGGGCTTGGTTGGGTCTGTATCACAAAATGTCTGTTTTTGAAGCATTTGTGATTATAATATTAATATTCGTGATGTACTCCGATAAAACAGTGGTGCTTATTCAGATGTACATCTCTAAAATCAGTGGTTCGATTCTCTCGGTAGACGCAGGAGATAGCCCAATATTCATGATAATTTCATTCTCCGAAAGAAAACATTTTAATACGTTACGAATATGTTTGTAACTACGTCAGTCACAACCACTGCCCTACAGTCGTTTGTATGGGTTGTAGTTCAACTAGAGGGTCAGGACTTGACTGTAAGTAGCACGTGCATAACAGGAATATGATGGTGTTACTCACGTGCAGCACGTGCCACACGCAGCAGCCACATTATTCTGCATGGAGACACCAACAAAGATAACCAAAGGTCAACTCTGTATTTTTTCAACCAACTAGTATTATTACACGATTCATTTCTAAGTATTTAACTGAAAATAGGGTTTCTGTTTTTTTATTATTTTGTTATTAGGTCCAATATAGCGGAATAAACAAAGCCGACCAGGTGCATGAAGTCACGTGCATAACCTTTATAATGATCTCATACACGTTATTCTGACACCTACATATAGACTCAAGCCAGTCACAGTGACATCTATAACAGTCTCAGTAATGTTGACATTCATAACGGTCTCACACAAGCCACTGTCACCCATAAAAATAGTCAAATCAATAACACTGAGGAATATAACAGTGTTAGTCACACTGACTCCTATAATCGTTTCTCAAATGTCATTCTGACACCTAAATCGTCTCACACCAGTTATACTGACATAAATAATGTAATCAACCCTAGTTGCACTGATGCTCATCGTGGTGTCACAACAGTCACATCGGCTCTAATTTAAACACTAAACAGCAGATGGAGCTGCTGTTATAGTTTTATTAATCTCGAAGTGGTTACGTTAAAAATAATATTAAACACATGCTTATTGATTCCGAAACAACCTTTTACCAATGAATCATTTTTGAACATTTGTTTTTGTTTTGCTTTAAATCCATCAAACAAAGCAAAGTGTAACTAGGAACTTTCAAATTTTCTACCATGAATACATCATGGGTTATTAACAGGTGGTTTGTTTACTGATTTTCTTCCACAGATGCCTCCTTGCGTCGTCCCTAATTCTTGAAGCGACAGACTAAAGTGGGTTGGCCGTCACATTTTTAACGCCTTCACAGTAGAAATGGTAAACATGTTTCAAAATGTAAATACAAAAACGGCTCCGGTCAGTTACCTCTTTCTTTGTGAACCTGGCGATGACCGAAGAAGGTCGAAACGTTGTTCGCTCTTCTATGTAAAATATTTTCTCAACCCAAACGAGCCGTTTTTTGCATATATGGAAATAGTAAGGTTGTCCGTAAACACAGCTTGATATGGTATGTGAAAACATTCACATTAGTAAACAATCAACATGAGACTGACATGAATACACCTTCTTCTAGATGCTTTAGACATGTTAAAGACAGATAACACAAAATAACATCAAGTCTTTTTTCATAATAGGATTCTAGATAAAAGACGCGAGAATCCAAGACGTACAGTTAACTCTGAGTTGGTCATCGCTGTTAACAAGATAAAGTGATTTGATAATTTTATAACAAAGAGGAAGAACTGTAAACATGTTTATTTGGTTATAAACTGACAGATTTATATACCAGTTGAGATGATTGTTTACCATATTTCTTTTCAGAAGTTCTAGATCTGGCTAATAAATAATAATACGTTTCTAAACATTTGAACACAGTGATAAATTAATCGAAATACGTTACATTGTACTTGTTTCTCTGACTAATCAGTCTAATTGTATGGTTTGATTGTAATAAAGTGTAATATCTAATGTATTTATACTAGTCTCTGTTTGTCTCCCTTTATTTATCAATCAAATTTCAAGACATAAAATGCTCAGCTAAACGGATTTCTTGTATTCGAACTCCATGTTTTCTACTGGAAATGTTTTGTTGTTAGCGATGCCTGACATGACCTAGGGATTAAGGTGCTTGTTTCGTAATCTAAAAATCATTGGCTCGAAACCCATTTTTGAAACATCAGTGATGTCGAAAAAATCCACTTGTTGAGAAATATATATATAATATGCAAAAACGGCTCGTTTGGGTTGAGAAAATATTTTACATAGAAGAGCGAACAACGTTTCGACCTTCTTCGGTCATCGTCAGGTTCACAAAGAAAGAGGTAAGTGACCGGAAGCTGACCACATGTTTGAAAGGGGTTGTGTAACTGAGTGTAGGAATGTAGAGGGCGGTGTTAGATGTTTGAATATATAATTTTATGTATTTTATTAATATAGGTATGAAGGCGTTCCTTTATATTGGTTTATTTTGGGTTTAAGTTGGTGTATAAGTAAGGCTTCTTCAATTTTGCGTTTGTTTCTTTATTTAGTATTTGAGTGTTTTTTATGGTTGTGTTGTGTTTATTTGACTTGCAGTGTTCGAAAACGTGTGAAGGTGACTTTTTTATGTTTTTTGAATCTGGTTTCCATTTTTCTACTTGTTTCTCCAATATAGAAGTCGTGGCAGTTATCACATTGTATTTTATAAATAATGTTGGTGTGGTGTTTTTCAGTGTAGTTTTTGCATAGTATAGACCTCAGTTTTGTGCCTGGTTTTTGAATAAATTTGGTATTAACTGGAATGTCATATTTTGTTACTAGATTTTGCCAAATGTTGGTTATTTGTCTGCTTACTATTTCCAGCAGTAGTGTGGCTCCCAGAAGAGAAAAGACAAATACCAAACGTGCAAAAAATCAAAGTTGTGGTCATTGAAGGTTATTCAATGTGATAGGCTAGTCCAGTCTTTTATGATCCAATAGGGTCGTATGGTTGACACTTATGATGTAAGTAAAACTGACACTGTTAACAACAGAAGTAGTTGATGTACAAAAGACATCTTAAGTTACTTAGGCTATATTCTTTACATAGATTCAATAGCGGAGTAAATATCTTGTCGTAACTTTTGATAAATGTAAGGTTTAATTGTTCTTATAAGATACACATTACTACGAAGTAACCAATCTCAGTGAACTTGGAAGAGAACACTACACCAAAAGGACGAAACAACCATTGGATCACAAGTACTGACAAAAGAAAAGCTGTAGACATGTGGTCTTTTCAGTAGACAAAATGGAATTAATCAGAGAGTTCTTATAAATGGAGATCAGTTAAATTATTGAAACAAAACAAAAACTCAACATACTAAGAAACCAAATAAACACAGCCATAAAACTATGTTCACCAGATAAAATTAACGACGAATTAGACAAAACAATACTTCATCAACATTAATAAGTTTCCTCCACAAACCATATAAAACATTATACGTACACACATAGAGAAAAAGTAAAATCAACTAACAAAATTAAATATATCCCACGAATTAAATAATCACGAAACCATATACTGCTGCACACCATATATTCCCGACATCAGCAGAAAAATAACCAACATTTGGCAAAAACTGGTAACAAAATATGACATTACAGTTAATAACAAATTTATTCAAAAACCAGGCACAAAACTAAGGTCTACACTATGTAAAAACGACATTGACAAACACCACACCAACATTATTTATAAAATACAATTAGACAACTGTCACGACTTCTATATTGGAGAAACAAGTAGAAAAATGGAAACCAGATTCAAAAAACATAAAAAGTCACCTTCACACGTTTTCGAACACTGCAAGTCAAATAAACACATCATAACCATAAAAAACACTTAAATACTAAATAAAGAAACAAGCATAAACAAACGCAAAATTAAAGAAGCCTTACTAAAAAAACAACTCAAGCCCAAAATAAATGCATATGTTGTTAATTTATTTCGAAAGTCAATATCTTATGTTTGTTTAGTTTTGTTCGTAACATGATATTTGCAAGCAATTAATTTAAAGTAAATGTTATAACAAGTTTAATTACGTAGCTCTATAATAGTCGTACGTTGTGTTCGTATTTCACTGATGTTGAGATTATCGATTGTCGCGTGAAATTTCTTGATGTCTAGAATATAGCACACAGACGATTAAGTAATGAAGATAAATAGTGTAGAATGAGAGGGAAAAGTATACAGACATTGAAGACAGAGGGAATTGAATGGAAAGTTAATGGTCGTGGAATATAAAAATATTATATAAAGTATAATGTTTCTAAAAAACTTGCAAATGAGAAACAATGACACCATCCTTCTTAAAATTAAAGGTAAACCTTCAGCCCAATCAAAAAATCAAATATATCATAGAAAAACCCCAAATACAATGTTTAAAACAAACTATAAATGAACTGAATCCTCGCAGTAAACATACAGGTTTAACTGCCTCTGAAGATTACAACTTTCGTCAATACAAAAAAAAGCGCCAACTATAAAGGCTTAACTATCAATTGGAGGCTAGGCAGAGGGCTAGAAAATCTTTGCTGTCAGTAAAAAAAAAAAAGGTCCAGAAACTGTAAAGAATAATATAAACCAATTTGTGAACTTTCAACTTAGTAAACCTCATACTGTCACCCTAAATAAATGTGTAAACTATGTAATTCCTTAAAATCCTTAAAAGGCCTAACAAATATTGAAAAAAGTGTCTGGGCGTATTGGACCACAGTATTATCTTACCAATTTTACGTGATGAAATATAGAATTCACAAGTTTGGGTGAGTTTTCTATGTGAATGAAGATAATATTCAATAGAAAAAAGTTCAAAATTTGAAGGAAACAAGAACAACAAAATACCTTAAAAAGTGTCAGTCTTTATCATTACCAAAACAACCTTAATCAATCAAAGGTGTAAGGAAAGTGTAGTGAGTGTTTAAAATAATACCATAATTTACACCTAGAAGAAAGCATTAAACGTTGAAAGTAAACCATGGAATGCTTTGGGGGAAGGAAAAAGTGGCACTGTTTAATCCATTAAGGGCTTCTCAAAGCGTTAAAAAATAGAGTAAGTATAGATGGATTAGAAGTAAGGAAAGATAGGTTAACACTACTCTTGGCTTACGCACGAACAACATGGCAACAAAACTCAAACTTTTGTTTGTTTGTTGTTAAGCACATAACTACCCATCTAGCTGTAAATGCCCACTATACGCTTCGAAACCAGGTTTCTTGAGTATTAATTCTGCAGGCATACTGCTGTGTCAATGGTTGACTTGAAACGTTTTAATTCACATGAATACAAAATAGGTAAATTACATACTGAACTAGAAATGTATTAACACCACAAAGGCACAGAGAATAAAGACAATTTACAATATGTAACAAAATCCTTTAGGTTCACAATCAGTGAGCAGTATTCTTCCTAATAAGTGTGCAAAAGGTATGGAAATAATTTTTATACTTTAGAAATTTGGAAAACTTGTAAGACAGATAAAATGAAAAAGGGAAAATACTGAGAAGTAAAAGAAGAATTGAGAGCGAAGTTAGGGAGTAGAAAATGGTAAAAAAAGAAACTGTATATTGACCATTGTCGCTGAAAATGCGCTGTTATGGTATTAGTGTCAAAACAGTCAGAATAGAAAAACGAATACTATGAGGAGACTTGGTTGAAGATATGGAAAATTATTTTATTATTTGAAAAAATGTTTACTCCATCTTCACTGTCTGACAAATAGAATATAACAATATTCTTCAGGTGAAGCAGTTTCCCTTCTATGACAGCTCAGCATGGCCAAATGGTTAAGGCACTCGTAATACTTTATGTATAATCTGGATTCAGTAGTTTGAACAGTTTAGTAATGTTTTCTGGTTACCATCGCACGTAATAATGACTACGGAAATAATGTACGACAGATCAGTTGTTGTTCATCCTGTACTTTATATACAATCTGAATTCAATAGTTTGAACAGTTTAGTATTGTTTTCTGGTTACCATCGCACGTAATAATGACTACGGAAATAATGTACGACAGATCAGTTGTTGTTCATTCTGAAGGTCATATCTCATTGTGTCAGGATCATAGTGATCCTTACTTGTTGTTCATTCTGAACTACATATCTCAATGTGTCAGGTTCTAACTGCTCTTTAGCTGTTGTTCATCCTGTACTACACATCTCAATGTGTCAGGTTCTAACTGCTCTTTAGCTGTTGTTCATCCTGTACTACACATCTCAATGTGTCAGGTTCTAACTGCTCTTTAGCTGTTGTTCATCCTGTACTACACATCTCAATGTGTCAGGTTCTAACTGCTCTTTAGCTGTTGTTCATCCTGTACTACACATCTCAATCTACCAAGTTCTAACTGATCCTTACTTGCTGTTCATCCTGTACTACATATCTCAATTTTTCAGATTATAACTAATCCTTAGTTGTTGTTCATCCTGTACTACATATCTCAATCTACCAGGTTCTAACTGATCCTTACCTGTTGTTCATCCTGTACTACATATCTCAATCTACCAGGTTCTAACTGATCCTTACCTGTTGTTCATCCTGTACTACATATCTCAATCTACCAGGTTCTAACTGATCCTTACCTGTTGTTCATCCTGTACTACATATCTCAATCTACCAGGTTCTAACTGATCCTTACCTGTTGTTCATCCTGTACTACATATCTCAATCTACCAGGTTCTAACTGATCCTTACCTGTTGTTTATCCTGTACTACATATCTCAATCTACCAGGTTCTAACTGATCCTTACCTGTTGTTTATCCTGTACTACATATCTCAATCTACCAGGTTCTAACTGATCCTTACCTGTTGTTTATCCTGTACTACATATCTCAATCTACCAGGTTCTAACTGATCCTTACCTGTTGTTCATCCTGTACTACATATCTCAATTTTTCAGGTTATAACTAATCCTTAGTTGTTGTTCATCCTGTACTACATATCTCAATCTACCAGGTTCTAACTGATCCTGGTAATGCCCCTATACTAGGAAAACAGAATTCAACCACATAACCAAGTAAATAGAACAAAGAAGCAAGTTCTCTGGATTTAGATCAAATGTATTTCAGATATTGTCACATTTACAAACCCTTATTGGCTGCTGTAACTCAGCTAAATAACAGGTGTAATTAAATGTTAACACGTGAGGCAGTAAAGTAAAGGTTGATCCGAAGGACTGTAGCACCATACATGATCAGAATATTGAAACAAGCTGTGTACATACATGTAGATGTTGTCATTCGGAGTAAAGAAGACAACCATCAACTGTTCAACAAGAAATTGATAAAGTAAAGGTTGATCCGAAGGACTGTAGCACCATACATGATCAGAATATTGGAACAAGCTGTGTACATATATGTACATGTTGTCATTCGGAGTAAAGAAGACAACCATCAACTGTTCAACAAGAAATTGATAAAGTAAAGGTTGATCCGAAGGACTGTAGCACCATACTTGATCAGAATATTGAAACAAGCTGTGTACATACATGTAGATGTTGTCATTCGGAGTAAAGAAGACAACCATCAACTGTTCAACAAGAAATTGATAAAGTAAAGGTTGATCCGAAGGACTGTAGCACCATACATGATCAGAATATTGGAACAAGCTGTGTACATATATGTACATGTTGTCATTCGGAGTAAAGAAGACAACCATCAACTGTTCAACAAGAAATTGATAAAGTAAAGGTTGATCCGAAGGACTGTAGCACCATACTTGATCAGAATATTGAAACAAGCTGTGTACATACATGTAGATATTGTCATTCGGAGTAAAGAAGACAACCATCAACTGTTCAACAAGAAATTGATAAAGTAAAGGTTGATCTGAAGGACTGTAGAACCATACATGATCAGAATATTGAAACAAGCTGTGTTCATACATGTAGATGTTGTCATTCGGAGTAAAGAAGACAACCATCAACTGTTCAACAAGAAATTGATAAAGTAAAGGTTGATCTGAAGGACTGTGGCGTCATATATGATCAGAATATTGAAACAAGCTGTGTACATATCTGTACATGTTGTCATTCGGAGTAGAGAAGACAACCATCATCTGTTCAACGAGAAACTGTGTGATTAAACCATATCTTATTAAGTTGGTTAATCAATTTTCAGAATTTAAATGGGACGATGATTCAATGTGATATGTTACAAAGAACGTTATCATGTTTATATAAAAATCAAGTCCACATATGAAGTTTGAAAGAAAAGTATTAAAGTACTTTTGTTGTAAGGTTATGTCTTAGTATGTAATTAATAAGTAAATACATGTGTACTTTTGTAGAGTTAAACATCAATTTATGGTTAAGTTAAGAAGTGGTAATAAAAGTACTTATGTAAGTATTTGGTATTTTCAATTTTGATGACATCTTTTGCAATACATGGGTGAAAGAACTAGAACAGATCCCCAAAACTTTAGCCATAGCTATCACTGGCTTGTAAATGATTACTAGATGAAGGATAGCCAGACAGTAGTAACCGCTCTCTATTCAGTTACGTGCCCGGCATGGCCGAGCGCGTTAGGCGTGCGACTCGTAATTCGAGGGTCGCGGGTTCGCATCCCAGTCGCGCTAAACATGCTCGTCCTTTCAGCCGTGGGGGCGTTATAATGTGACGGTCAATCCCACTATTCGTTGGTAAAAGAGTAGCCCATGGGTGGTGATGACTAGCTGCCTTCCCTCTAGTCTTACACTGCAAAATTAGGGACGGTTAAGGGTTCTCTACCTGGTTGGGGGTTGTGCAGTGTGCTAGCAATTTACTCACTTAAAAAACCAGCCTGTTAATGAACTTGCAAGAGATTGCGGCCCTATGTTCCTTCATGGAATCGAGAGGCATAATAATAATAATAAAATTCAGTTACTCTTAACCGAATATTGGGATTGTATGTTTCTATCAAAACGTATCACAATCGGAGTTTTCAGCAATCAGTAGTATATCGTGACATGAATCTTGGATCTTCCAATGCACAAGCTGATCTCCAGGTCGCTCTCGGCTCCACCTTATGCAGCAGTAAGTACGACTGTACGAGTAACATGTGAATATTCAGATATTTAGAGCTAAAAGATTAATAGTGGTCTAAAAGTATCTGTAATTTCGATCTGAACATTATATTAAAAGTTTTATCTGGTGTAACAATTTATCATTTTATAAACAAAAATCAGAGAATTAATTTACGTGTGGCACTTTCGGTGTGATCATAGTTTCATTTGATATGCAACTTATAATAGAAAACATCATATGCATATAGATAAACAAAATAAGTACTGATAATATAAAATATTTTAGGTTTAACATCCCTCAATACACATGCTGTTTCGATAGACATAACTTCAGCATTGATAAACAAAGTCACATGAATATTTTGAAACGTATTTTTAAACAAAGTTAATACAGAAACTTTTAATAGTAACCTTATAAAATTAGGTTATTATAATTATTTTATACCTTCTGTGCTCCATGATTCAACTTTATTGTCTCTTTCTCGACGCGAACAGAAGGGTCTAAGTCCGACTCACTTCTATAAAATTTCGGCTTTCTTAAAAGATGCGTTGTAAACACAAACCGAAGGTGACAAAAAATAATAACTTATTGTATTAATGAACAAAGTTAACTTATTTTTTAACAATGAATATAAACTTTGTAAATAAAAATTGTTTTTGAGAAAAAAAGGGTTAGTAAAAATGGACAATTTTAATAATGTACAGTTAACAAAAATTTGATTATGAAGTAGCAATATTATAACTTAATATATGTGTGTATATATATATATATATTATTTAAGTGCCAAGTTAGTTTTCATACAAGTTTAAGAACATGTGTTAAACCAAGCAGCCTGTTGATACTTAAAACTTTATTTAGTGTTTACTTTATCTTGTTTTAACTTACTAAGAACAAAACTCTTTACACTAACAATTGCTATTATGTGAACTTCGTTTTCAAGCTGGCAAAGCACAATTATAATTAATTACACTTGTTATAAGACGTTAGTATTAGATCTATTGTATTTTGTAACACTACATTTTTATTCGGTCTTTGGGGGTTTGAAGGAGAAAAATAGTGCATAACAGTATTTTAACCTTATTAAATGTAAATAACATTTCTCTGTGTGTGTTTTATAGCAAAAACACCTCGGGCTATCTGCTGTGTCCACCGAGGAGAACTGAAACCTTGATTTTAGTTTTCTAAATCCGAAAATTTACCGCTGTCCCAACGAGGGAAAGTGACATTTCTGATTGAAATGGATTGAAATACACAAACTATTGAACAACATTGAAGGTCATATTTCTGACACATGATTATTACAAGTCTGTCAAACAGTAACTACCTTTCTAAATGTCTATCATTTAATATGGAAATGATAACTCGTATTCTCACCGAAATATCATATCGCTTTACATATTATGTATATAAAATTTTAAAAAATATATATATTTTCTCTATTTACTGTTCCACCTTCTGAATTAACAAAAGTGTCATAGAACTACCCTGATTTATTTGTCAGAGCATCAGTGTCAAGTATTTATAATCGGACAGCTGCTTTGACCTCATTCCTACTCAGTTGACCTGAACAACAAACTAACAGTTCTAATTTTGAAGAATGCTTTAAAGTATAATATGTGAAAGAATGAAACAGTTTTTAATAGTAACATTCAACTAACTAATGTGATTAATTATTCTATTTTTGTAGCTTTTGTGTTAAGATTTAAAATATATATTTTTGTAGTTCTTGCTGTAATGATAAGTTAGTGGTAATAATTTTAAATATTCTGAAGTGGACAGAGAGAGTGTTGATAACCTAGTTTTGTAGGTGTCTGCAACTTTCTAAAATACAATCTATTTACATTTTCTATTGTGAATTATAAGTTGAATGGTGATGATTGACAATACGCCTAAGTCACTTTCATTGGTGTCTTCTGAAAACAACTTGGACGAGCATAACGAATAGAAATACACTAACAATAACAATATAAGAAATGAAATCAAGACAAACTTTAAAGAAATTATCCATAGGTATAGCTTAATTGAATCTTTAAAATCATAAAGCAAACTAAAATTCATATTTTCCCTTAAAGTTTTCTTTCAGAGACAACTATTACTAATTCACACCAATAGATGACATTAAAGCATGAATATGTTATATTGCGATCAGTCGGATAATCCAGTTTACAGGTGGAGCCTATGTACAGTACTATCTCTATTGCATTGATAAGATCTCACGTGGCATGCATGTAACTAATTCTTCCAACAATTGGTCAAGCTAATATTTAGGAATGCATACAAGCCAAATATAGTATCTTATAACAAGTGAACTAATATTTTGGAATGGGAACAAGCCTATCATAACACTCACGGAAATATCAAACTAGTAACAATAAAAATAACTGCTACTAATAAATAACACAGTCAGATTCCTGAGCCTCATGTTTATTTGTGATCTGCAGAGAAATGTACAGTAATATTTTATGTATATTTGGTTTCATAACATTATGATCTGTATTATCTGAAGCATGAGTTTCGGTTTTATATATTTTGTAGCTTGTGTTGCTCTTTATAATAGATATACTTTACATGCAAAATAAATATTATATCGTAAAGATAAAGTTACGTTATTGAATTACAAATTTTCTTAGCTGAGTACATTAAAAAGAGAAACTAAAAACTAAAATTATTTTCTGATGTATGAGCCTTTGTTTGTTTTTGAATTCCGCACAAAGCTACTCGAGGGCTATCTGTACTAGCCGTCCCTAATTTAGCAGTGTAAGACTAGAGGGAAGGCAGCTAGTCATCACCACCAACCGCCAACTCGTGGGCTACTCTTTTACCAACGAATAGTGGGATTGAACGTCACATTATAATGCCCCCACGGCTGGGAGGGCGAGCATGTTTGGCGCGACTCGAGCGCGAACCCGCGACCCTCAAATTACGATGCGCACGCCTTAACGCGCTAGGCCATGCCAGGCCATGTATGAGCCTACACAACTTCATCAGCACACAAGATACTGTGCAGTCACTTTGAATATAATAAACTCGTATTTTTAGATGTAATATAAATTCAAAACGCTTCAAGTGAAGAAAGTCGGTGCAAAATCCATTTCTCATAAAAAGTATTGTTGTCTAGTAAGCAATTATGAACATAGTTTATCATGTAGAAAACGAAACCTATGTTCAATTCCTTCTTAGCTGTATTCACACACGCTTTCTAACTTTAGAGTTCTTGTACAATAAAATCTGTCATTTTTTTTCATATTGCATATCTACGTATGTAAAAATGCCAACTTTCTGTGCATAGTGAGAACATATTACAGAAAGAAATATTATCACCACTAGGAAATGCCCCATTCTACACAGAATCAGATCATGTAACCTGCCATAATGTAGCTGTAAATCACTGAAAACCAACACTATTATAAATGAACGTAAACAAGGTTCGATTTTCAAGAGATGTATATAAATCTGGACTTGACAAACAACACATAATTATGTAATAAGTTCTTTTATAAACAATAACTAACTATAGGAGTCGTGTGTCCCCACCGTAACAACCTAAGGAACGCTCCAGGATACACGAAACAATTACATGTTTGTGTTATTGAGAACATTTAAGTGGTAAATAAAGTTTCTCGGCTCGATATGGCCAGGTGGTTAAGGCGCTTGACAAGTAATGTGAAGTTTATATGCAAAAACGGCTCGTTTGGGCTGAGAAAACACTTTACATAGAAGGTCGAAACGTTGTTCGCTCTTCTATGTAAAGTGTTTTCTCAGCCCAAACGAGCCGTTTTTGCATATAAATTTCTCAACAAGTGGGTTTCTCGTCATCACTGAAGTAATGTGAAGGTCGCAGGTTCGAATTCTCATCACGGCTATGCGTAGAAACTTATTTAATTAGAAGTACGTGTGTAAATCCCCAGTTAACGCACGGTACTTATAAGACAGTACTTGTGAGGTATGCCGGGGTTGTGAGTTCGAACCTCAACTGGGGAATGTAGATTTTGCCCCACAGTGGCTCAGCGGTATGTCTACTGACCAACCACGCCAAAAACCGGGTTTCTGGTGAGGTAGAGCACGGATAGCGTTGTGCTTAATTCAAAACAACAATAACTTTACGTGAAACCTTCTGAAACAAACGAAACTTTAAATTTTGTGTGTGTACGTGCATGTATCACAGTTTGAAAATAAAATCTATAACTATTAATTGTTTTCAAATCACATAGTTTTTACAAATAGGTTTATTCAAAAGAAACACATTTATTAATTTGTTTTTGATGCTTCTTTAAAATGTAGTCAATGTGGAGTCGTCACAAAAGCTACTTGACTGTCATTGGCCAAACTGATTCAAAGGTGAAAGTTGTGAAGATCACGCAGCGTACGTGAGTTAGGATATAATTTGTAAGTGTGGTCATTAAAATTTGTAATTAGCGTTAACCATTTGATTCTTGTTAATTAATTTTTTTATGAATCACCACAATAATATCTTATTAATCTGCTATTACCAGAATATCTTCATCATGCGGACATATTTGATACTTAAACTTTGAAGAAAAGATAGATTATGACTCAGAATCCAATTCAAACTGAATGAAATTGG
This sequence comes from Tachypleus tridentatus, assembly GCF_004210375.1. Classification (NCBI taxonomy): domain Eukaryota; kingdom Metazoa; phylum Arthropoda; class Merostomata; order Xiphosura; family Limulidae; genus Tachypleus; species Tachypleus tridentatus. Next base: position 40,088,524 of record NW_027467782.1, on the reverse strand, counting down.
ATGTCTTATTCGACTTCGAGCCAAATTTAGCTATCTGAAAACTGAAGTGACACACCAACTTGTCATGTACATGTTGGCCTCTTGTAACCAGGCTTAGATTTAATTATAATTTTAAGTTGTAAATGTACATATTGTAAGTTATTAGTAATAAAGCGCGAAGGAAGTTGAAACAATGTGATAAAAATGTAGTAATAATAAAGAGTTTCTTTGTTTTGAATTTCTCGCTAAGCTACTCGAGGGCTATGCGCTCGTCGCCCCTACTTTAGCAGTGCAAAGCAACTAGTGATCACCATCGACCGCCAAATCATGGGCTTACGTTTTACCAACGAATAGTGTTATTGACAAACCTTAGAAAACATTATACGCAAACACCGAGACAGAAAGCAAAATCAACCAACAAAAGTAAACACATCTCACGAATCAAAAAATCACAAAACCATATACTGCTGCAAACCATATATTCCTGACATCAGCAGAAAAATAACCATCATTTGGCAAAAACTAGTAACAAAATATGACATTCCAGTTAATACCAAAATTTATTCAAAAACCAGGCACAAAACTGAAGTCTATACTATGTAAAAACTGCATTGACAAACACCACACCAACATTATTTATAACTGCCACGACTTCTATATTGGAGAAACAAGTAGAAAAATGGAAACCAGATTCAAAGAACATAAAAAGTCACCTTCACACGTTTTCGAACACTGCAAGTCAAATAAACACAACATAACCGTAGAAAACACTCAAATACTAAATAAAGAAACAAACATAAACAAATGCAAAATTAAAGAAGCCTTACTTGTACAACAACTTAAACCCAAAATAAACCAATATAAAGGAACGCCTTTATACTTATATTAATATAATAAAATAAATAAATTATATATTGAAACATCTAACACCGCCCTCTACATTCCGACACTCAGTTACACAACCCCTTCCTTACATGTGGTCAGCTTCCGGTCAGTTACCTCTTTCTTTGTGAACCCGACGATGACCAAAGAAGGTTGAAACGTTGTTTGCTCTTCTATGTAAAATATTTTCTCAACCCAAACGAGCCGTTTTTGCATATGTATTTCTCTACAAGTGGGTTTTCTCGACATCACTGAATAAAAACATATGTTAGGTCTGTGAAGAAAGAGCTACTGTAACCTGAAGAATAAAAATATAATCCTCTTAAGTCTATAAAGAATCACTGCATCAAGAGCTACTGTAACAGAGAATATATTCGTAAATTTAAAATTGTTTTAAAGAAGTTAAAAAAAAACATTTTGCTATAGCAAACTATAACTGAAGTCTGGCAGTTAAAGTCCAGATTTCTTCACACATTTGGAGATTGTTTGCACTTTTACAGAGTGGCTCACTAAGTCTTTACCTGGATTTTTTAAGCAGCAAATTTTTCTGTGGGATATGATAAAACAAAACCCATGAAACCTGCAACTGATCAAACAACTCTAAAGTTATGCTTTCTTGTGGCATCTTAACTCATTTTATAATTACTAAAAATGGGCAATTTCACAATTTTTTGTTTGTCAATGTTTGGAACCTGTACAAAAATATCTTTGTACCAGATACCATGTAAATTGGTCAAAATATGGTTGAGTAAATGATCAACAAATATTTCTAAATTATGCTTTTTTTTAATCTCTTACTGTTGCCCCCCCCAAAAAAAAGATTCTAAATGGGCAAATCTAGCTATTTTTGTTTGTCATTGTATTAATTAAACTCATGAATATTCACATGTGTGCCAGTTGTCTTCTAGACTGCTATAAATATAACCACACAAGAGCCCAAAATATATATTTTTGGGTTGTTTGACATCTGACCCCTTAAAAAAGACTAAATAAAAAAAATGAAAATACTGACTGGACATATTGGACCAAAGTATGACCCTATCAAGTTTCAAGATAATCTGCCAAGATATGTAGGTATAGCAGTCGATTGAAAAGGGTTTGGAAGAAGATGAAACAACAGAAAAACTATATCTCTCTCATGATGATGAGGAACCCACGTGAAGTAAAAATCTATCTCAAGATGGCTGGTATTGGCATTAAAACTCTTTTTGTTATCCTGAAGGCCTAAGAGACCTAAGAAGGTTGAAACATTGTTCTCTAATTTATTGTAATACTCATACCAGCCATCTTGAAATACAGTACACCTCTCTGTGAAGACATAATTATGAGAAATAACTGTCTCGAATGCTATACTACAGAAAATTGGAAACTGGATTCACTGAAAATAATAAAAAATCCTCCCAAACTTGCAAAGTGCATCTTTTAAAAACAATTTTACTTTAAGCATAGAACCAAAAATCAATGATCATGAAGTTATAAAAATCATCTGAATTTAAGAATGCAGCCTCACTCTAAAACAGTATCACCTGTGGTACTAATTTATCTCTATTAAGCCTTTTAGTGATCTCTAATCATTTGCGTAAAAAAACCTTTAAAAGTAGACTTATTTCTGAAACACCACTGAAAACCTTTTTGTAAATAGATTGGACCACCAAAAGATTGATAATAAGCAAAATACATGATTTCATGATTGTTGAGACAAAATTAAAATTTCCTTACTTAATTGTATTATTTATATTCATGTTATTGTTACACAAAACTACAACAAAATCGACTGAGCATTTTGAACCACAACATAGACAGATATGCTATATGGAATACTGTGAATGTCCATGACTTACTTAAAAATTAATTATTTTTCAGTAAAAGATGCTTTATGTGGTTGTAAGTACATAACAGATGCAAAATTGTTCTGAGTGGACTCATGTTAAACAAGTTTACACAAAACCTTGAGAAATAATTACTTCAAAAGACACAACTCTTTATTTAAAGAGATGTTTTAAACACTTGTTTTATTTGAAAGAGCTGTTTTCCTACTGGAATAATTTTATACGTGCCTAGTGGGGGTCATGTCTCACTCTAAACGCATATTTTCTCATTGCTGTGCATTAAAAATGTCAACATAGGAGATAATTAAAAACTACGTATTTAAAATCCACAAATAGAGAAAATAAAAAAATGTAAGCAAATAAAACTGTAGATCTATTGCTGACAGTTAACACAAGCAACAAATCACCATTTTGATTCCACTATAAAATTAAAAAATTATTTAAAATGATATTTATTGTGTTACAGGACTCCACTGAGATTTCTGCAAGAAACTGACAGTACTTTTAAACTTACTTCCCCATCCTTAATTATGTCACAGTATGAAATTTTCTAAGTTCTTCATTTTTAGCCATCAAAAAATCCAGTGTTTTACTAGTATGTACATCAGTTGGAAACAACGGCTTGTGCATTTTCCAGTGTTTTTATTGGAAACAGCCACAACAAAATTAGGGGATTCTGATGTTGCATATTATTATTGAAGCCACTGTTATTCATCATTACTCAAGTTTTTTCCTTGGTAATATTTCAACAGATATTTGACACTGGATGATTATCATAACAGATGTCACTATTCAGCATCTTATTGGCGATTCTTTCTACTGTTTTTTGTACTCAGCAGAAGTCACAAGTACATATTCAGTATTTATTACCACTGCATATATCACTCTTTCATATAGCTATTGCAGTTTTAAATAGGTAGTGTCAGTAAATGTTATTGATAATTAACAATTTAGCAAAGTGTGCCACTGAATGAATTATTTGTGTTGCCTTATTCTAACAAACACTTGTATACAGCAGGCTGTTGAAGAACAAACATATTTCTTATGTAAACCTATCAAAGTAAGCATGTGACTGTGTATGTTTATGTTGCACTAAACTTTGTCGTAATTTTTTAAAAGAAACATTATTCCATTCTGATGAGATTCCTTTGTTACTGTTCATCTTTTGTTATATAATAGTACAAGCTGATGGAAGCTACTCATTAAATTTGTTATCATACAATCTTTACCTTCACAATGGTCCTTTGAGAACAACTTTACAGTTTGTTTGTTACAGGTGTATACCAGTAAATATGTTTATTCTCTCTTACACATTTGTTATTTATTTTTAATATGTGGTGGATGAGTGGAACATAAAGCAGAAGTAACAGTAAACTGTTAAAAAATATGTAACATTCAACTGAATTCACATGCACTTGTGAAGTTTAGAATGCATTCTGTATAAATGAATATAAAAATCAACTTAAGTAACAATATAATTAAAACTCATTCTAGACTGTCAGAAAAAAAAAAAAGCACAACATGAATCAAAATACAGAGACTGTATTGTCAAGCCTACAGCTAAAGACTCTAAAAAAGTAAATAAATACAGCTGGAAGTAATGTCTGTATTATTTTCTTAAGCTATAAACCCCTCTTTTAACTCTATGGCTACAGTACTTATCAAAATAGTTTGTTTATTTTTTAAGAGTTCCGAGTTGTCAGCTTGAAAATACAATTTTTATATTTTGATTCAACTTTTCTGACAATCCCTACATCGCTTCGCAAATTAATAATTTTTTATAATAATGTACACATACACATACATACGTATTACTGTATATAGATAAGTTTCTCATTCCCACTGAAGACCAAACACTGTTACTGTGTTAAATAAAGTCTTCATTACCTATTGAACCTGTTTCTAAACTTCATTGTTCTCATAATTGGTTCTTCTTTAAATCTGAAATCTTAAACGTTTACATAACTTTAGTGTACACACCTATATACTTCAAATTAATTCATAAATAAATACTCTCAAGTAGTAACATCACAGACCAGGAAAATATGGTGTGTGGTACTTGTCTCTTTCAAAAGGAAACACATGATTCATTTACATGTTACAGTGTACATCACAGAAGCATTTAGAAAAACACATCAGTGTAAAACTAAGTACTGAATTTTCATAACTTGTAAGAAATAAAGTTCAAACACATGGACTTAGAAAAAGAACCAGAACTGATAAAAACTGCTGTAATATTCCTTCTGAAGTTCAATTTACATTATTTTTGAAGGAGATAATAAAACTACAACTTAGGTATTGGAACATCTAACTTGTTTGTTTGTTTTGTTTAAAAAAAGGGATAAAATTTAACGAGCTTTAAATGATTTGCTTTGTTTTGAATTTCACACAAAGCTACACGAGGGCTATCTGTGCTAGTTGTCCCTAATTTAGCAGTATAAGACCAAAAGTAAGGCAACTAGTCATCACCACCCACTGCCAACTCTTGGGACACTCTTTTACAAACAAATAATGGAATTGACCATCACATTATAATTATGCGTCAAGCGCCTTAATCACCTGGCAGCCAGACTGGGAACTTTAAATGAGAATATTTCAAACAAGCATAAAAGTTGACATTTTAAACTTTCAATCTCAAACAATGTTCTATCAAGATCTTTAAACTTTTATTATTAACATTAATTTTTTATACTTTGTTATCTTTTAAACTATATGTGGTGCATTTATACTGAATTACTTAAAAAAAGTGTTTTACCACCCTCTTTAAATTATACCTTTGAAGACCATTTACCCAAAATAACTATCTTTCAAGAAGAATAAGGCATTTTTTTAAGTTTAATAATTTTCAATACTTTTAAAAAGAATTGATACAAAAGATACACAGCTTGTTAATTTTGTTTGATAGAGTATATTTAGTTACAATTTTGTTGTAAAACCAATACCAGACACTTTTACTGTCGTCATAAAACTTACAATTTGATAATCAACTACAACACTATCATCATCAACAGATAGATCTTGTATAAAAACAAAACAAATGGAAAAACTGGACAAAAGTCAGATTTTTGTTTTGATGTTTATTATAAATTGATAATAGTGATGTTCTTACCCTGTAATAAAGTTTACTTTCCTTTTATTTACTGTTGATAACTTAGCTAAATATTCTGGCCTTGGATGTTCCTGATGATACAAAAACAAACCACATTATGATCAAGAGTTCAGGTAAAACATCATATCTGTGTGTTAAGAAATTTACATTTTTAAACATGTATTTTTGAGAAACTTTCTCAAAAGAATAACTTTAGGGAACATTCAAACATTATTTTTATAAATCAAAGTTTGAAATGATGTTCAAAGGGAAATACTAGAGAATAGCTGTAAATATAATAATGGAAACAAACAAACTTGTCCTGAGCACCCAATCAAGGCAGGAAAACAAGGTCATTAACACTTTCACATCAAGTAGGTCAAACTGCATATGTCACAATCTTTTACAGAGTTAAATTCAAAATTTAATTAAGCTAGTTATTATCAATGTATATAAGTAAACTTTATATCACAATGTAATTACTGAATCAAATTTTAATAGTATTTAAGTTCTTAGATTCTTCCTTTGTGTATAATTTACTTATCACCTCTACAAGAATTGAATAATTTTATGTAAATTAGTTATTATAAAGTAGTTATTTTACGGCTTTCTATCTTATTCGTTCACGATGTCATACACTAGGAAATTAGAGTCATTTAGCATGCACACCTATCACAGCCTCTCTTTTACAAGCTACCAATAGTTATCTCAGATGTTGTATATCCATAGACTTACTGCTGTACTAACAGGAGGCATTTAGTGTGGTAGTGCCACAAAAGAACAAAAACAGATGCTGGTAAAAGTACATTTTTTTGTTTTTCATAAGTATTCTTTATTTATTACTATAAAAGTAACTAAAATGAAAAAGCAAAAAGTTGTTGGATTAGCTAAAATAAAGAATAACAATTAATTATTCTTCATATTGTTTAATGTAATTCAATAGGGTAACATAAGTTGAATGTTCACCAAGTGATTTAAAACTTGTGATGAAGTATTAACAGTTACATGTGGTTCAAAAGTCGATAAAACTATAAGATTAAGAATAAACAGATGTCACAAGTTTTTAAGTTATTTAGGATAAACTATCACAGTTTAGGGCCACAATTTGCTGTCATTCTAGCGCAATAAAAAATGTAATTTATAATTATTTCATAATTTTTTATGATGGTTTTGAGGGTGTTTAAATTGACTGATCATTTAGAGAGTTATAGTTTGTAAAATAACAGATAAAATAAATTTTTTACTGACAGCAAACATCTGATATTTATGAAGGAGGTTTAAAGAACTACATAAGTGAAATTTGAAAATTTTTAAATGAAGTATTTCTAATTTTAACATAAAAAATCACTTTGTAATCAGAACAGTCAACACTATGACAACATATAATTAAAATATTTTTCTGATTACTGTCAAAGTTTGTGATGACACAACTAGTACCTTCAGAATCACAGTAAGTATACTGCCATGGTTAAAAGTTGATGTTAAATACACAAGCCCATTGTCATAAAGTTAGTTACTAAGGTACACATTACCTCTAAAGTATCAAAACTAGTCATATCCCAGTGGTGGGTAATTATTTCCAAATACTTTTTCCACAATTCAAGAAATATTACAGCTGAAAGTAAATAAAAACAAAGTGAAAGGTTTATCATCAGTAAAGTCAGAAATTGCAACAGAATATAAATCACTCTTTAAACTGATGTGACTTGTGACAATTAATTCAACTATTTTTGTTCACCAAAGTGTTAGTAATTAAAAACTTTGTAAAGTGCTTTCTTTTTTCCTTGAAAAGTCCCAAATTACAGATAAAGAAATCTCAAAGTAATAACATGTTTTTGGAATTATTTTGAAGTGTTTGATGGGAGATTTCAGTTATAGAAGTTTGAAGTCTTGGATCTGAAGCAAATTTGATGTGTTTTATGTTGGTTTGAAATTAAGGCCATTTCAAGTAGTGTAAGTATACAATGTTGGACGTTTTTATGTTGAAGTAACCCTTTTGCTATGGGTGTCCATTACTACACATTTCATGAGGATTTTCTTAGTGAGTTACTTTCCCCAAATTCAGGTCCTTTGTGAAGGTCAGTTTTATATTACTGTATTTAGTAGCATGAGCACACATGCACCATGTCATTGTAACTTCTATACTGTTATCCGGGCACAGTTGAAAGATCAATATAATAAAAATAATAAATATATAAACAGAGAGTGGACAAGAAAAGTGGCCCCCATGAAAATGCTGTTAATTTGTTATATATTTTATTAGATACCAGAAAAATGTGTAAAATGCACTTCATGAGATCTGTTCAAATATGATATCAAATACATTAACAATATTTTCAAGGGAGGGGCACTTTTCTGTCCTCCCCTTGTACATAAATGTATAATGTTATCAAATTTAAGCTATTTTATATGAGTTATAGTTTGTAGTTATTTCAGAATTAAAAAAAAGCATTATTTATATTAATTTCGTAATTGTTTATAGTGGTCAAATCTATCAAGCCCATATAGAGTTTCATTAGTAAAAATAACAGACAAAATATTAAGTTTTTTTCTGTACAAAAATGTTTGATAATTATCTGGAGGTTATAAAAATTTTGTATGTGAAATTTGAACATTTTCTAATGCATACCAGTAATTTTAATCTTAAAATCAAAATTACTATGCATGTTGGATAGTCAACATGCAAAAAGAAAATAGTTACAAGAAAAGCATTACTTAAAAAAAGTATTAAAACTAAATAACAATTTGATATTTTGTGTATGAAAGTTCTAACAGAGTCTGAAGTAGAGAATATTATTTATTCAACTTTAACATGTAAATCTATATTATTCTTACCCCAGAGTGACATACAAACAGCAAAAAATACAGCAGCACCATTGTCAAAAAGATGAGTTATTCTGACAAAAGTGCATGCCTGGCCTAATATTCCATATCTACATCACACCGAGGACATAAAATGGTGTCCTTGTAGTCTTCACAAATGTCCTTACTGTAAAAAAAATGCAGTTTTGTTTTAAGTTTATAGAATAAACACAGTACAGCTGTACATTTAAATCAATCATAATATACAACTACCAATTTCAATGATAATGCCACATACATAAAATAACTGATTAACTGAAATTATGTTTAAATCAATTTATCACAAAAATTATTAAAATATTTTAATGGTTCAAAACACATAACCAATAAAAATTAATGGTTCCAATTATTATTCTTTACAATTATTCCAGCTACAAATGGCTTGTGTGAAAATAATTAATTAGCTAAACAGTGATTAAGTAGTCCAGTGATTAATCACTTACCACATTCCATCAATCACATATAATTTAGAAAATGAGAAACTCAAAAATATTCATCCATAATAATTTTTTTTATAAAGATTTGTCTCAATTTTAAACTTTGACTAGTATATGAGCAAGGTGATTTTCATGCTAAAATTAATACAATTTATATATCTTTAATATTACAGTTTCCAAATTCCATTTGCAAAGCTTCTAGAATCTTCTAATTGAATATCAACTTATTTTTTGGTAAATATTTATATGTTATGCATTATTTTCTCTACACTTACACTACATGAGGTTAGGCCATTTGTTTAACCTTGTAACCAAAAAAAAAAAAATGAAATAATATTTTCCTTTCTAAAATCCCTGCAGATTACAATAAAAGCTTATCATTATTTATCCAGACTATCGTCAGGCTTGCATCAGTTAAATATGACAACTTCCTTTATTCTAAGCCTATGTAACAAGTTAGAAATAACCTTATGTACACTTAGTTCAAATTACAGCAAAAAATTATGTAATACACACGATCACATGTATATACATATATTGCAAACAAATTAATCTATTTCTTCATTTACATTTTCTAACGTTACCTAATAAGTATTTTTTTTTACTTTTATAACAAACCAAATATGTACATAAAAATAACAAAAATCTAGTACTTAATTGTGAATGCTGTAATTCTTTTTGTTGTCAAAGATTTAAAGTGTTGAGAGATGCAAACCCAAATTTTCAAAGGCGATGTTTTTGGGTTTTTTCAAAAATTATTTATTAATTTCAAACACAATTTAGAGCACAAATAATAATAAACACAAAGCATACAATGTCCTATAATTATTACAATTTAACTGTTTTTCTAACCAAACATTGTGCATCAAAACAATTTCCTTAGCTGGTTAAAGAATGTCGTCGGTGTTTGGGTGATAAAAGTTCATACCCTGGAAAGTCAAGTTCTCTATCACCTCTTCCTCCTCTCCGTACTTATACTCTTGGCTGATTGATATTTATAACTGTGAACTGAATATTATTTGGTTCTTTTCAGGGCAATGTCCATGTATTTTGGCTCGTATACAGTTATTATTTTATTCTATTAGCAGAATGTCAAGTTTGCTGGTGGCATTTTTTTTAAATACATAAATAAATAAACTATATATTTTTTATTATTATTTAAAGTTTATATATTTTTATTATTATTTAAAGTTTATATTTTTATTATTATTTAAAGTTTATATTTTTATTATTTAAAGTTTTTATATTTTTTATTATTTAAAGTTTTTATATTTTTTATTACTATTTAAAGTTTTTATATTTTTTATTACTATTTAAAGTTATACATATATATATATTTATTTTTATTTATTTTTATATTTGAAATATAAGTTAACTGGGGAGAGATATTTAGGACGAGCTTCATCATATATGAGGTACCTGTCTAATCAGTGATGTCGAGAAACCCACTTGTTGAGAAATTTATATGCAAAAACGGCTCGTTTGGGTTGAGAAAATATTTTACATATTTTACATATTTTCTCAACCCAAACGAGCCGTTTTTGCATATGAAGGTACCTGTCTAGTTCGCATAGTAATTCGTTTTTCATCCAATTCTTATTAAAGTACATTATTGTAATATGTAGGAGTCTATCTGGTATGGTTGGTAGGTTCGAGTATTTGTAAATGAATTGAGATGATATTGTTCTTGGAACTCTGTATGCAGTTATAAGGAGTGTATTTTGGATTGTTTGTAGTTTAGTTTTAATTATTTTGTTGCTTACAGTTATCCATGCTGGAGCTTCATAGTCTATTACAGGTCTAATACATGTTTTATAGATTTTTAGTGTGTTATCTGTAGATGCTCCACTGTTTTTATCAGTTAAACTCCTAGCATAGTTAGTTCTTCGCCAGACTTTATTTTTAATTTCGCTCACATCATTGATCCAAGTTAGTTTTGAATCACAGGTCAGACCTAAAACTTTTGCCGATGGGGCAATCTGGAGTAGAGTGCCATTCATATATAGTTCTGGCTGTTGTTTTTTGTGTTTTATTAATTTCGTAAAGACTACGAGTTGTGTTTTTGCTGTGTTTATTTTTATTTTATATTTTTGACAGTATTCACTTATTCTGTTTAGTTGCGGTTGTATGTTCGTGGCTGCTATCGTGGTGTTGCGGCACTTTTCCAGACTGCCACATCATCTGCGAACTGTGAAGAGAATCCATGATTTTGATCCTTCAGTGGCATATTGTTTACATACATGATGAAGAGTATAGGGCTAACCACCCCTCCCTGAGGGACACCAGCTTGTGGAGTAAAGTATTCAGAAAAAGTTCCTTCAACATTTACTCTACATTTTCTATTTTCCAAAAAGTTAGATAACCAGCGAATAATTCCTCGCGGTAGTTCCATTTCATTCATTCGGAACCTTAGACCATCGTGCCAAACAGTGTCGAATGCTTTCTCGATATCAAGTAAGCAAGCGACTGTACATTCTTTTTTATTGAAGCTATCTATTATGGTTTCGGTTAATCTGATTAGGTGGTGTGTCGTTTGTCTAAATTTCCTGAATCCATTTTGTTCTTTTGGTAATTTTGATGTTATCTCCAAGAATTTGGAGAGTCTATTACTGATTATTCTTTCAAGAATTTTGCCTACACAGCTGGTCAGGCTGATTGGTCGGTAGCTATTAGGTTTATTCGCTGGCTTTCCTTCCTTATAGAACATTAATATATTTGCAAGCTTCCAAGAAACTGGGATGCATCCTGAGGATAGAGATAAGTTAAAATGTGAATTTAGGTGGTCAAACAATTTCGGAGTGCCCTTTTTTAGGAGGATAGCTTGTATTTCGTCTTCACATGGTGCTTTGTTTTTTGTGTTTTTTATTGCTTCTAGTAATTCTTGAAGGGATATTTCATTTGTTAGTAATGTGCTTGCATAATCTGTATCGGAACTTGTATTTGTATCAGTTATGTTTACTGGAAAAATTGGTTCAAATTGATGTTTATTGTTTAATATGTGATTAGTGACTTTATTGTAGAAATATGTATTCATATCTGGATTAGTGTGAGTTTTAAATGCATTTTGGAGTTGATCTTTGAAAGCTTCGGCCATTTCTTTATTTGTGTGTGCTACAGTATTATTATGTTCTGTCTGTGTTTTCATTTGTGAGTCTTTTAAGATGTGACCAGAATTTTTTCGGGTCAGTTTTATCATTTAGTTTAGTGCAGTAATTGTCCCATTTATTTTGTTTTTGTTGTTTTATTTGTGTTCTGATGTGATTTCTAATGTTGTTTATTTGCGTTTTAGCTAGTTAAAGTAAACTTAGTGATAGCAGATTTGAATCTATGTTCCGAAAAACTTCAAAGCCATCCTGTGAACGAGATGGCATTATACATAAAACAGAATATTAAATATTTATTTTCTGATGGATATCAATAATGTAATATCAAATGTCAAAGACAGAAAGATGTGTTGTTTCTTGTGGCGAAATATTATCATGAAATGTGTGTGTATAAAGAAGGGGACACACAAAGAAATCAAGTCAGCCTTCGAAAACATGGTTGTAAAGTGTCGTCTGAAGAAAATACAGAAATATCCAAATTCTCTTTGTTAACCTGAAGATGACATAAGACGTTTAAAGCCTTGTTGTCTACATTATTTTAATAAAAGTTTTAATACCAACACTGGCCGTATTTAAATACATTGTTATTTGAAGTAGGTTTCTCGTGATCACGAAGTACATTCTGTTGAAGACTCCAAAGAAAAAACTTTAACTTTATATGACAGTCTGATAGCAGCAGTAGTAGCTTGGCCAAATTGTTGCTCTATGAAGTTTGGCGCGGTTAGAGGAGCTGGATATATAACAACCAAATTACCATTCTGTTTGTTTGTTTGTTTGTTTTTTTTTTGGAATTTCGCACAAAGCTACTCGAGGGCTATCTGTGCTAGCCGTCCCTAATTTAGTAGTGTAAGACTAGAGGGAAGGCAGCTAGTCATCACCACCCACCGCCAACTCTTGGGCTACTCTTTTACCAACGAATAGTGGGATTGACCGTCACATTATAATGCCCCCACGGCTGAGAGGGCGAGCATGTTTGGCGCGACTCGGGCCTTTCTTCAAGCACCTCAAGCCTCCAGGAAATGAGTTTTCCACCAGAACCACCCAAGGTTCGATATTAATCGTTTATTAATCAATGTACATACCGCTGACCCATTCTCTTGAGGACATACAATAAAACTAAAAATATATATATAACTTATGGTGTGTGAAAATAGACAACAAACTTATAACTTCCATCGTATCTAATGAATATCTATGTCATCACCTGATGAAATACTGTAAAAGAGTTACTGTAATCAGTGTAGAGAACTGGTGAATACGGACACTGGAGTACATGTTACTTTCAGAATGCTTTGTGCGTTGTTAACACTAATAGCTACCAGGAGATGATTTCAAAATTAACCACTTGTTAAGAATATTAAAGGTCTTGAATGGGTAAGGAAGATAACATTATTACATATTTATGATAATAACAAATATACAGTGTTTCGACAGTAATTGTTGCCACTGGGTGCTTCGACCATGTTCTAGAAGCGTTGTACATTTGTTACCAGTTAGACGTGTAATGAAGTTTTCTTATAATTTATTCAAAGACTCAAGCAGTTTTCAGACTTTATTAGTCTTAACGCGCGGTTCTTTATCTTTAAATTTATTAACATGTTTTGTTTGTTTGTAGTCAACTTTAAGTGTTTAAAAGTTTTATTTTTAGTGTTATAAGCTAAGTACTAAACTACGGTGGGCAGAGGGATAAAACGTAGTTCTTAAAACGTCTGGTAGGTTAGAAATAAATTGAGTCATAATTCAAAAGTTCTATTATAATATATTGGTTATTAACATTAACTTCCTTTGTCTTGCCGTCTGCAGTCTTAAATTAATACTTATATCAGCATGTTAAACTGATATAAATATTAAGTTGAGACTGCAGATGGCAAGATAAAGGAAGTTAACGAGGTCATCCTGTTTTCTGGAACTTTATCTCACTGCTAAAGTACCTCCTAAACATTTCGTTACAAGCTCATCTTCCTGTTTTCTGGAACTTTATCTCACTGCTAAAGTACCTCCTAAACATTTCGTTACAAGCTCATCTTCCTGTTTTCTGGAACTTTATCTCACTAAAGTACCTCCTAAACATTTCGTTACAAACTCATCTTCCTGTTTTCTGGAACTTTATCTCACTGCTAAAGTACCTCCTAAACATTTCGTTACAAGCTCATCTTCCTGTTTTCTGGAACTTTATCTCACTGCTAAAGTACCTCCTAAACATTTCGTTACAAGCTCATCTTCCTGTTTTCTGGAACTTTATCTCACTGCTAAAGTACCTCCTAAACATTTCGTTACAAGCTCATCTTCCTGTTTTCTGGAACTTTATCTCACTGCTAAAGTACCTCCTAAACATTTCGTTACAAGCTCATCTTCCTGTTTTCTGGAACTTTATCTCACTGCTAAAGTACCTCCTAAACATTTCGTTACAAACTCATCTTCCTGTTTTCTGGAACTTTATCTCACTGCTAAAGTACCTCCTAAACATTTCGTTACAAGCTCATCTTCCTGTTTTTTTGGAACTTTATCACACTGATACATATACCTTCTAGACCTGTAGCTGTAAAATCATAGTTCGTTTTAAAAATAATTTATTACAATCTTCTCGATAAAAACTTTCTCAAAGTCTAACCATAAGGTTTTCATAACGACACAAAATTTGAGGCATCTCTCTTTCACTGGTCTTCTGATACCGAACTTTGAAGACAGGCTACAAAATATACAATTAACACATATATAACACATGACCATAGTCTTCGGTCTGATGTATCTACATAAAGTTTATGTAATTGGGAGTGTATTTCTTGAAGATAAATTCCTTACAATTATCAAAATATATAAGTAGTTCCTGTTGCTGCATTTTGGAATAGAACGTGTATTTGTTATGAAGAACACTTGTAACATAAGAAAATTATTTTATCTTCTTTCGTATGTAAATTGATACGACTAGACAATTTTCCAATATTAAACTTAACACGTTCATTTTCACCAGTGTGGTTGCCAAAGTAGAGAACCTGGAAGCTGGATCGCTGTTTAGAATTTGTAATCTGGGAGGATCAGGTGCTTTTCAGATCTCTTCTTCTCTGTAATGACAGTAAACAAATTAAAAAGCAAAGATAGTTTCATTCTACATCTAGCTTGTTTGTTTTGAATTGTGTGCATAGCTACACAAGGGTTATCTGCGCTAGCCGTCCCTAACTTAGCAGTGTAAGATTAGAAGCAAGGCAGCTAGCTATCATCACCCATCGCCAACTCTTGGGCTACTCTTTTACCAACGAATAGTGGGATTATCCATAATGTTACACTTCCCCAACGGCTGAAAGAATGAGTATGTCTGGTGTGACGGGGATTTGAAATCTGCGACCTTCACATTGCGCGTCAACCACCTGGCCATGCCGGAACACTCTACGTCTAGAATGACGTGAATGAATACACGAACGTGTGTATTTAAGCAGAAGGATATGTTTTTAATCATATTAGAAACTATGAAAGAATTACTGAGTTAGTATTAACTAAAAAAAACTCCCACTTCGAAGGGTGCAGACTGTGATTTAGATGCTAGTTAACTTCAGAAGCTTTCAGCAAATACGGTTAGTAACTGAAACCAAAACTTTGTTATTTATTATATCTTTTAAAGTTATCAGTCGTGTTCTTATTTTCAATTAGGAAAGGTTAATCTGGGAAGAAATGTGTCTGAATAAGTGACGCTGTTGTAGCATATAGTGTGTGTTAACACGTACAAGATACACCAAGAACGTCCTGTTGTTAGTGTGCATGGTAAAGTAGGCTTATCCTCAGCTGTAATGTGTAATATACTACGTCATCACTGGGCGAGAAATATACGTGAACAAAAGGATGTAACAATACACCTACACGGTCGCTGATGCAGACATCGTTCAAGTTTTCAAAGTCACAAAAACAACTATATAAAGTATTTGTATACCTAGTTAATTATTCTCCTGTTGATCGTTTTGACGTCTTGGTTACAATATAAATTTAAAACGAATGGAGAGCAGATAAGTATTTATTCTTGAGGTGATTATGAAGAATGTGACGCATGCGCATTTTCATGAAAATGACATCACTGATGAAAAGTTCGGTTAACGAATAAAGATCAATAACCATGACCCATTATAACAAATTATATGCAAACTGTTTCTATTACGTTTACATGTGTATGTGCTGTGCTTTACATGCAAAAATCGCAGTCATGTCGTCAACAACGAGTAATAATTGGGTTTTAGCTTTAACGGACTTCTCCTACCTTTTTCTCTCAAAACGTTGTCCCACTCTAGAAGTAAGCTTTAAAACTAAAACTGCCTCTAATACTCTTGAAACAAGAACAAGGAACTTATCTTAGACTGGATAACCTGGGAATGGGTCTCAGAATCAAATGACCGATAGAGAGTAGAATATACAACTCAGAATCAAAAGACCAACGGAGCCGGAAATGGGTCTTGTCTTAAAACCAAAAAGGGTAGGGTGTTGGTCGCAAAATCAAGTGATTCATTGCAGGTTCGTAGGAAAAGGATTTTTAGGAAACATAAACAGTTCCTAAATCCACTTGTCAAGAATAAACAGTTCATAAATCCATCATTCGGGAATGCTTCAGTATAAACCATTTTAACCAACATAACAATATCGTCAGAGGAATATCTACAGTAGAAATTTAGGCTTAGAGATAAATATATAAGATGACAATGATTTAGAGTTTTTCACGTAGTTTTAACAGGGAGTTAACTTGTTGAAAAACGTTTGTTCCAGTAATTGAGAAATGGAGCAATGTAATCATTGACAGAGTTGGAAACATTTCCATAGCGATTTTGATCATTTTATTATTGTTGATATGACTTTTGTGTTGAAAAATACGTATAGTTAGTTGCTCATTCTGATAATTTTTATAAGTTTACCATGAGTATTTATAATCTAGAAATTTTCTGTAACTTGTTTCTCTTAAATATCCAACACTACTTGAATTCATTTTTGCCTTTACAAATGGATTTTGTAGTATTGAAATTAAATAAATGTTTGCTTTGTTTTTGAATTTCGCGAAAAGCTAGAAGAGGACTATCTGCGCTAGCCGTCCTTAATTTAGCAGTGTAAGACTAGAGGGAAGGCAGATAGTCATCACCACCCACCGCCAACTCTTGGTCAACAAATAGTGAGATTAAGCGCACATTATAACGCCCCCACGGCTGAAAGGGCGAGCATGTTTGGTGTGACGGGGATTCGAACCCGCGATCCTCGGATTGCCAGTAGAGTGTCTTATCCACTGGCCATACCCGGCCTGAAGTTGAATAAATGTCCTTCAAATAACACAATATTAGTTGCTTTTATTGTTTTCTTCATGGAAAGGGAACTAGGACAGCATACACAAAATTAATTTCTTTCAGAAATCAAAACACTAAGAAGTAATTTTATTACTGCTGAGACTGTTAAAAAAAACCTTTAGGGAGGTTGTGATTTTGTATTGTAGCTACAATAACGTTTTGCAACAATATTGTAATAGTGTTGTAGTGATCGCGTTGTTTCCATTACTGTTATGAACCGTTATAGCCCCCTAATAACAGTGTGTATATATATATATATTTGTATTTAAAGATACAAATATAAGTTATTTAAATACAACGTTATGTACTGTAATCTACGACGTTAAATTGTTTTATGTAGTAAAGTTTTATTCTAGATTTAAGCAATGTGCTAGCTTGTGTATGGATGTGAGTTTCTAAACTGACACCATGCAACATTTGCAACATTTTCGAAAACTATGTTTTATTCTTTAATTCCCGTGTTGCATTTTGATGTACAAAATAATTTAAATACTAGTAACAAATGACTTCATGTCAAGAAATTTCTTATTTTTCTTTAATTGGACACTCAACGTTTCGCTTTTCCGCTTCTCCAGAAGAGTTCCTCTAAAACACAAACCGTTACAGTTTGTTTAAGCGGTAAAGCGAAACACTGAGTGTCCAATTAAAGAAAAATAACAAATTTGGTGTTATTGTTTATTATATAGTATTATTATGCTTGTTTGTCTTTTTTAGAGCAAAGTCGCATTGGACTGTCTTTTGTGTCGACCGCGGGGAATCGAATCTCGAGTTTTAGTGGTGTGAGTCTGTAAACTTACAGCCGTCCCAACGAGGGACCAATAACTATGACAGCGACGGAATGTGTTTACGCGTCCTCAAGTGCGTATTCTCGCGGAATATTCGGAACATATAATATTTAAGAAAATGTTTTTACCCCATTTCACAGTACGTATAACAATGTAATCTTATAACTAACACATTAACGTGTAATTTTTTATAAGAGATTAAGGTCAAAGGTTAAGATAAGAGCAGAAGCTGTTATTACCATATTGACTTCCTCTTGTACAGTAATGTTTTGGAGTTTATGAAACGTTACTAAACAATAAACTACATTTCATACAGGTCATTGGAAAGAGCAACTGAAAGAGACCTGAACTTGTCAACGATGTGTCAGTCGAGTGAAATACGAAGCATCTGTTTCTCACGCCTGTGTCGTGCCAATGACAGCCACGTGAGCTAAATCGTAGTTTGACATTGGAGCATGCGCAAATACTTTCAGAATATTGTGAAGCGCTATAAATCTAATAGTAAAACCTTTAACTGCTCACAAATTAATGCCTTCTTCACATTATAATGTTTCTGATAATAAATTCTATTATTTTACTCGAACAATTTAAAAACAAGATGAATTCTTAACGAAACAAATAAAATAAAACAAGACAGAAGTAGTTTATTGTATGTTAATCGACGCTATTTATATACCATTTATTTTGCATATCAATACATAGATTTAGTTGAAAACCACCAATGAAGATTTAGCCAACATATACACTAATAAAACAAACAGAAACTGTGCGATGTATCATCTAGATCTCTAACTTCTTCAGATTGTCTCAATGGTTTTGTAAGTGCTTTTCCTCTTTGTAATAGAAGTTTATAAGCTGCAGTAGTTTAATAAACAGCTACACTTCACTGAACACGCATTATCCATAAAACTTTTACTGTTGTTCGTTCAAAGACCAATTTGGTTGGAATGTATCCAGACTGGGCGTCAGAGCCTGGGGCAAATTCCTTTAGGGTGCTACAAGACAACCTTGTACAAGCTGTCAATGTTACGGAGTTATTATAAATTCCTATCTTCGACCCATGATTTCATAGTCCCGTTTATCTTCTGTAATGAACTTTGACATTTTCATAGGATAGGTCAAAGAAAGAACTTTATATGAAAGATTTATAATGAGACAGCACGAGCTTCGAACCAAATGGTTAAGTACGGATCTCATGCATGCCATAAGATCATTACATATCACTAGCTGGGAACAGATATTTTATAAGCTTTTTCTCAAAGTGCGTCATTGTGTATTGTGAAACTAAAGCCATGAATTTCACTGAATATTACATAAAACAAATGTATATTCTGTGTTTTAGTGGGAATAATTTTATCATTAGTGGTATGTTACATCTTTCTTTCTACATAAAATAAATGATGATTTAAACAAAAGAATTTTACGTCTTTTGAAAAGGCATCAGTAGAACTTGACTAAAGTAAAAAAATAAAATCGCAAAAAGGTTCAGTGAACACATTTGTTTTTTTGTTTTTTTTTTGGAATTTCGCACAAAGCTACTCGAGGGCTATCTGTGCTAGCCATCCCTAAATTAGCAGTGTAAGACTAGAGGGAAGGCAGCTAGTCATCACCACCCACCGCCAACTCTTGGGCTACTCTTTTACCAACGAATAGTGGGATTGACCGTCACATTATACACCCCCACGGCTGGGAGGGCGAGCACGACGCGGGCGCAAACCCGCGACCCTCGGATTACGAGTCGCACACCTTACGCGCTCGGCCATGCCAGGCCGCAGTGAACACATTCTATCTGTGTTTTTACTCGCAAATAACTATTGTTTCATTGAATCTGTGATTTTACTTACAAACACGTCGGTCTTGTTTTACTGAATTTGTTTCATTCCCAAGTAGGGTTTTTTTTATTGAATCTATTTTTACTCCCAAGTTGTTCTTATGTATTGAATTTGTGGTTTTACTCAAAAGTAGCTCTTGTTTTATTAATTTTGTTTATACTCAAAAGTAGGTCTCATCTTAGTGAACTTGTGTTTTTACTCAAAAGTATTTTTATTGAATCTGTATTTCTACTCAAAAGTATCTCTTCTTTATTGATAAGATGAAGTATTTTATATATCACAAACTTTTTATTACGTCTGTGTTTTCTTATAGCAAAGCCACATCGGGCTATTTGCTGTGTATACCGAGGGGAATCGAAACCCTGATTTTAGCGTTGTAAATCCGAAAACTTAACACTGTACCAGAAGGGGACCTCTTTATTGCAATTAGTAGACATAAATTAAATTAGTTTATAATATATATATATTAAATCAGAATTAACATTCTCAAGAGACCATCTGAAAGAATTAATATCGTTAAATAATTAAATTAGAGGTTAAGGTTCACTACTGACCATCTGAAAGGAATAACAATGATAGATACTATATCAGCAGTTAATTTCTGTTATAGACTGCCTGAAAGAGCTGATATTATTTATTTTTTATTTAAAGGTTACAATCTGTTCTGTGGACTGTCAGAAAGAGTTCCTATTGAATGATTTTAAAAGAGATTACTTTTCGCTGAGACTGCTTGAAACAGCAGATATTGTTCGATATCAAACCGAAAAATAATTTTGGTTTTAGATCATTTGCAAAATTTGTTACTAAATCAGAGATTAAAGTTTGCTCTAAACTGTCGGTGAAACTGATATTGTTTGATATCAACTCAATGGAAAATCTTTTTCCCAAGCATTAACTCAAAACTATCTGAAAAACTTTATGTTATTCTATACTATATTATGATATTTGTTGACAATATTTCTAGACTTACACTGAGTTAATTAATGCTTACAACACGACACTCGTCTATTCTGTCTGCTTCCTTCTTAAAGCAGATATTAAAATTTACTCTCCATGAATCGTGTTCTCTCTTTACTGTTAGATTACTAACAAAATATGTACAAGTTATTTGGTGATAAATGTTTCTTTAATTAAGCATAAACCATAGCAGTTTGTACAAAAATACAGTGAAGTTAAAAGTGTAGAACTTGTATTTAGTCAAGTTTTTATATACTGTGACAGCAAACAAGATGTTAAATTATACTTTACGACTATATTCTTCGTTTTCTTTCTAACCAGTATATTTTGTCAATAATAAGAGTCTACACGGTATTAAAATATTAATAATTTAATTAAAAACATGTTCATAAAGAAACTTTCGAAGTTTATCATGACAGGATTTGAAATATTTTTAATACAATAATCGATAACCAAGTTGTATCACTTTTTAGATGCAGTGAATGTAGCTTAAGATGAATATATTTCCATTGTAGTAAATTAAATATTCCAAGCCGGATTAAGGGCAGGACTGAAGAGACAGTTGTTTGCCGGATTAAGGGCAGGACTGAAGAGACAGTTGTTTGCCGGATTAAGGGCAGGGCTGAAGAGACAGTTGTTTCCTGGCCCCCAAACTATTTTGCTCCCTCTGGCTTTAAGTCATTGAAAAACTGGGAACTAGAATTTTTAATATTCTTAAAAATCCGCAGACTTGGCAGTTTTGGGAATAATAACTTCCAAGCTGAAATATATTTAGTAATAAAAGCTGCGTTTAAAAAAATATGTCCTCATGACTCAGGGGTATATCTGAGAACTTCATATCTTTACCTCTTAGTGTTCTCTCTCTCTCTAGGTATATAAATTTGTATACCCAGGAGGGTCAGGTACACTAGACCTCTTCCTCCTAATGTCTCCGGACTTTGTTTTGTTTTTGAATTTCGCGCAAAGATGCATTAGGTTTCTCTACACTAGCCGTCTTTAATTACGCAACTTAAGACTAGAGAGAAGAGCTACTCTTTTACCAACGAACAGCGGAATTGACCGCCACATTATAACACACACATAGCTCAAAGGGCGAGCATGTTTGGTGTGACGGGGATTCGAACCCACGACCTCAGATTCCGAGTCGAGTGCCTTAACCACCTGGCTATACCAAGCCCTGTCAGTAGACACACAACGCTATAATTCAGATTTAGATACCATTGGTAAGTAAAGCACAAATAGTCCATTGTAAAACATTGCACTTAACAAACAGTTTCCCAGTGGAACAGCAGTAAGTATCCGTACTTATAACGCTAGCAACTAGGTTTCGATAGCCGATGAGGGTACAGCACAGGCAGCCCATTATAGGTTTGCTCTTAACTATGAACAAATAAAACGTAAGAAATTTGTGTATATATATATATATATAACCCCAAATTTATTATAACGAAAGTAATTTTGAAACAACAGTATCATTAATGTATTTATTAATCAAATGGCTGATATGCATGGGAGGGCAACTTAAGCTTTGTTTATATAAACAATTTTAAAACTAGCTTGGCCTCAAAAGTCTCAAGAGCCCAGACCTCTTGTTTCCTGAAGCCACGTCCAGAAACAATTATAAATTTCTATTTTTCCTGACTAACATATATCTTTATTCAGATATTTTCATGTAATGTAGTTCTAAATTTTGTGTGTAATTTTTGACATTCTCGTTGATTGGATGTACTAATCGTTTTAAACAAGTAAAAAAAAAGAATAAATATTGCTACATTTGTTTTTAAGTCTGAAGCTACTGAAGATTTTACTGTGAACTTTATTATTATTATTAAAACTTGGTAGTCGTTTAGGTTTTAAAGACAAACCAAAGGCAAACCTGGGGCGTTCAAAAACTTGTTTCTCTTCAGCCCCACACTTGTATGAAGGTTAAAGTAATCTTTAAGAGTAAGATAAGGGCTTGGTTTGTTTATGTCTTGGTTGATTTATTATGGTCGACTTAGGGTTAGTCGGATGTAGCTATGCCGAAGACCAGAAGAGCCAGAGGAGAACAGGAAGAGCAAGCTACATTGTGATAGAAAATGACGTCACGAGCTGGTGGAGGCAAAGAGGGCAGAGAAGGAAAACAGTTTATTGTAGATGCTGCGTGAACTAAAGACATGTAGAAAGATATAGGAACAGCGTTGACACGTGATTACGGACCTCTTTTCAGGGCCTGGGTAAAGAAATACCCAAAATTTTGCTGTGGTGGGAAACGGGAGTACCCCGAGAAAACCCACTTTCACCTTCAGGGTGCCAAATAATCTACCATAAACGTGCCTTGGATAGCTGGGGAAGGTTGAGTTAGATCACCACATAATGATAAGGTCTAGGCTTTGTGATAGCTGGGGTAAAACACATAAACGAAGCTGGGAGAGAAACTGGTTTTAATCAGTGAGTCAGTTCTCTGAACGGTAAGTCGAACTTATGAATTAGTGCACAGGCTTGTTGTATAGGTTTAAAAAACATGGGCCGCCGTAGTGGAGAAGGGGGACAAGTAATGTGGTTGTGCATCTGTATGTGAACTTTTGGAAAGCAGCCTATTAAAACGACAGTACAGAAACCACTACACCTGGCTTGGCTTATAATTTCATGTCGGCCATTGGTTGAAACGTGTGACTTGTGGACTTGTGAGACATGCTAATTTCATTGTTTCACCACATCAGCGGTTCCAATCCCTTTTAGTCTAAGATCCTCTTGATAGAAAAAAGAAAATTTGAGGCCTCCCAACTTATAACCACAGCATGAAGATTACAAAATAACAATGCTGTGGTAGAAACAACAACATCTCATTTTGACACGCTGTATCATACAATTAATTTAACATAATTTTCATCGGCTTTTTGTTTGTCTAAAAGAAAATTAATTCAGCGTTTTTTATTTCACAGACATCCTTTTATTTTTTCTGGCACACATTGAAAACAAAACATTATATAAATTGTTGGATTATAATCAAATATTTGCTATCATCAAAGATGCCAACTTCATGTTTGATTTCATGGCTAAGTTCAGTCAATCATGTTAAAAAGTACGATTTTGATAGCAGTGAAAAAATTATTTACTGAAAAAAGTGACTAATTATCCTTTAAACAGCAGGAATGTTGTAGGTAGCAGTACCAATTGATGATGGCTGCCGTTTAAGGGTTAAAAGAAAACAGAGATTTGGTGACATCAGTTCAACATTGAAATTCTTTATTTGAATTAATTATACATCACCAATTCATATATCATTTAAATATTTACTTGTTTTAATTACTAAATTTTGAAATACGAACAAAAATAATCAATTAAATACTTATAATTAATGTAAATAAAAATGTTGACACAAAAACAAACAAACATGGTATTATGGTTGGAGGTTATATGTTAAAGTAGACCTCCTTGCTGTTTTTTAGGGGTACAAGGATTGCCCAGTGGAATCTTCTTTGGTTCTTCTATCAGATACCTACCTTCACCCTTTATCATCATGAGGTAAGAAACGTATGTCACTACAGAAATGACACACACGAATCCAATTACTGCTTTTATAATCAGAACAAAAAGTTTTTTACGCTTGCAAGCTATCGAAAATGAAGATTCATCTTCGTATTGGTCCGTAATAATGGTCTCATTCTCAAACTCCATATCAGTAGGAATGACTGGATTCACAAATGTTTCTTCTTTAAAAGGTAGCAGATTGTTTATATCTGGTTCTTTACTAACTGACGAAATAACATGTGGGATTTCATTTTCCTTCTTTAAAGAAAAACGACCGTACTGTTTGTTGTGGTCTGAAGATGATGAGTTGGATAACTTACTGGAGGACTTGGTCTTGCTGGTTGATATTTTATTGGAAGAAGTCTTGACTCCTGGATCTTCTGATACAGTTTTTATGACTGAGCGAAAAATAGTCTCATCATTCCTTCCTCTTTGAGCTGCATAACCGTCATTATAAATAGGATCTTTTATTGTCGCATAATCTGTGTAAGTATTCCATCTTTGATTCAGAAGATGTTTCCCAGTATCAAAAACAACTTGTCCAGGCTTACGAATACTACGAGCATTAACAACTTCAACTAGCGACAACATTGCTTGTGTTATCACTAGTACAGATATGGCTGATGATAGCATACCATTTATCTTTAATAAAATTGACATGTTGTCGTATCGAAAACTTAAGAAAACGTAATCACGTATCGTTATTTATGTTCAAGGCGCTGTGTTACTAAGTTTAATGCGTGGTCTCTAAGAATTTTTAACAATATCGGTTTCTCGGACAATACTATTTGTTGCATGGTTTCTAAGCGTTTTTAACAATATAACAGTGAATATTCACTTATTATTTAAAATTCAAAGAAAAAATCACCATTGGACGTATAACGTCTGTGATTAAAAATCTGAAATTATGAGAAATTTTCTCTTACAATCTAAAGTTTCCAAAAAATATATATATTTTTTTATTTTGCACACAGACACACATGGGCCTTCTACGCTGGCCGTCCCTAATTTAACAGTGTAAGACTAAAAAGAAGACAGTTTGTCATCAACACCCACCGCCAACACTTAGGCTTCTTTTTCACTAGCAAATAGTGGGAGTGTTCGTAATGTTATATCGCTTACCGGGATTTAATGGCGAGTGTGTTTGGTGTAAAAAGCATTCGAACCCGTGCCCCTCAAATTGCTAGTCAAGCGCTTGAACCCCTTCGTCATACTGTGACATTTATCGTACAAAGCACTTCGTTTTTTAAATATTAAAGTTTTTTTTACTTTTAAAATGTAGTAAGACTTTTATTATATTAGTCACACCTATTAAAGTCAATGAAATGATTTCAAATAAAAAGAATCATTGAAAATATTGTCAGTCTATTGAATTGAACCAGAATTTGTGTTGAATATGCACATTGTTACATGACAGAAAAAGAACTGTCACTTAAACCTATCATACTGTACATTATGTAATGGAAAAACTATTTTTTGTCCTCTTCTAGCCGGATTTACAACGCTAGAATCAGGGGTTCGATTCCCCTCGGTGGGCTGAGCAGATAGCCCTTTGTGGCTTTGCTATAAGAAAAACACAAACACACCTCTTCTAACACATATACCGAATCTAAAATTGCGCTGTTTTATGATGTCAATGGTTACAAATGGCTTCTACTGGTTGGTATACGTTTGGTTGACATCGTAATAGCGTTTGAGATATGAAATTGGACATGTTTAGATCCTAATTTTGCTTTAATATAAATGTACGAACTATCTCTATGAAAATATCATTTTGAGGAGAGGATAATACAAATGTTTGTTTAGTCTGTAAAATAATTTTCCTCTTGACACCATTGGGGTAAAATATGTTGACTACTAAAAGGTCTTTGATAATGATAAACTTTATATAAAACACCCATATCTTGAAGGAAGGTTAAAAACTTCTCCCGTTGTCCTTAGAATTTGTTTGTTGTTGTTGAACATCATGTTGTCCTACTTCTTTTTATCTAAAATATCAAATAATATTAATTATTTTTATTTGTTTATTAAACTTAACTTATGCAGTTGAGCAGAAACAAAATAGACATTTGCTTGATAGAATACAAGGATATATAATTACAGAAAGTACTGTTTATTTCAGTTGTAGGTATTGTAAGCAAAGTGTATAACTTGGCATTTTATACGTTTTGCTTAGTTTGTACACATATTAACTGCTATACGAAGTTTTTCTCCATGTACATATGTTGTTACTTCAATAGAATATTTTTTTAAATATAATAAGATATACACTTTAGTAGTGAAGGAATTTTTATGAAAATATATACATTAGTACTGAAGTTAGATTGTGAATAAAACATGTTAGAAACTCCACATTTGTCCTCAAGGTTGGTAAGGAAGGTCGACTCGCAATCAGAATCTCACGACGTTTGACTCCCCGTCCTACCAAATATGTTTGTTTGTTTGTTTGTTTTGGAATTTCGCACAAAGCTACTCGAGGGCTATCTGTGCTAGCCGTCCCTAATTTAGCAGTGTAAGACTAGAGGGAAGGTAGCTAGTCATCACTACCCACCGCCAACTCTTGGGCTACTCTTTTACCAACGAATAGTGGGATTGACCGTCACTTTATAACGCCCCCACGGGTGAAAGAGCGAGCATGTTTGGCGCGACCGGGATGCGAACCCGCGACAAAATATGCTCGCCCTTTCAGTCGTGAGGGCATTATAACTAACGATCAATCTCACTATTCGTTTGTAAACAATAGCCTAATAGTTGGCGGTAGGTAGTGATGACTAAGTGCTTTACTGTTTATTTGTGTGAATATATCTAATATTTGTTGTGTTTTTAATCATCATAGTTTTGGAGACGCTTTTTCCGAACGCTCTTTTCCTTCCGACTAACACGTACGTACATATACATATATATAATAAGGTGTAGATACTGATACTTGATGTTTGATGATGTTTGGATTTTCAAAAGCCAGATTTATTGTTCTTGGTGTCTACTTTTATCAGATTCTGTCATTTGAAGAACGTCACATGCAACGCTTTGAACACCGTCTGCGTAAGTGTGATGTGTCGTTTAAAAGTGTTAATTGGCTCTAAAAATGCTTTTCTGATGATACTAATGTCACTCAGTTTAACTATATAATACATAGACCAGTCTGCTACAGTAAACTGTATAATTAGTATAATTTTACTTTTAAAAGAAACCTTCTTTTCAGGCCGAGCTTCTACAATTTTTTGATAATTTCTAATTTTTTAGTTACGTCGAGTAATATTTGCGTTACTTTGTAATATTTGTAAATCTACATTTCTTTTTGAAATTTAAAATGATGCAAAGAAATGGGTGTAGGAATGTTAAAAAGTTCATGTACACACGTCCTGCTTACTTTGAATCACTAGGCCAGTATGGTGATAACCGAAACAGATTTGGTCTAGTCTCGCTACCAGCTGAAAACTGCATATCCTGTTTACGTCACATTATTCAGAAGGGAGTATGTCCATGGTTAACTAACAAACATAACTGTTCTTATCATTACAAACAGTTCTAAAAATTCTGTCATTGATTTCCAGTTTTTCAACCTGGTTTAAAATTTTTTTGACCTATATTTGTCTTGGTTCAAAAGAACTGTCATCACGAACTGCCTCAACCTTCTCTATAAGAACGTCATAACTGATTACAGATGAATATAATAATTACAATAAGTAATAATTAATCTTGATTATAACTAACAGTCAAACTACAGAACCTTTCTATGACTACTCTGGTGATCAGTTAGTTAACCACACTGTTAATACTATTTCTGGCGTTTGATAGATTGAAAAATTCGTCTGCCAGACTCATGTAATGACATTCTTAGATAACAATCTAGACGGACAAATATAAGTTTGAAATGGTAGGCAGATGGATGTAATGATGTTATGTATGATAATATTCCTGTTAGACAAATCTACTCTTGCCATATTAAATATATGATATAACGAATTTCTCTTTCGTAAACGTTCCAGTAGATAATGCTAAGTTTGTTGTGGTGGTCAGGTGGATGTAATGATACTGTATATGGTAAGACTTCTGTGGAACAAACCTGCAATTGTATGGTCATTTTCTGATAAATACGAAGGTGTACACAATGACCTTTCTTATAATACAAATCAGCGTTGAAGCTGTTTATGAAATGATCCACATCGGTAAGTAGCACAAGAATCCACAATAACATTGAGTTACCCAGATCAGAAGGGTGCTGATGACGTAGACGATTTGTATCTTTCAAAACGAGGGTTTCCTTTTAAAATGTATGATGAAGTCTTATCTTGATGTTGTCTCCCTTTAAATATGTATAATCTCTAATACTTACATCATCAGTTCTATGTGTGTGTGAATATGAGTAAGTTATTTATAAAACTTTCAGTTTGTAAAGAAAAGTGATTAACTGACACAATTGTCATTTAAAATGAATAACAAGATAAACCATGTTTTGACATATAATGTACTAAAGTAACATAGAATCATTCCGAAAGGCAGATTAAGTTTACTCTAGTTTTTTTGCATGAAAAATAAAATAATAGATTCTTGTCCAGATGAAACAAATGTGCGTCTACATACTTGTCCGTAGAATGAGTATGAAGAACACTACCATAGAGCATGTTTATACATACACGCCCCTTGTTATGTAACTGTTAACAACTGATTCGTCCACATTCCTGAGACACTAAGTTAGTAACTACTTGAGTTACCAGTCTGGTTGGTGCAAGTGCCTTATCGCTGTCTACTTGAGTAGCGTATAACCTGGTTTACAAAACAAGTTTCGTGTAAAGTGAATCTACTCGACGACCTTTACAAGATAAATGTGTACGTGCAAGGGGCTGAGCCGTGCTGGGATTTCTTTTTATCACGATACCAAACGATTTATGCCGGAGTTTCTTAACAATGTTTCTTGACTCTTTATAATCAAGTATTATTATCATTATTTAAGCACTCTTAACACAAGTTTGGTTTGGTTTGAATTAAGCACAAAGCTACTCGAGGGCTATCTGTGATAGCCGTCCCTAATTTAGGAGTGTAAGACTATAGGAAAGGCAGCTAGTCATCACCACCCACCGCCAATGTTGGGCTACTCTTTTACCAACGAATAGTGGGATTGACCATCACATTATAACGCTCTCACGGCTGAAACGACGAGCATGTTTGGTACGATGGGGGATCGAACCCGTTATATTCGGATTATGAGACAAGTGCTTTAGCCACCTTGCTAAGCCGGGTCATGTTAGGCTAAACACATTGTGAATTGGATGGAAATAAATATTATTATTATTACTATACTTAAGTCAATCTTGACACAAGTCTATTCTTTAACATCGATTAAAATATTTTGTTCAAATAAAATGTTTTCAGTAAAATTTTATTTATTTATCAATTCATTTCGCTGTAAAATAAGCTCACCTTTTACTGAAATATCTAAGTGTTTTACACTGACAGCGAGTAATAGATGGTTTTAGGACATGTAGGTTATAAGTTTTATCATTCGAAATCTAACCTGTATTTGATACTCATTACCAGCTGACTCTTTTGTGATCCCTTTTGGATTGTGTCTAAGTAACAGGATATCTCCAACACTTTCAAGAGCTGTTTTCACAGATACGATATTTTAACAATTATACGAGCATGTTTGGTGTGACAAGGAAAAAGCAAAAGGTATAGCAACATGAAAACTGTAAAGTTTTTTTTTATATAAACTAATATTCAATACACCAGTTTATATTTTTTACATGACCTATTTATGACACCAGTTTGGTGTCGGTTTGATTCATAGGCACACTTTTTTTTTTTTCCAGGACACTTTGAAAACAAAACATTATATAATCAGTGATGTCGAGAAACCCACTTGTTGAGAAATTTATATGCAAAAATGGCTCGTTTGGGTTGGAACAACGTTTCGACCTTCTTCGGTCATCGTCAGGTTCACAAAGAAAGAGGTAACTGACCGGAAGCTGACCACATGTTTGAAAGGGGTTGTGTAACTGAAAGTTGGAATGTAGAGGGCGGTGTTAGATGTTTGAATATATAATTTTATTTATTTTATTATATTAATATAGGTATAACGGCGTTCCTTTATATTGGTTTATTTTGGGTTTTAGTTGTTGTATAAGTAAGGCTTCTTTAATTTTGCGTTTGTTTATGCTTGTTTCTTTATTTAGTATTTGAGTGTTTTCTATGGTTATGTTGTGTTTATTTGATTTGCAGTGTTCGAAAACGTGTGAAGGTGACTTTTTATGTTCTTTGAATCTGGTTTCCATTTTTCTACTTGTTTCTCAATATAGAAGTTGTGGCAGTTATCACATTGTATTTTATAAATAATGTTGGTCTGGTGTTTGTCAGTGTAGTTTTTACATAGTATAGACCTCAGTTTTGTGCCTGGTTTTTGAATAAATTTGGTATTAACTGGAATGTCGTATTTTGTTACTAGTTTTTGCCAAATGTTGGTTATTTGTTTGCTGATGTCAGGAATATATGGTATACAGCAGTATATGGTTTCGTGATTTTTTGATTCGTGAGATGTGTTTACTTTAGTTGGTTGATTTTGCTTTCTGTCTAGGTGTTTGCGTATAATGTTTTCTACGGTTTGTGGAGGAAACTTATTGATGTTGATGAAGTATTGTTTTATTTTGTTTGATTCATCGTTAATTTTATCTGGTGAGCATCGGTTTTGGCTGTGTTTATTTGGTTTTTAGTATGTTGAGTTTTTATTTTGTTTCATGTGCTGAGTCCCAAGGAATGTATAGTCCAGTATGGGTGATTTTTCGGTGGATTTCTGTTTTGAATTGTGTGTCGGTTCTTGTAATTTTGAGGTTAAGAAATGATATTTGATTGCTTTCTTCCTGTTCACATGTGAAGTTAATGTTGGGATGTATAGAGTTAATGTGATTGAAAAAATTAAGTATGTGTTCTGTAGATTTGAATCCCGCAACCGTGTCATCTACATATCTGTACCAGTATAGTGGTGGATGTAATGCTGTGTTAATTGCTTGTGTTTCAACTTGTGTCATAAAAATATTGGCTAGAACTGGTGATACTGGGTTGCCCATGCTTTGGCCATTTGTTTGTATATAGTTTTGGTTGTTGAACATGAAGTTTGTCTCTATCGTGGTGAATTCTATTCGGGTTGCTAACTGGTTACTGGGAATTTCTATGGTTGGGTTAGGGTCTCGGATATAGAGTTCTAAGGCTATCTTGCAGGCTTCAGTGGTTGGAACTTCTGTAAAGAGGGATGTAACATCGAAACTGGCCATTAAGGCTTTATGATTAAGTTGATTTAGATTAGACTTGAAATTAAAAGAGTCTTTGATGAATGAGCTGGCTGAGGTTACATATTTGGAGAATGCCCATGCTATGTATTTACCAAGATTGTTATTAAACGATTCATATGTGGACATTATTGGTCGTAATGGACAATCTGGTTTATGAGGTTTGGGGATGCCGTATATTTGTGGTGTGCGTGAGTCGGTTTTACGTTGGTAGGAATAAAGTGTTTGTGAAATTGTGTTGGCTTTTTTCATTTGTAGTAGTAATTTGTTCAGTTGCGTCTCGTGTGTCTTTGTTGGATTTGTGTGTATTGGTTTAAATTTGTTCGTGTCTGATAGGATGTTATTCATTTTTTTGGATGTATTCATTCGTGTTCATTATGACTATAGCGTTACCTTTTTCTGCTTTTAGAATTTTTATGTTTTTGTCTTGTTTTAGGTTTTTAAGGGCATTAATGTCTCTTTTTGTAAGATTGTTTTTTTAGTTTTCTGTTTTGTGAAATTATGTTGATGGTTTTGTGAGAAATTTCTTATAAAAAATCGTTTAAGATGTTGTTTTTAGGTGTTACTGGAAAATATAAATTTGTAATTTTACCTGGGAAGTTTGGCTGTTGGATGTCAATAAAATTATCTAAGTTGTCTTCTTTCTGTTGGTTGTTTTTGGTTGTTTCCTTGTTGTTGTTCTCTGTAGAAAGTATCGCAAGTCTCCTGGCTAGGTCTTCTAAACATGTTTTGATTTCTATGGTTGGAATGTACATAGGTGCTATTGCGAAGTTGAGTCCTTTGTTAAGTAGATGCATCTCGTCTGTGTTTAATTGTCGGTCGGATCTGTTAATTATGAAGTTAGTCAACGGTTTGTCGTTTTGGTGTCTTTTCTGTTGTTTGCATCTTAGTTTCTCTAGTTTTTTGTTGTGGCAGATCTTTTTGTCTCTGTCGTTCTTAGTATTGATTTGGTTTATGTTTCGTTGTATAAGTCCGTAAATCTCTGGTTTAATGCAACATGCCAGTTGATGGTCTAGGTTCATTTTTTGTTTTTGTAAGTCATGTAGTTCTTTGTATTTTGTGTTCAACATGGCTTTAAGTAGTTTTTTCTGTAAATTTTGGATAATGTTTGTGTATGTATTAAAATTTTTTGAAAGTTTTACCTTTACAAAATTAGGGGTTAGTTGTTCCTTTCTACATTGTTGAATAAAATAAATGTCATTTCTTCTATTAATAATTCGTTGGTTTAAATTTCTTAGTTTCTTAACGATCGTGTGAGCGTGTACTGTTAATAGTGGTGTACGGTATGCTAGTTCAGACATAATGGTAACAGTTAAGTACAAACACACAAAAACTTACAGTTCTCGTGCAATCGCCTACTTCCCTGGAGGTACGGGGATCGCTCTACCACTGAGCTGAGCTACACCCCCGTAAGTTCAGGTTTATTTTCACTCAAACTTCTCAGAGCAACCTGTTGAACCAATGTGAAACAAAATTTGTATTTAAACATTATGATCTGACTGATTGAACGTTGTATTGGTTGCTTTCTTCTCTTCGTATATTTCTTTCTTACTTTTATGTATTCTGATAATGTACTTTATCATACAGTTTGCTTTAAAGTACTACTTATGTATATGTATGTATTTATATATTGCAGAGCCTAAAGCTCATATGACAGTCGTTTGAATATTACCTTACTTCCATAAGGAACACAATACTGAATTAGCCTTGCTATAAGTAACAAAGTGACCCATGGTGGTTATGATGACGATGTCTGGAACAATTGTTTTGTGGTATTCATTTTGTCATCGTCCAGACTAGCTGTACTCCACACATTGGACACATATTTTCATTATAACAGTGAAGGTCAAATCCTATTATTTGGTCTGACAAGAAATGAAACAGGGTGGCAATATCTGCCTCCACTCTAGTTTGTCTCTTCAGACTTAGTGCAGATGGCATTGATGTAGCTTTTTGAGAAATTCAACAAATAAACAACAAGCAAGATGTCATATTTTAAATGTGTTAATTACTTGTGTTAACAACATGTACCTCAATCACATCTGACAACTTTCTTTTTATACATTTTGTAACATTTGATGGTTTTGACTATCAGAAAGGTTGGAAAAGGATCATATAATTTTTCTTCTGTTTTTCGGGAAATATATTTATGTCTCATATGAAAACAATTCTTGTTCTTCTTTATTTGTAGTTAAGCACAAAGCTACATTATGGATTATCTCTGTTATGCCCACCACATGTATCTAAACCCGGATTCTAGCGTTGGAAATTCGCAGTCATATCTTTGTGCCACTAGGAGACAAGAGAACATTCTAAAGATATATTAATTTTTAATAGAGAATCCATGCCTTGTACCAGAAACACATAACTGTATGTTGTAAAAAGTTCTCTCCAGGTGTTACTACTGGAAAAGAAGTTTGACGTTTTATCTCTAAATATTATTTTGTTTCTTTGTTTGGAAATTCTCACAAAGTTACAAAAGGGATATCGGTGTATAGTTGTCCTTAATGTTGAACCTAGAGACTCTGGTTTATTTGTTACTATTGTTACTACTTTAATACATCGATGGTCCCAAAGTATTACAAGCATTTTCGTAAGAACTCTAGTGAACAAACGCACATTCTGTTTTATGTACCCTGAATATATTTTCTCATAAACCAAAACACAAATAAAACATTTTTTTATGCTAAAGCTAAACATAAAAGTACGTTTTTACAGATTAAATCCGGTAATAAACAAATATGTGATACCGAGTTAATTACGTCGAATAAGGTCGAAACGTTGTTCGCTCCTCTATTACTGCCTTCTCAACCGTTTTTAAATACATAATTTTCTCTACAAGTGGGTTTTCTCGTCATCACGGTTCATGAATAACAGTAAAAGTACTCTTATACGTGTAAAATATTTGGTAACGACGGATGATTTAGGCTAACTGCTCTCACTCTGATCAAGTCTAAAATAGAAGCAAACCCTACCGGTGACTTAACTAGCCTCTGACTTGGCTATTTAACTATATGTAACAAGGGGTCCTCTTTTGAATGTGGATTTCTTTCCGAGGTATATTTGGTTAAATATACATCACATTTTAAATTTAAACAATCTCTTACTTATTTAAATCTCAATCATAAATGAGTTAAAATACTGTTTGTTTGTGTATTTCATCCGAACTGCCTCATTAGTCCCATCTCTTGGATAAAATGATTCTATGTATGACATTTTATTATAAAAACATATCTTAGTCTTGAAAAAAATTCTTGTAATTTTAGATCAACGTTAAGCCGAAACTCAACAGTAAATGATGCCATTTACTATAAACAGTTTTATAATACTGTTGATTAACTATGACGCTGACATTTCTTTCTATGTGGTTTTCGCTAATTTGCATAATAAAATATTTTCTCACACATTTGCACATCTACGTGGATAAGTAATACCTAGGTGCACACCTTCAGTCTGGGTGTAACATCTCGGTGTTTAGGTTATTTTTCTTGGTGTTATGGAGGTTACTCTTCTTTACTTTGTAGTTTCTCACTATATTTCTCATTGAAAAGGTGTGTACACACGTGGATAAGTAATACCTAGGTGCACACCTTCAGTGTCGGTGCAACATCTCGGTGTCTAGGGTCTTTTTTATTGGTGTTAGGGTGGTTACTCTTCTTTACTTTGTAGTTTCTCACTATATTTCTTATTAAAAAGATGTGTACACACGTGGATAAGTAATACCTAGGTGCACACCTTCAGTGTGGGTGCAACATCTCGGTGTTTAGGTTCTTTTTTCTTGGTGTTAGGGTGGTTACTCTTCTTTACTTTGTAGTTTCTCACTATATTTCTAATCGAAAAGGTGTGTACACACGTCGATAAGTAATACCTAGGTGCACACCTTCAGTGTGGGTGCAACATCTCGGTGTCTAGGGTCTTTTTTCTTGGTGTTATGGTGGTTACTCTTCTTTACTTTGTAGTTTCTCACTATATTTCTTATTAAAAAGATGTTTACACACGTGGATAAATAATACCTAGGTGCACACCTTCAGTGTGGGTGCAACATCTCGGTGTTTAGGTTCTTTTTTCTTGGTGTTATGGTGGTTACTCTTCTTTACTTTGTAGTTTCTCACTATATTTCTCATCGAAAAGGTGTGTACACACGTAGATAAGTAATACCTAGGTGTATACCTTCAGTGTGGGTGCAACACCTCGGTGTCTAGGTTCTTTTTTCTTGGTGTTATGACGGTTACTCTTCTTTACTTTGTAGTTAATAAGAAATTATAGTACCTTGAGCTACATTCATCAGGGAAGACATGTTAAAAATCTGAAGCTTCAGTCATCAGTGTAGACATGTTATTAATCTGAAGCTACAGACATCAGTTAAGACATGTTAATAATCTGAAGCTACAAACATCAGTGAAAACATGTTATTAATCTGAAACTACAGTCATCAGAGAAGACATGTTAATAATCTGAAGCTACAGACATCAGTGAAGACATGTTAAGAATCTGAAAATACAGTCATCAGTGAAAACATGTTAAGAATCTGAAGCTACAGTCATTAGTGAAGACATGTTAAGAATCTGAAGTTACAGTCATCAGTGAAGACATGTTATTAATCTGAAACTACAGTGATCAGAGAAGACATGTTAATAATCTGAAGCTACAGACATCAGTGAAGACATGTTAAGAATCTGAAAATACAGTCATCAGTGAAAACATGTTAAGAATCTGAAGCTACAGTCATCAGTGAAGACATGTTAAGAATCTGAAGTTACAGTCATCAGTGAAGACATGTTATTAATCTGAAACTACAGTGATCAGAGAAGACATGTTAATAATCTGAAGCTACAGACATCAGTGAAGACATGTTAAGAATCTGAAACTACAGTCATCAGAGAAGACATGTTAATAATCTGAAGCTACAGACATCAGTGAAGACATGTTAATAATCTGAAGCTACAGACATCAGTGAAGACATGTTAAGAATCTGAAAATACAGTCATCAGTGAAAACGTGATAATAATCTGAAACTACAGACATCAGTGAAGACATGTTAATAATCTGAAGCTACAGACATCAGTGAAGACATGCTAAGAATCTGAAGCTACAGACATCAGTGAAGACATGTTAATAATCTGAAGCTACAGACATCAGATAAGACATGTCAAATATTGACCTTCAGTTTATCACAAATATAGTGAGTGAATTGGAGAAGAATAGAAAACTTATAGTTGGTGTTTGTAGTCAGTGTTACTACTTCATTCTTAGATCCAGTTGATTTACTTCTAGGAATAATACTTTCTTCAAAAGGTCATGGGTAACCAGTTGGCCTTTACAGTTTGCTTGAATATTATGATATCACAGATCAGGTCATGACAGTTTGTTGTGACACCGCTTTATCTGAAACAGGTCGGAGGCCCGACATGGCCAGATGAGATAAGGCGTTCGACTTGTAATCTGAGGGTCGCGGGTTCGAATCCCCGTTTCACCAAACATCCTCGTCCTTTCAGCCGCGGGGTGTTATAAGTTACGGTCAATCCCGCTATTCGTTAGTTAAAAGTAGCCCATTAGTTGGCGGTGGGTGGTGATGACTAGCTGCCTTCCCTTTAGTCTTACACTCCTAAATTATGGACGGCTAGCGCAGATGGCCTTCGAGTAGCTTTGTGTGAAATTAAAAATACAAAAACAAAACAAGAAAACAAACTGAAACAGATCAGGACAATAGAGCGATTACCACTGTTGATTAGAATTCTGGAAAACCTTTACTGTGAGCTACACACTTCTCACATGATGGAGGCTTTGACAGAACAAAAGAGTAAAGGTCTAAGGAGGAAAATATAACAACTTTTGAATCAAATTTAGCCTAAAATGTGCCATGATGCAAACAAGATGAAAAATCTTATTAAGTTTCTTTGTCACTTGATTCAAACTGGTTCTCAGATGTTTGAACTGACACAAAATGTCTAAGATTTTGTAACCATGCGTTCATTTTAGAGAAGAGATTACAAGTATCTTTGTCAACCTTCTTGTATACATTGTACCAACTGTGCACTAATACATACATCTATAGCAACAACATAAATTTCGTATTAAATTATATATAATGATATACATATCAACTTCAGGAATACATTTTATTGAATAAACAAAGAACTGAACCACACACTACATCACACTTGTTTATACTTTGAAGTTTCAACTAAATACCAAATCCATATATATATATATCAGTATCTCGTGATAACAAATCAACTAACAAGTTATGTGTCTATATATTTACATATGTTAAACCTCAGTCAAGTAAAGTAAGAGTTTCTTAATGATTGTTTCACTATACAGAACAGCAGTGTTTGGTATCGTTTTAATAATTATTTGTTTGATTTTGTTCATAGTGGACTCTTTTTTTTTATCTTGTACGAAGTCAGCTTAATGTTTGTTTAAAAGTAATCCTACATGATTTAAATATTGTCTATTATTCATTATAAACTAAATAAAATTGTTCATAATTTATCAAGTCATCTCATAAGTGATGCCCGAAATTTCAATACAGAAAGTGCATCATAATTTCTGTTTTTGTAGAGGGTTTTAATTACTAAAATATGTAGTAGAACGTGTATGAAAATGTTCAGACAAATAAAAGAAACTATCCCAACGCTACTGTTTCAGATCATTAATCAAATAAACCCTTACGAAGATGGATGTGTCTGAGGAGGTATACGATGTTTTATGAGTTTAAAAAAGGCAGCAGAAACCACAAAACAACATTCAAGGTGTTTATAGTGCGGATTCTCTCAATGAAAGTAAACGTCGAATGTAGTTTCAGAAGTTTATATCAGGTGACTACAGCTTAAGTTTAATGATGATTTGCTGCTGGCTGCACTTGATGAAGACTGTGCTTTAGCATTTGAAGAACAAGCACAGAAGCTTAATTCAACAGTTCACTGTCATCTGCAACAACTTGGAAATGTATCAAAACTTGAAAAATGGGTCTCTATGATTTGACAGAAGCCAACCTCAGAGCAAGAATGGACATTTGCACTTCTCTGCACTTGTGTGAACGTAACTCACCTTTTTTGGACAGGTTAGTAACTGGAGATGAAAAATGGATATATTATAAAAATGTTAAGAGCCGCACACAATGACTCAGTTCAGGTAAACTGGCTAAAATACAGCCCATAATGGACCTCCACCCTAGGAAAGTCTTGTTAATATTGCATAACTTCAAGTCATAGTGGGTACTGAACAAATTACTGAAGTTGGGCCACATACTCTAATGGGTCCTTCTACACAGTTTAGCATATCTTCTGTTATTTCCAAATAAGTACGTTGATCACTTGACGCTGCAAGATATTGGTTGTTATTTTCTACAGTTAGAACTAATGAATGGCTTAATGCTAATGATTAGAGTATGATTTTATATAATTTAAAATTCTATCGTTTGCTTTCAAAGGTATCTCTATGAACATTCTTTACGTATCCTTTACTGCGGCTGTTTTTACATCAGCCTATCTATAATACATGTAAATCTCTTTACTATGTGTAGGAATTACAGATTGTAAGTACGGAGGTAACTCACTTTCAATATCGTCTAATACTTTTTATAATATACTTGGAGCTATAAAGTATGAACTCAACTTTCTGTCTACAGTTACACACAATGCTTGTACTGACTCAGCTAACTCAGTCCCACTATTTTCAACTGAAATTATGAATTCTAGAATTTAAAACTAACATTACAATTCCTGCCTTATGAAGCTCAGTCTGTCTTATTCTAGTATGTATCAAACTGTTAGTAATGTTTACTAATGCTCTATCTAGACACGCTTTTAATTTCCTGCTCATGTAATTCAAATGTCTGGTTTAATAAATTCATTATAGTCATCTGTTTACCTATTAAATGAATCATTTCTCTGGATACTTGTCTTTGATGTTCTACTTTCTTATTTAATTAACGTAAATCATCTGTGGTTGTGGTTCCGAACAAAACTTTCAGAACATTTCCACCTGCCTGTATTAAACCACGTTTTTGTTGAGTTAAATCTGAAATCTACAAAACGTTATGTTTAATATCCTTTAATCCTAATAACAAATCTTCTATCTCAACAAGATATCGTCTAACTAAGATCTTATACTTCTGAATTTATCCTTCCTGTAAAATCCTTACTAAAATACAACAGTTAAAACAACTTACAGACTCAGTTTGATTTATAAAACAATTTTTTGCTATGTGGCCAACCTTACCACACTTAAAACACTCCAAGTCCTCGCACTTATTTTGTCCGTTTCGCCAGTTTACTGTTTCATATTTACTCCTACTTATCATACTTATTACAGACTGCTTGTGTTTGTATATCTGTTGCTCTCTTGTTTCCTCGATTAAATCTAATAAGGTTGCTCGTTGGGTATTGGATTCATTAACATCACTCCGAGCTCTATCGCTAAGCGACCTTCGCTCATACTCAGACTTTAGTGTATCTTGGATCATCATATAATTTAAGTTCTATGTAATCTATTACCTTGTTCTTGTAGCTTATGTCCAAACACTCGAACTGACTCGCCTTTTTCTTAATTCATATTTTGTAACTACGCCATGATTGTGCCTGGCGTTTCTCGTTTACCATATTCTTCTGTTAACATACGTGTTAAAAACTGAAAAACTACAGTTTTACGCAATGCCTCAATGAAACGTTTTGCTTTTCCTGCTGTTCTTAGTCTCAAAATGTCTGATTTCTGTGCATCAGTCCAACCAGATATTCTAACAGCTTCATTTAATGCATCTACAAAACTTTCGACATCCTCGTCGAGCTTACAGTGAAAAAAAGGTATCGTGCTGTTAAGTGTGTAGTGCCTTACGAACCTACTTGAGTGGGTGGATCTAGCACAGTGGGTGGATCAGTGTGACTGATTTGACTATTTTTATGGGTGAGAGTGGCTAGTGTGAGACCGTTATGAATGTCAACATTACTAAGACTGTTATAGATGTCACTGTGACTGGCTTGAGTCTATATGTAGGTGTCAGAGTAACGTGTATGAAATCATTATAAAGGTTATGCACGTGACTTCAAGCACCTGGTTGGCTTTGTTTATTCCGCTATATTGGACCTAATAACAAAATAATAAAAAAAACAACAGAAACCCTATTTTCAGTTAAATACTTAGAAATGAATCGCGTAATAATACTAGTTGGTTGAAAAAATACAGGGTTGACCTTTGGTTATCTTTGTTGGTGTCTCCATGTAGAATAATGTGGCTGCTGCACGTGAGTAACACCATCATATTCCTGTTATGCACGTGCTACTTACAGTCATGTCCTGACCCTCTAGTTGAACTACAACCCATACAAACGACTGTAGGGCAGTGGTTGTGACTGACGTAGTTACAAACATATTCGTAACGTATTAAAATGTTTTCTTTCGGAGAATGAAATTATCATGAATATTGGGCTATCTCCTGCGTCTACCGAGAGAATCGAACCACTGATTTTAGAGATGTACATCTGAATATGCACCACTGTTTTATCGGACTACATCACGAATATTAATATTATAACCACAAATGCTTCAAAAACAGACATTTTGTGATACAGACCCAACCAAGCCCAACTAAAACAATACTCTATCCCAACCATAAGTTATGATTACATATATAGGGTAGCATGTGAAATACACCCTTAATATATAAACTTTTGTTCATATGTGAACTACTGGTAAGTTAATCACCACCGTGTTGGTCCTAATGTTTTTACTATTTTATTGTCAAACAGGATTAGTAGTTCACCAATATGAAGATAGAACTTTTGTAAGTTTTGTGTCATTTTTACAAATAAGTTACACCTATTTCATCAATACATTATATTATCTCAGAAACTGTAAGTATATTTAGCAGCCTGAAGGTGGTGCTTGTTTTACGCGAAATGTGAATATTTGGATCCAATCACACATTAAAAACTTTACTAGTATATGGTCTGTAAATTAAAAATGTGCACATGTAGCGTATTGTTAAAATATAAGCGTTGTGTAGATAAACAATTAGATCTAGATTCCAGGTCTAACGTCCCGGTATAGCCAGGTGGTTAGGGTACTCGACTTGTAATCTAAAGAAAACGGGTCGAATCCCTGTCACAACAAGCATGCTCGCCTTTTCAGTCGAGGTGGCGTTATAAAATGAGTCAATCCCAGTACCAGTTGATAAAATAGTAGCCCAAGAGTTGGCGGTGGGTGATGATGACCAGCTGCCTTCCTCGTTTCTTAAACTACAAAATTATGGACGGCTAGCTCAGATAGTCTTTGTGTAGCTTTGCGAGAAATTTCAAAAACAAACAATATAGGTCTAACACAAAAAATGTGGTAAACGTTATCGAACAACCTGACAAACAAGCTGATTCTCTTTAAGTAAAGAAAGATATCACCCATCAGCACACATGAAATACTGCTAAGTAAGTACAGGTGATTATATAGAACACATCTGGGTCCAGTTTAACAATTTTTATACCAGTTCTTTACTTTCGACTACATCACCAAAATGAACGAGTCTGACACTGTACACCCAGCCTATTAGAAAACATCTAGGTATTCTGTGTCTGGAATGTCCATAACTGTGTCTCTGTGAACGGCAGCTAAATCTGTGGTTATTGTTGCAAGGTTGAAATAGGAGTTCGTCATAGACATTTCAAATTACTAGCATTTTACCTTATGTAAATCATCAGTCAAAACTATAAACACAAGGTTTTCCTGTATGTAATAAACGTCACAGAAACTCGTCATATTTACACACAAAATGCCAGATAGTAAAACTAGCTCCGCTTTCAGTTACCTCTACAAGTGTCACTGTGACTTCTGAGACATCAACATGGGTGTCACTGTGACTGAAGCGAAGCTGTTATTGGTGTTAATATCGTAAATATGGTATTAATAAAGTAGCTTATAGTAAACACCCACTTCAACGAAACTATATCAAAATAAAAGTCGAATATATCCCTTACATAATAAAATATACCAGTCATATTGTGTTAATTGGTTTGGTGTAGCTTGAACTTTGTTTAAAGTCACATGAGAGTTATATCCGCTAGCCGTTCCTAATTTAGCAGTGAAAGGCCGCCAACTCTTCACGTGGTCTTTTAGTCATGAAGACTGAGATTGATCGTCACTTGGTTGAAAGGACAAGCATTTTTGGTGAGACAGGGATTCGAACCCGTCACCCTCACATTGGGACTACTCATCTGGTCATACAGGACTAATATAGTGTTAATGAAGATATACCAATAATATAGTGTTAGTGAAAGTTGTTGAAAATGTTGATGTATGTTGCCTTGTTTCTTAATTCAAGTTTAAGGATTATCTCCATCTTGAAAAGTCCTTCATCTGAACACATCTTCACAATCCATATACATTATTATTTTTCATGATAATCACATACATTCCCAAACGTGACAAAGTATTAGTGACATCCAACTACATACTAAATTACAAATAATGTTGTTACTGTACCACTGGAACCTTATATTCAAGATGTTGATTTGGTTATTCAACATTATTTTAATATAACATTCTGAGCCCTGTGCATCCTACTAAAAATATAAAATGTATTAAATCATCATACATGAACAATTTTAATATTTCAGTAAATATAGAAATGTTTTCTTGATCAGTTTCTGTTAAATAATAATTTAGTATTGAATGAATCAGGTAGGATCGAACATGTTATGAAGATTTAAAAACTTGTTTGTTAGAATCTTTTAAACAAGCCTATCTAATAACAGTAAATCTATACAAAGATACTATAAAATGTAAATTAGTTAGTACTTTGTATTTTCAGTACGTAGTTGTATTGAAATTAACAAATGTAAAGAAATTCCTCATATTGGTTAAGAACCATTGTAATGAAAATATATCAGACAAACTGTCTGTTCACTGTTTAAATAATTCAATCTTTAATTGTTGTTTTTTTATAATTTTATTTATACAGCACACCTACAATTTTGATCAAATCTTATTGCAAAACATATACATGATTTCAATTATTCGTATCAATAAATAATCTGAATATGTGGAAATAGTCTCTTTGAATCTCTTCTCAATAACATGTTTCGACAATATCCTTACCATAATTGATGTTTTGGACTACATAGAATCAGATATTACTGTTATTTCATTTAAATGTGTCATTATATCTGCGATCTGCCTTTACAGGTTGAACACTGATAAATTATGATGGTAAATATTTTGTATAAAGAAAGTCAAATAATTCTACTTTTGAACTTACAAATAGAAGGACCAGAAAATACGTTTATTTATGGTTATTTATATATACACTAGAATACACACATAAAATTTGAATACAGTTTTGGTAATGTCGATTTTTAGCTTTGCTTGACATATGTAGTGTCTATATTTTTTAAAGAAAAAGTTATTGTACGTTGATTGTGAATTTATGAAAACTTAATATTTCTCATACACCGTAAATATATTTCCGATAGATACCACTTCTCATAAGTTGGCTTTACTGTTTAGTTGCTGCCGACACTAGTTCCACCTACCCAAGGTTTCAACAAAAACGTGACTACTTCTACTGTCGCAGCCGCTTCCAAGAAAAGAAGTACCAGAAGTGTGAGTCGATATCTTACCTAAACTCA
The DNA here is from genome assembly GCF_004210375.1 of Tachypleus tridentatus. NCBI lineage: Eukaryota > Metazoa > Arthropoda > Merostomata > Xiphosura > Limulidae > Tachypleus > Tachypleus tridentatus. Next base: position 40,044,048 of record NW_027467782.1, on the reverse strand, counting down.
CACTGACTTGGTTGAGGAAACAGTGATGAGCACCCTTCGGAAAGTGTCCAAATGCATCTCTATTGGAGTGCAACATCCCAACCTAGAGGAAAACACATGTGGGACAATGCTCATAACCAGATACAGTCTTCGCCCATGTTGACAGTACGTTTCACTAAACTGGGTGTCAAAGAGGATGGCATCCTTAATTGTAGCTATGATGGTTGGTCCACCTTTCCCATGGTAATGTGTGATATCCTAGCCAACACAGTGCATCTAGACTAGTCTGTCTCCTTTCTATGCCAGACTACCTGGGAATCAACCTTTTGAAGAAGTTATGACAGGGGTTTCTTAACCAACTAATACTATTTGGTTGGTCCAGTACTTTTCTAAAACCAGTTTTACCACAAACTAACCAGCAGGAGATTGTACAGTTATAACATTCTCTAGTGTAGTATAGTATAGGAAAAATGATATATAGAAATGAAAAGTAAATAAGCTACATGTACAGTTAATCCAAAAGCCACGTTTCAAACCGGAGAGTGGTGATAGTGGAATGATAATTTGACACCGAGTCTGATGAATGAGTGATATCTAAGGGGAAGTACTAAGAGGTGGTATTTTGTGACGAAGGATAAGGACTGGAAATTAGGTTTGAGCTGGCCATAAATGTGTTATCAAAAGGACAGATGCAGGTGTGGACTGAGTGACGTATAAAACCTTGAGAAGGAAACATATATAAGTAACTTGGTTTAACTAAATAGAATTAATTTACTATCTAAACAAAACGATGTGGTATTGGAGACCAAAAAGTTATGACTGTTCTTTCTGAGATGGGTGGTAAATGTGTACAGAGGTTGAGTATTTCACTGATTAGATAACTATCAGAACACTTGGGTATTGAAAGAACACACTGTAGGATCTTATAGGTATTGAGTGATGGATACCAGGTTCCATTGATTCTGTTATATTCAGTAACAGATTTGAAAGTGAGTGTGACTCAAAGGCATAAGGACTTTCATTACAGCTATTACCTCCAGTAAAGAAATTACTTCACTAGTAGACAGATTAAGACTGCATCAATCTAAACGAAAAGAAAGAAAATTCAGACCGATTGAGAAATGTGTTGAAAAATATCCCAGGTGAAAAGTGTATGAACAGTAACACGAAATTTAAGATTCGTGTTTAAATGGAGTGAATTTTGAAACTAGTTACTTAATAACTGTAGAAAATAAAAAGTAATAAACAGCATGAAAGACGTTAAAGTAAAAACAAGAAGGAAACATTTTAACACATCATAAAACTATTGTGTCAAATGTAGAGATGAAGATTGGAACCCCCATTTTATTATCTTTTACTGGTTAGTTCAGAAGACATCTGGTTTTGGAAAAAGTTAACATTTTCTTACATGAAAATGTGTTTCCATTAGACGCTTACCATTTCACACAGAGATTATATCTTCTGTGAACATCTGCCTTGAATATCTGCGTGACACTAGTTTTTAGGCAACTTCAATCTGAACTCACGTGATTCTTATTAATGAATAATGATGTTATTGTTTAATAGCTCCCTCTATAGTGCTCCACTCATGAAATTTCATTATTAAAGAGAAAATAAGTCGTAATTACCCAAATGAACACATACGCATCAGAAAACTTGTGAGTGAAGCGGCTATTTGACAGGCAGATCATGATACAAATTATCTGTTTTCAAATTAATCGCTTCAAATACATGAGAATCTATACAGTAAATCCATTGGATGGATGCCGAATCATGACGGTCGAGTGTTTTAAAAGGAATTAAAGATCTGATACCTGCTCTATAATTGATGTAAAAAATCACCACGAATTTATCAGAATGGATCATAATCAAACAATTCACTAGCAGTGGTAAGGAATACAAACATGTCCAATGTACAGAAAAGAGGTCGGGTACACTAATGTGTAAGAATTGCTTATGCTGGTACATATGTTTAAGATGAGATTGTTGTTCAATGATGTATCACAACCAGTAAACATAACATTTCTGAAGAGGTCTGGGTTTGGTACGATTCAAAGTGAAGGAACCAAAACAGTGGTAATAGATTATCTAGCCACAACGAGTTTCTCGAGCACAGTAGGAAACAGTAAAAATGGTTGGGTCAAGAGGATAAAGTATTGGGTTGGAGTGAGTAAGGATCTGAACATTTTGTCAATTCATCCAAAACGGGTTTCTACCATCAAAGATATAACTGGAGGACTCTTTCCATGAGTATGAAAACAGAAGGCTATCTTGCATGTAATAACGAAACCACAGACCAAGTCAACGGAGATGGAGAGTACACGCTTTGACCACGTGACTGAAATTATAGGACACAATGTAGTGTTTGAAACAATAAATTATAACATCAGTGGATGAAGAAAAGGAAGCATCTAGAGAACTCTGTGATGGGAATAGGAAGAAAGGCGTTTGTAATATAGACCTGAATATGGAATAATGATCCAACGAAGTGAAGAGAACTTTTCTAAATGAAAACTTTGCACAGATTAATAACTAAATCCCTTCGTGTCTTTTTAAGGACATCAAGTAAAACCTTGTAAGATGATTGGTAAATTTCTTCACACCTAAAGAAAACAGAATAGATTTCAAAGTGGATGAAATTGAACAGGTTTAGAACTGATCGTTAGAGAGAAAAGAACTGGAGAGAAATCCTATGTGTAAGAATGGTTGTAATCCATCCGTTATTTGACATGTGGGACCAGAGGAAGAAACATTGTATAGAACAAGCAACAGCAGAAAACAGAATGGAACAAGAATCATTCCAAAGGGAACAGCATCTCTATGAAGTACTTCTGATATGAAATGAAGACGTAAAGTGCAAGGAGGCAAACAAAGAAGGTTCAGGAAAAGACAGGGTAATTGTGTACTGGGTAGTTGAACTGAATAAATGGGTCAGCTTTCCAAAAATTCAAAATTTATACCACAGTTTGTGAATCTAGATAGTGCATGTAAAAATAACTATAATTCTTAATCAGTGAATCAGTAAGACTACGAGGACCAGACATATAGTCCTGGAAATGTAGTTGGTGTAAAAAGAAATCAGTATGTATGCAGATGTAAGTAACTGATGAAAAACAAATAATACATCAGGATTACATTTATACAAACGGGATTGTGAAAGAGGGAAAAGACCTGGAATGGAATATACATGAGAAATTAAGCCCACATAATGAGAAGATGGTCGAATACTGTCCTCAGTCGGAAGTTCACATAGCCTTAGAAGTAGATGAACGTAAACAAACAAGCTGACCTTCTGCTGAATTTCCTATTGACATCGAAGGGATGAAAGAGTGTCAAATAGATGTGAATGAAGTTACAGACTACATGATGGTGTTATCTAATATATGAAAAGTGGCTGCCATGTCAAATAGATGTGAATAAAGTTACAGACTACAGAATGGTGTTCACTAATATATGAAAAGTGGCTGTCATGTCAAATATATGTGAATAAAGTTACAGACTACATGATGGTGTTCACTAATATATTAAAAGTGGCTGTCATGTCAAATAGATGTGAATAAAGTTGCAGACTACATAATGGTGTTCACTAATATATTAAAAGTGGCTGTCATGTCAAATAGATGTGAATAAAGTTGCAGACTACATAATGGTGTTCACTAATATATGAAAAGATGCTGTCATGTCAAACAGATGTGAATAAAGTTACAGACTACATGATGGTGTTCACTAATATATGAAAAGTGGCTGCCATGTCAAATAGATGTGAATAAAGTTGCAGACTACATAATGGTGTTCACTAATATATGAAAAGATGCTGTCATGTCAAAAAAGATGTGAATAAAGTTACAGACTACATGATGGTGTTCACTAATATATGAAAAGTGGCTGTCATGTCAAATAGATGTGAATAAAGTTGCAGACTACATAATGGTGTTCACTAATATATGAAAAGTGGCTGTCATGTCAAACAGATGTGAATAAAGTTACAGACTACATGATGGTGTTCACTAATATATGAAAAGTGGCTGTCATGTCAAATAGATGTGAATAAAGTTACAGACTACATAATGGTGTTCACTAATATATGAAAAGTGGCTGTCACGTCAAATAGATGTGAATGAAGTTACAGACTACATGATGGTGTTCACTAATATATGAAAAGATGGCTGTCACGTCAAATAGATGTGAATAAAGTTACAGACTACATAGATGGTGTTCACTAATATATGAAAAGTGGCTGTCATGTCAAATAGATGTGAATGAAGTTACAGACTACATGATGGTGCTCACTAATATATGAAAAGATGCTGTCATGTCAAACAGATGTGAATAAAGTTACAGACTACATGATGGTGTTCACTAATATATGAAAAGTGGCTGTCATGTCAAATAGATGTGAATAAAGTTACAGACTACATGATGGTGTTCACTAATATATGAAAAGTGGCTGTCATGTCAAATAGATGTGAATAAAGTTGCAGACTACATAATGGTGTTCACTAATATATGAAAAGATGGCTGTCATGTCAAACAGATGTGAATAAAGTTACAGACTACATAATGGTGTTCACTAATATATGAAAAGTGGCTGTCATGTCAAATAGATGTGAATCACGTCAAATAAGTTACAGACTACATAATGGTGTTCACTAATATATGAAAAGTGGCTGTCACGTCAAATAGATGTGAATGAAGTTACAGACTACATGATGGTGTTCACTTATATATGAAAAGTGGCTGTCACGTCAAATAGATGTGAATAAAGTTACAGACTACATAATGGTGTTCACTAATATATGAAAAGTGGCTGTCATGTCAAACAGATGTGAATGAAGTTGCAGGCTACATAATGGTGTTCACTAATATATGAAAAGTGGCTGTCACGTCATCAATACGTAACTTTCATCTCCTCGCCACTGTTGAAATTTCACTTATGTCTTAACATTCTTCTCTCACAAAGGATAGAGAAATAGTGATATGGACTTCTACGTTAATAAATAGAAAAAAATGTAATTCGAGAAAAAAGCAAATCTCTGTTATTAAAAACTAGTAAATCTACAAAACAAATTTTAAATACCACAGAGAGAACGAGAAAATAGGAAGTTAGTGTTTCTAAGATTGTTGGAAGACACATGCTGAACTATGAGAAATCTCATGAGTCAAGATGGCAATTGTCTAAAGAGAAAAATCACTAAGGCAAACGAACAGAGAAGACATCTTAACTGTGTTAAAAGGTTTATCTTGTTTCAGAAGGAGCTGTAGCAGCCAATGAATATACCAGTCGGCCGAGAAACTCCATTCATACCATCTCCTGCAGGCTGGTTCTTTGGAGATCTGGTATGGAAAGGAGGTGGACCAGTTTAGATGTATTGTGTTGGCTAGGATGCCCCCACCCAATCATTGGGAAGAGGGTGGACCACTTTAGATGTAATGTTTTAGCTCGGATGTTTCCCACCCTATCATAGGAAAAGAGGTGAACCCGTTGTGATGTATCGCGTTGAGAAGAATGCTCCCCACCCAATCATGGGAAAGAAGGTGAACTAATTTATATATATTGTGTTTACTAAGATGCTCCCCACTCTACCACGGGAAAGAAGGTAAACTAATCTATATGTATTGTGTTTACTAAGATGCTCCCCACTCTACCATGGGAAAGAAGGTGGACTAATTTATATGAATTGTAATATATATGCAAAAACGGCTCGTTTGGGTTGAGAAAATATTTTACATAGAAGAGCGAACAACGTTTCGACCTTCTTCTGTCATCGTCAGGTTCATGAAGAAAGTGGTAACTGACCGAAAGCTGACCACATCTTTAAAAGGGGTTGTGTAACTGGGTGTCGGAATGTAGTGGGCGGTGTTAGATGTTTGAATATATAATATAATTTTATTTTATTACATTTAATATAGGTATAAAGGCGTTCCTCTATATTGGTTTATTTTGGGTTTACGTTGTTGTATAAGTAAGGCTTCTTTAATTTTGCGTTTGTTTATGTTTGTTTCTTTATTTAGTATTTGAGTGTTTTCTATGGTTATGTTGTGTTTATTTGACTTGGAGTGTTCGAAAACGAGTGAAGGTGACTTTTTATGTTCTTTTAATCTGGTTTCCATTTTTCTAATTGCTTCTCCAATATAGAAGTCGTGGCAGTTATCACATTGTATTTTATAAATAACGTTTTTGTGGTGTTTGTCAGTATAGTTTTACATAGTATAGACAGGAAGAAAGCAATCAAATATCATTTCTTAACCTCAAAATTACAAGAACCGACACACAATTCAAAACAGAAATCCACCGAAAAATCACCCATACTGGACTATACATTCCTTGGGACTCAGCACATGAAACAAAATAAAAACTCAACATACTAAAAAACCAAATAAACACAGCCAAAACCGATGCTCACCAGATAAAATTAACGATGAATCAGACAAAATAAAACAATACTTCATCAACATCAATAAGTTTCCTCCACAAACCGTAGAAAACATTATACGCAAACACCTAGACAGAAAAAGCAACCAACTAAAGTAAATATATCTCACGAATCAAAAAATCACGAAACCATATACTGCTGTATACCATATATTCCTGACATCAGCAAACAAATAACCAACATTTGGCAAAAACTAGTAACAAAATACGACATTCCAGTTAATACCAAATTTATTCAAAAACCAGGCACAAAACTGAGGTCTATACTATGTAAAACTGCACTGACAAACACCACACCATATATATTTCTCTACAAGTGGGTTTCTCGACAACACTGATTATATGTATTGTGTTTACTGAGATGCTCCCCACTCTACCATGAGAAAGAAGGTGGACTAATTTATATGTATTGTGCTTACTAACATGCTGTCTATCATTACTAATGTATATGTATTGTGTTTACTATGATGCTCACCAGTCTATCATGGGAAAGAAGGTGGACTAATGTATATGTATTGTGTTTACTATGATGCTCACCAGTCTATCATGGGAAAGAAGGTGGACTAATTTATATATATTGTGTTTACTATGATGCTCCCCACTCTACCATGGGAAAGAAGGTGGACTAATTTATATGTATTGTGTTTACTAAGATGTTCCCCACTCTACCATGGGAAAAAAAGATGGACAACTTTATATGTACTGTATCTGCTAAGATGTCCCTCCCCCCAACATGGGAAAGAAGGTGGATCAGCCCGGATATCTATAGTTAAAAATGTCATTTTACACCCAGCGTCGTGACCCGTACTTTCAAGATAGGAAAAAGAGTGTACCTAGTTATTTACACGTTATCCCACAAGTGCGTTCCTCCAAGAAGAGAAGTCACACTCCGAGGGCATCTTGTGGACACTTTCCGAGGACTGCTCATCTAGGTTCCTTCACCAAGTCAATATGAGCTTCTCAATGTGATTCCTGTTATTTTTAGGTAAGATATCGTGTCAAAGTTGATGTTTTCTTACACTGAATATATATTTCCCATTGATACTTTACTCTCCTCACACTTCTGGTACTTCTTTTCTGTCAACTTTGAAGACTGTGTTCTACAGTAAATAGGAAGCCAGCTTCCAGCTTTGATAGTAGAGTATGTTTCAGTGAAGCGTTGTGCTTGTTTATTTACATGCTACAACGCAGATGAACCAAGTTGAAACGTGCGGTAGATGAGAATTTCAAGGCTAGTGGAACCAAAAATGGAAGGCTGCACTGAACAATAATAGCTGTTATGTGAGAACAAAAAGATATTCTATCGAAAATAGTATGAAACTAGATAATTTAGACTATGTACAATAATCTGGTATAATCTTCTATGAGTATATAGTTTTAAATATTTTTCAAAACGATACCTAACAAATCATTTTGCGAATCTTATTACATTGTCCTTCCAAAATAAAGTTTGTGTCTGCCAATCAAACATTTCTAATACTCTGAATTCAACCAATTAATGTGGCAGACAAACAGAAATATCTTTTCTCCTTCGTTTCTTCTTATAGTTTCCATTAACACTTGAACCAGTAATTTCAAGTTATCTCAGATAATTATGCTGCAGTATATTTGGTAGAATTCTGTAAATCAAAACAAACCATTAACTATGAATATAACTATGTAAACAAAACTCAACATTTTACATGACAAATAATAATGTAATAATATCTGAAATCAATATTTAAATATAATCACGACTATTAACTTTATATCGAGTACAAAAAGTCTGAATAAAAATATTAGTCAATAATTTGTTGAAAAATATATTGTGAAATAAACATTTTTCCAAGTATAACATTAAATAACATTAAATTATATTATGTGTGTGTTATTTCTGTAGTAAAGCCATATCTGGCTATCTGTTAACTGAGAATAATTTAAACCATGATTTTAACGTTGTAACTCTGTACAATAAGTGCTGTACCATATGGAGAATAAATTATATTAAAATATATAAAGCATAGTATTTGTTATATAATGGTAACGAAATGCTAGGATTAAATGTGTTCAAATTATCTGTATGTAACTGGAACCTAAAGTTGGTAAACATCTCAGATAGAATATGAAACAGAATTTTTCAAACAATCCGTTTTAAAGTTCTCTTTATCTCTTTGCGTGTAGTGTTTCAACAAATGACTTTAATGTCCTTAAACATAAAATTAATTGTTCATTAGACAAAATTCTATATTAATTTGAATGATTGGTATATTTTGTTGTTATTAATCAAACTTTCTGAACCTATATTCCTTATACCAACAACTACAAGAAGTAATGATTGAGTCATGTTAAGAACCACTCAACAATAACATACCGTTACGTCACATGTTGATGTGTGAATCACAGTGTTATTAATTCATAACACGTTGGTGTAGCTTTTCATTCTCAACTTAAACAGGAGACAGATGAACGGACACCACGGTTCACAGTATGTTGTATAAAACGTAGTAGATAACGTTCTCTGTCCAATCTGGATTGGATTTCCTTTTTTCTTTGTGACTTAACACTGAATGGATGTCACAAAATTATAAATTACAAAGTATTTCTGAGTAAAACTGTTCATACAGACTTAGAATTATTTCTTACTTACAGTTTAATATTTAATATAAACGTGTGCACTCTACATCTGAAAGTTACTCACAAGTCGTGGTCGTTGTTCAGGTCATCATAAAAGGTAAGATAAAAGATTGCAGTTAGTAAACCACTAAGAAAATTGTACGAAAAACAAGACATGAGTAATTAGTATGTGAAGAAATGATAATTAGTTAACAACTACAATCATAGGATTTGGAGTCAAAAATCAATAGGTAGGTTGTCTACTGGAGAAACTCGTTCACATTTAAACAAACATGAAAGTCTGGATTGGTTTTAATTCTTGACATACACTGAATGAATGATTCATAATTATAAAGTCTAAAGTATTTATGAATAAAACTGTTAGTATACATTTATAATTATGTTTTACTTAAAGTTTAAAATATGATATGTGGGTGTGCACACAACATGTGAAAGGTGCTTACAAGTTGGTGTTGGATAAAAAAAACAGTTAAGTTAAAAATATGATAAAAAATACAGATCAATATGGTGATAGGTAACCGCTTTTTATAACTCACAAATTATGTTTTGCTTCCAGATTAAGCTTAACCCCATATCATACAGAAGGGAATTCTTCTGACTAAAGACATCCAAATTTATCTTTGTTCAGGGCTTGTCCATATAATCACCCAAGAAAACTGCATGGCCTGATGTACTGAGAAAGCCGAACGCCATCTAGTAGTAAGAACTAATAAAATACAGGATTGTTCATGAAAACACACAGAAATGTTCGGTGACACATGGTTTTCGTTTATACGCTAACATGGTGAAGAAACAGGACACGAACTATAAAATATAAATATTCTTTGTAGGGATGATACTGATCTGGAATTCATACTTAAAGAAACCATCTACATCAAACAACTTTAACCAACACCAAATATCATGTAGTCTTCATTAAAATTATACCATTTAATATATGAAGATTTTTTTTTTATTTTAGTATTAACTTTCGATATATTTTAGTTTTGATTAAATAATTGTTATTTCAGTAATGTATTTTAGTTATTTAGGTAGAAATAATGTATTATTTTTGTTTTGCTTTAAATAGTGAATGTGGAATATGTAAGATATTTTACGCTACATATTAACAACTTCAGCATTATATAACATTCAGGATATATATTTTAGGTAAATCCAATATAAGCAATTAAGTTATATTTTCTAATCTCACTATTACATAAACGACATGACGTGCATATCTGTGTCTATTTGACCGAAATAATAAATACAGTGTGTCACTATTTATTAAATGTCTCTATAAAGAAAAACTATAAAAAATTCTCACTTTAGCATTCTAAATTCGGATAATTTTAAAAGTAACTATGATACAAACAACAAGCGTTTGTTTTTCCATAGAAATGAATATTAAGTACTCTTCGTATAACAAGAGCCCTACTTTCACTAGGACTAAACCTGAAGATTTGATTATATCTTTTTTTATTGATATAATTTATAGATACAGTTTTAAGAAATGGAGTTTAAAGCTTATTTTTCAATAAACGGTACCACATTTAACAGATAATAAAATAATGTATATTAGAACAGTCCGAAAACCTTTCTCATGCAGTACTTGCCGTAAAAAGATTCTCTCTTTATTTATAGAAAATGTTCAATTTTTCTAAACTTTTCAACACGACGTTATTGAAAACAGACCAGTATTTGCTAACATTAATTACTAGGCTTCTCACTGGTTGTGGAGTAAAGTGAATGTTACTTACTAATTGTCTAACTTTTGTTTCTTATTTCAAGAATTTAATTCAGATGTATAAAATGTTTCCATGGGAATATACAATTAAAATATTTATAGAAAACGTTATACCTACAAATTGTGCTGGACGAAGTACCCATGAAATGCAGTGTTAGAAACTTTCTTCCATAAAATTTTGTTTTTTCTTCGCACAGTTCGGTTCTCAATTTAATATCTTGTCTCCTTAGTTACTATACGTGGCAGCTCTTTCAGCCGTTGAGGTGTCATTATGTGACCTTCAATAACACTATTCGTTAGTAAAGGAGTAGCCCAAGATTAGACAGTGGTTGGTGATGACCAGTTCAGATGTTACACTGAGTTAGTTTGTCGGTAAATAATTTGACTTAAGTTTAAGTAATGATAATTTCCCACTGTTGTTCTTTTAGTTAGTTCAGGAGGCTTATGAATTATAGCCAGATAGTTGTGGTTATACATACATTGACATATTAGAGAAATGATTAATAAATATTCTGTCAGACAGTTTTCAAACTCCCTCCCCCCGCTGGTACAGCGGTAAGTCTAGAATTTACAACGCTAAATTCATGGATTCTATTGCCCTCAGCGGGCTCAGCAGACAGCCCGATGTGGCTTTGCTGTAAGAAAACACACACACAAACTTACGAACTGTGTAAGATTTTTTGTTTGTTTGTTTTGCAATTTCGCACAAAGCTACTCGAGGGCTATCTGTGCTCGCCGTCCCTAATTTAGCAGTGTAAGACTAGAGGGAAGGCAGCTAGTCATCACCACCCACCGCCAACTCTTGGGCTACTCTTTTACCAACGAATAGTGGTATTGACCGTCACATTATAACGTCCCCACGGCTGGGAGGGCGAGCATGTTTGGCGCGACCCCGCGACCCTCAGATTACGAAGCACACGCCTTAACGCGCTAGGCCATGCCAGTCCTAACTGTGTAAGATACAGAAATAATAGTAACTGGACGGACCGTAAGGTTTAATATCCAGCACTGTCAAGGACTTGGAAGCGATGTGAAAATAACAGATTTATGGCCAGTAAGAACCACACCCACCTTTTTCTGTTTTCCCCGTTCATATAAAATCAGACTTGAAATACTTACTTGGAGGACTACAACAAGGCGTTAGTTACCATGTACTCCCTCTCTTGGTGAGTATCGTCATGAGGACTGATGCAGAAGATAAGTGATTCCGAGTAAACGGAAAAGAAGCGCAGTCGCTTTGATGACTTTCCTATAAAAAACAGTTATTTATTCTCTTCTGACATTTATTTTCCTTTGGAAAGCTGTTTACATTTCTTTCCAATAAAATCCCTAATACGTTTCGTGGACTTTTGTTTCTAGTGATTCTACGACTAATTTTTATTTTATAGATTTTGAAAACTCCGGTAAATCCTTTAAGCTCTATCTATTTATTTTAATATTTAATCTTGTATAACAGTCACAGCCTGATATAAATTTTATTGTAATGAGTTAATGTGTTTTTTTAAGAATACACAGTTCTATAAATCACTTAACATCTGGGAATTCTGATGTATAGAAGTACATTAAAAGGTTAAGCTATTGATTAAAAGAAAACAAAACAAACCTGAAACTGTTTACAGTTTTATTATCAATGTTCAAGTGTGAAATATGTTGAGGAGTGGTAATTGAAGTAATCAATAAAAATCTAAACAATGCCAAACAGGACAAACACCAGAACATTTTTGAATTTCTATGTCACTACTTTTAGAAAGATAGAATTACTTATAAAGTAAAAAATACAACAAATACTTCACTAAATATACTGATATTTTCCCATAGTTTTCTAGATACTCATATGCTTATTTTTCTTCAAATTTTAAAATAAGTTTTACCATCGCTGAGCTTGTTATTAAATCAGACAACCACTAATATCTACCTGACATGCGCAGTTTCTGAGGAATTGTCCATTCGTCGCTTTGTCATCAACATTCGTACAACGTTGACTGAGAAGACAGTGTTACCCTGAAAAAATAACAATCAACATTTCTATTTAAATTCCCGTCCGTCTACATCTATGTACATACATATATATGTGTATATATAAATACAGTTATCATAGTAAATGAAGCGAGAAAATGTATGAGAACCTACGTAAATTATTTATATATACATCAACTTGTAGTGATTTGAGTCGAGGAACCTAATGGTATATGATGAGTTATACACCAGCAAATAGTACAAAATAGTAGACCAAGACTTGGCGGTTGGTAGCGATGACTACTTTTCCATCTGGTCTTTCTGCTACATTATGGCCGACTAGCGCAAATAGCCCTCGTGTAGCAGTGACTAAAGACAAATTGTAAGGTTGTGTGATACTCTAGAGTAAGGGTGTTGCATGAGTTTTGATTTTCTATGTTTGTATAGTAAGTGTTCTGCTAAGAACAATTTAACAATAACAAACCGTTATGTCACATTTTACATTCTGATACATAGTGTTAATTCATAACAAGTTAGTGTAGAATATCCTGTTTGTTGTTAACATTATTCATACCTGTTCTACTGTTATTTAAAAAAGTTAATGTTGTACTTTGACTTCATCCATAGCTTTTCACACTCAACATGAGAAGTGAAGCCGTTATAAACAGGAGACAGATGAACTGATGGACAGACACCACGGTTCACAGTATGTATAAAACAAGTAGTACATAATGTTCTCTGTCAAAATTTTGACAAATATTGTCTACAGCTGTTTTCAAAGTCAGTCTTCACTGATTGGTGTTTATATCGAATTCTGTAACATCATAAAAGGGTGAGATAAAAAGTCTGTAAAAAGTAAACTTCTAAGAAAATTGTACGAAAAACGAGGCTTGAGTATTTACTATGTCAAGAAATGAGAATTAGATAACAAATACAATAATAGGATTTGGGATAAGAAGTTAAAAAACAATAGGTAAATTGTATACTGGGGAATCTCGTCAGACTTTGGTTTCTCACATCTTTGTGACTTACACTAAATAAATATTACAAAATTATAAAGTCCAAAGAAAATCTGAGTAAAATTATTCGTACAGATTTATAATTGTTATTTAATGTTGTATGTTGTTCAGTTGTACAGGGTAATTTAGTAGTGAACCAGACATGTATGTTGTTAGTGGTATCTGTAAAGTAATTAACACGATATGTCATGTTTTACAGATGCTTAAGTACTGAACCAATCAGACATGTATGTTGTTTAGATGTACCAGGGGGGGGAGACCTTCTCATGGTTTATGACGCTTCCACACACGACACTGCAGACAGCAGTTTGCCCTTGTTTTGACAGTACAATAAGCATGTTTTGTTTCATCAATGGTTGAATAACTTTCCTTATCTGTTTCTGTATTTAATTAATTCAAACACTAAATATTAAAAATGTTTTGATAAAAGAGTAACATACGAGTACTTACCATGAAGAACTCGAGAGGACTGTATCGATACGACTCGTGTATCTGTATGAAATTTGGCAAACTTTCAGTACACATAATATATATTTGTGCTGACATTTAGTGATTCAATAAAGAGGTGCACTGAGTAGTACATGTTGTCTTCATTTGTTTGGTAAACATGTTACCTGCAAAGTAAAACTTACTTTGTTAGTAATGCTATTAAGTAACATAACAAATTAACAATGACAGAATGGACAGACAAATATTACGACTGTGGTTTTGAAGCGTGTGTCGCGGACACCTGTGAACATCGATCAAGCAAGCTCCTTTTGGTTGTGATCTGTCCAGCAGTGTCTTGTAAGTACAAACAATGCATTCCCGATGCTTAGTCACAGGGTTGAGTGCCCCAAGTAAAAATTTCAGTCTGCCCGCGAGGGCAGTTCAGTGTCTAAATTAGGCTTTTCTGCTAGCTATGGGTTAACTAAAATTGGGGGAAGACCTTATCGTGGTTTATGTTGTTTCTATACACGACACTGCAGATAGCAGTTTACCCTTGTTTTGACAGTAAAATAACCACGTTCTATTACACCAATGGTTGAATAACTTTCCGTATCTGTTACTCCCGTATACGTTTATACCCTCGTCCCTAAGACATGTGTCCGACAACGGCCACTTGCAAACTCTCTCTTTCTTAACCTGAGGATGACCTAGGAAGGTCGAATCGTTTTTCTCTCCTCAATAAAAGTGTCAGTACCCATAGCAGCCATTGTGATACACAATACATGTGTTAGTACCCATACCAGACATTCACATATACGCCATTGTGATACACAATACAAGTGTTAGTACCCATACCAGACATTCTGATACACAATACCAGTGTTAGTACCCATACCAGCCATTCTGATAAACATTTTTATCTGAAGTAGGTTTCTCATCATCAAGATTTTTTATTTTTTTACTTTAAATACTGAATCTGTAAAATATTGAAAACTTTGTCTCTGTTCCCTTCTGTTGTATGAATCTATTTCTTCATCTTCAATATAGTTATAATATTAATCATCAACCTTGAAATTTGCTTTCGTTCAGAAACATTGTTCGAAACGTGAATCCAAAGTTTCTCCACTTTAAAGAACCAAACCGAAATGTTCAAAAGTCGTTAGATTATCAGATTTGTCTGAAGAGACTATTGCTTTGTTTTACATTGGGCTGAAGCTACACGAGGGCTATCTTCGCTAGTCGTCCGAAATTTAGCAGTGAAAGAATAGAGGTACCTAGTCATCACCATCCACTAACCACTCTTTCACAAACGAATATTGAGACTGACCCTAACAATGTTCTCCCTCCACCCACACATATCATAAAGGGTGAGCATGTTTTGTGGAGTTGGATCAAGAATTTCAAACAAAGCATCAACAGAACATAAATTTCACTGAAAAAGTTCAAAGTGTTCTGTACTAACCATAGAATCGTTGATACCAGTGTTGATTACACCGATGTACTGAACAAGTGGAACTAATAGAACGAAGACAAATTGTTCAGCGTGAACATGTCCAAAATTTGAGGATGAATTGACTGACTAACAACATTCATTCCTAGCTTCATCCTGACGACCAGATTGTTAACCTGTGTAATTATAACATAAATAATCAGTGTAAATCAGTGCTAGCTAAAGGTCTTCAGTTCTCTCTTCCACCACGTAGACTCTACGTACCTAATTTAGTTTACACTTTCAAATCACAATACAGACACCTGAAGGACCTTCTTATGAAAGATAAAATAACTCTTTATCGATTGAGTAACATTTTTATGACGAAAATAAAGAACTTTGCCTTTTCTACTTCTTGTGATTTTATCCCTAATGTTCGTCCTTACCGTTTAAGCTCTGAAGAAATATTTTAAAAGAACTGTCGTTAAATAAAATATTTATGTTACATCGTCCGACAATAACATTGTTATTCTTAACTAAAATAATTACTTGATTAAAATGGTGGTTATTCTTTACAAGAAAAGCACATTTAAAATCCTTTAATTCATTATCATCGAACGTAACGAAACATTTCAAAGATACCTGAGAGAACTTAGAAAGAAAAATATCGTAGACATTTGACTGATAATGAGACGACACCAAGTAAACCATCACAGTGTATTAAGTCGCTATTGTGGGTTATATAGATATAATTATCCTAAATTTACTAAAATCACGAACTAAAAGCACAGTTAATTAATAATACAGCAACATGGTACAGGCTATCTATTAACCATTGCAGAATTATCGACCCCAGTGGCTCAGCGGTATGTCTGCTGATTTACACGCTAAAATCCAGAGCACAGGTTTCGATATCCGTGGTGGGCAGAGCACAGATAGCCCATTCCGTGGTAGCTTTGTGCTTAATTCAAAACAAAACAAAAAGCAGCATTATCTTATACTGAAAAAATATATTTTAGTAAATCCAATATAAAGTATTAATTACGTTATATTTTCTAATTTAACTATTATCTAAAGGACATGGCGTGCATATTTGTATCTATGTAACCGAAACAACAAATACATTGTTTCACTATCTACTAAATGGCACCACACAAAACAATCTATAAAATTCCCACTTTGGTATTCTAAATTCAGACAATTATAAAAATAACTACGATACGTACGACAAACCTATATTTATCAAAGAACAGAATTTTAAAGTACTGTCCTCATAACAAGAACCCGACTTTCACTAGAACTAAATCTGAAGGTTTTATTATATCTTTATTGATGTAATATCTAAATATAGTTTTAAGGAAAGGAGTTAAAAACTGTTAATTTTTAAATAAACGATAACACACTTAATAGACCAAAATAATGTTTGCTTTGCACAATGAGAACAGTTTTCCACTGCATTAATTACTGTAAAATATATTTTTATCTTAAAAAATGACCAATTTTTCTAAATTTTTCAGTTCGACATTGTCGAAAACAGCCCAGTACTTGTTAAGCCTAATTGCTAAGCCTCTCACAGGTTGCAGAGTAAAGTGAATGTTACTTGTCTGACTTTTGCTTCTTATTTCAAGAAGTTGATTGAGATTTTTAGAATCATCTTATGTAAATATACAATAAAAGTATTCATACAAAACTTTAAACCAACAAATTGTACTGGTCGAAATATCCGTGGAATGTGAGGTTGGTAATGTTTTGCTATAAAATTTTGTTATTTCTTCTCAAAGTCGGCTTTTATTTTAATGTCTGGTCTCCATAGTTACTATATGCAAATACTCAGTAATTTTGTGGTTTAACTTTATTGTTGCCTTTCTTCACAGTTTGTATTGGTTTCAAGTGTAACTATACTCTTGAATCAATTGTTGTTATGAAATGACGTACGCCAAAGAGAAGGAAATGATACAAAAATAAAACTGATAAGTGAGCGGTAGCAATGGGAAAACTCAGAAGATATTCAAAGTTGAGTGATGAAAACGAAATTTTATCCTTTAAATCTAATAAAGAAATTGTACCTAGATTATAAATAAAAGGTTTTTTTCGCGATCACGTGTATGATGATTTGTCGGTGTAGATCTTAAATGTGACAAGTTTTTTTATCGTCTGTAGATTTATTCTGTACATACGACTTTAACCTTTATATATATTTATTTATATTCACTATATGCGTGTATTATATAAAATATAAAAATAGAGAGAACCACAAATATTTTAAGATTATATTAAAGTAAACAAATAGATTCTGCTAAGAAACAAGCATTTAAAGTTTAAAGGTATACACGTTTACTAACAGTGATAAAACAAACTGTAAGATTGGGTGATACTCGTGGTTTTAACACTCCTACGAAAAAATATTTACATCCACTAAAGTGATTTTGGGGCCTATCAGGCCCCATATATTTTCAATAGAAACACAGTGATTTAGCAACATTCATTACAAACAACTTTAGAATGGCTCTGACAAACATTTTTTTTTACAATTTGAGCAAACAATTTTCGACTGTCTATCTTTTGATCTGCCGCACAAATGGCATCGTCCTCTTTTGCCCTCTTTGCAGGCGGTTCACATGAGGTTGTTTTGTCATTATCTTTGCAGTAAATTTCTTTGATTTCAAGCACCAATTGCCGTATAAATTCTCTTCTGGCTCTTGATTTATGTTGACGAAGAAATTCTGGATGTTTTGTCGAGTATAGAACGAAAGCATTGTACGCAGCAAGATCTAGAATGTTATAGAATATGCAGACTGACCAGCGCTTTGATCGCCTCTTTGTTGTATAATATCTCACCAGTTGATCGAGAGGGTCGACACCTGCCTTCGTTGCATTGTAAAGATTGACGATTTCGGGCTTTCCATTCTCTTCTACTTCACCAGACTGATGCTGAGAACTCAGTAGTAGCACATATTTTCCTGGTTTGTCTGAGTGCCTGAGAAGAGTGATGTCGTCATGGTAGAAAAACTTTGGTGATAACTCTCTAGATTTTGCATTTATTTCAGGAGGCAGGAAGGTTCTTGATTTCCGTTACATAGTTGTTCATCCACTGTCAGGTATTCGCTTGGGTTGTAACTGTTTTTGCAATTTTCAATGAAAAAATTCCAGACTCCAGAGATGGCGGCATCTTTGATTTCTCTATTTCTTTGAGAGTGGATGTCAAATCTGATTTTTGAGCACATTTTTTAAAATTTGTCTTGTGTAATCAGTTTTCGCAAAAATGGCAAACTGAATTCGGTTGAAAACATTTCGTCTATCGATGTATTTTTGGATTTGCTTATTCCTAGGAAAAGATTAGCTGCGATCCATTTCCAGAGGTCTTCTTCAAAAATTGGTTCTTTCATGACGGTGTTTGTTGAGTGAATGATCTGTTCCATCATATTATCAGAAATGAAAATTTTGAATGTTTCGAATGGTGTAGACTCTTGGAGCAGCTTGCCTTGTAATGCCTGGGTTCCCATTGAATATATTGAGAGCTGCGGTTCTCCTGTTGATCCTTGAAGGTGTTGTTGAATAACTAAAATTCTTATCTTTGGACAAAAGTTCGTTCACTGGCATCGTAGTAAGATCTTCTTGATTACTTTCTTCACTTTCAGAAGGATCATCATCACAACTTTCATAGTCTTCGAAATTATCATGTTCACTTTCATCGTCGGATGGTTTTGTCAGTAAATGTACAGCTTATCAAGAGATATCATTTTTGACACGGTTTGAAGATTTCAGCTCCTGTATATATAGGATTTGTAGATTCTTCTAGAATATTCTAAATACTTCTGTAAAGTTTCTAGAATGTTCTAGAACAGGCGTGGGCAAACTAGGCAATAATCAGGACCGTCTAAAATTATTGTTGGAGTAGAGTTATTATCCTAAATATCCATTTTTGAAAAGAAGTTGTAAAATTAATATATTTTTACTATAATTTGCTTTTTTCGGTTGCCCAGGCCTGTTCTAGAATTATTTAGGAAATAAATAAAGTCATTTTTATGTTTTTTGATCTGGGGCCTAACAGGCCCCAAAATACCCTTAGTGGATGTTTTAAAAAAAATTTAAATATTATTTCGCAAATGTCTGAAAAGTCAAAATATTATTGCTCCTTAAAATATAAAGGGATAGGGTCAGTTAATGGCAATTTCATTTAAATACAAAATTATTAGCCTAATATTAATAACCTTTCAAGTTGCTCTGGGGCCTATTAGGCCCCAATTTTCGTAGGAGTGTTAAACTATAATTCATGGAGCCCTTGAAATTAACGTATTTCTCATTTACTTTCTATGTTTTAAGAAACACAACAAAAATGTAAACATTAATGAATAAATAGTAAAATGCATGTGTACATTATACAGTAACGTACGGTAGCCGAAATAGTGTAGTTTTGTAGGCAAATACGTAGTTAGGCCTACTGCATTTGTGTTATTGTCTAAACTAAGATAAATTTAACACCACATTCAAAACTTGACAACTTTATAACAAGAGAACAGTAAATTTTATGAGCAAGTGCACAAATAACACCTTCATACACATATGCTGCGAAATTCGACAGACATAAAATGGATGAGCAGTAGCACTGAACACCTGCGACCTCAGATCCTACAACAATGGTTCCCAACCTTTTTTATGGCCCGCACCTCTAAAAAATTTTAATATGTTCTCGAACACCTAACAGTAATTATTTATTTAAGAATAAAGGTGAAGGTGGTCAAAACAAATTTTATAATTAGTTGTAATGATATATAAACATAAAAAAACGAAACATTTGGAAAAGAAAAAATATTACAACAAACTAAAATTTGCATAAACCGGTTTCTACATGGCCAACTGAAAAAAATATGTTATTTGGTTGGGAACCACTGTCCTACAGTGTTTACTGAACCGGCGAAACTTTGAACCATATAATAAATATTTTTACACATTTTAATTACAATTTTATTACCTTTGGAAATTTTGTTTGTAAATGTTGTACCTACAAATTGTACTGGTCGAAGTACCCATGAAATGCAAGGTGAGAAACTTTTGACTATAAAATTTAGTTCTTTCTTCGCACAGTTCGATTCTTGCTTTAAGATTTCGTCTCCTTAGTTACTATATGCAAATATTCAATAATATTATGGTTCCATTTTATTGTTGTCTTTCTCAGTTTGTATTGGTTAGAAATCAAGCAATATATCATGCTTGAAGTACCTGGCTGCCAGATGTTCACAATGAATAATACAGTGAACAAGGAGAAACTCTGTAAAGCTGGGATCACTTTTCATAAGTGCAATTAATCCTTCATTTTCCCCCACCATTGCAGGTGCTACATCTGTTGCACACTGACGAGTTTACCCAGTGGAATATCAGTATTTGTTCTGTCAAACGCATATTTAATGTCAACACTACGAGTTGTTGTTTTTTTTGGTGCCAGAAAGTCCAACATTTCTTTCACAGTTACATCAGAGGAAACATAACGAATAAATAGCGCCAGTTGTGAGTTGTCTTGTATGTCTGTAGATTCGTCAAGGGCTAAGCTGAATGCAAGAGAATTCTTTAAATCATTTTGCATTTTGCGTGGGGCCTGGCATGGCCAAGCGCGTAAGGCGTGCGACTCGTAATCCGAGGGTCGCGGGTTCGCGCCCACGTCGCGCTAAACATGCTCGCCCTCCCAGCCGTGGGGATGTATAATGTGACGGTCAATCCCACTATTCGTTGGTAAAAGAGTAGCCCAAGAGTTGGCGGTGGGTGGTGATGACTAGCTGCCTTCCCTCTAGTCTTACACTGCTAAATTAGGGACGGCTAGCACAGATAGCCCTCGAGTAGCTTTGTGCGAAATTCCAAAACAAACAAACAAACAAAGCATTTTGCGTGCGACTTCAGTACTGATCTGGGAGATACGTCTCTCTTTAGTGTGGCGTGAAGCTACTGGTTGTGCTGTTAATCACTGAAGTTTTGTGTTATTTGAAAGTGACACTGCAGTAACTTCAGCTATATTCTTGTTAACAAATTCACCATGATAATATGGGCGTTTAGTACGAGAAATATTCCATTATATAACAAAACTAGCTTCAGTCGTTGTATCAACTTCCTTACTGAACATTGTAAACAGTGTCTGCTGGCTATTTATTGATGATTTTAACACAGTTAACTTGTTTTATCTGTAATTATGATTTAGGTGGATAATCAGACGATACGTTTTTGTGATTTTTTTCAGTGTTGTTTCAAGTTACTGGCTTTGTAATGACTGAGTAACACGTTGCAGGTAATATATAAAGATTTACCTCCTTTAACGGTGAATGTAAAATATTCCGCCCACTCTAGCTTAAAATTTCTGTTTTCATCTACACACAAATAAGAAATTTGTTTGCTTTTTTGAATTTCGCACAAAGCTACTCGAGGGCTATCTGTGCTAGCCGTCCCTAATTTAGCAGTGTAAGACTAGAGGGAAGGCAGCTAGTCATCACCACCCACCGCCAACTCTTGGGCTACTCTTTTACCAACGAATAGTGGGATTGATCGTACAATTATAATGCCCCCACGGCTGGGAGGGCGAGCATGTTTGGCGCGAACCCGCGACCCTCAGATTACAAGTCGCACGCCTTAACGCGCTAGGCCATAATAAGATTGACCTAAGAATAACTTAATGTGTGATCTCGACAGATACCACGTACATGATGTAAATAGTCTTAAATACCTCTCCCCTTTTAACATGTATTTAAGGAATGTTACACAAGCTGGCCACTACGCACTAGTTGTTGTTGTTGTTTTGAATTAAGCAGCTATCTGTGCTCTGCCCACCACGGGTATCGAAACGCGGATTTTAGCGTGTAAGTCCGCAGACATACCGCTGAGCCACTGGGGGGCCTACGCACAAGACACTTAATTATTGTTTTCCATTATTGTTTCATAATTTTCTTTTATAATTCTCTTATATTTTTATTATATTAATTAATTTTATTTTATTGTTACGACTAATAGTAGTATCGTTTTCTCTATGGAGAAAAGTAACATATAAAAAAATATATTGAAATGAAAATCAAACAAAAAAAAAAAAAGAAAAATATTTAAAAAATTTCTTTTCGTGTCCATGCATGGACTGTGTCCTGAAGCGGGCCCGAGTACGGTGCTACACTCTATCGGCCTAGCCCAAAGCTATAACAACTAACAAACCCTGAACGTCATCAACGTTCGGGAAGGAGGAAGAGGCATCTGACCTTTCTGGGTATTTCACATCAATACCCAAACACCCACTTAGAGCGAACGAACGAATGTAGTAATTGAAAGCTTAGTAACAAGGTTTATTTGTAAGTGTAGTCATTGAAATTTGTAATTAGCGTTAATCATTTGATTCTTGTTAATTATTTTTTTATAAATCACCACAATAATATATTATTAATCTGCTATTACTAGAATATCTTCATTATGCGGACATATTTAACACTTAAACTTTGAAGAAAATATAGATTATAACTCAGAATCCGATTCGAACTGAATGAAATTGGATGTCTTATTCGATTTCGAGCCAAATTTAGCTATCTGGAAACTTAAGTGACACACCAACTTGTTACGTATATGTAGGCCTCTTGTAACCAGGCTTAGATTTAATTATAATTTTAAGTTGTGAATGTACATATTGTAAGTTATTGGTAATAATGCGCGAAGGAAGTTGTAATAATGTGATAAAAATGTAGTAATCATTAAGAGTTTGTTTGTTTTGAATTTCGCGCTAAGCTACTCGAGGGCTATGCGCTCGTCGCCCCTACTTTAGCAGTGTAAGACTAGAGGGAAGGCAACTAGTGATCACCACCAACCGCCAACTCTTGGGCTTATCTTTCACCAACGAATAGTGAGATTGACTGTAACCTCATAACGCCCCCACGGCTCAAAGGGCGAGAATGTTTGGTGCTACGGGGATTCGAACCCACGACCCTCAGATTATGCGGGCCTTAACCCATCTGGCCATGCAGGGCCACTAAGTAAGAGTAAGACTTAAGATAATTTGAATTAGGTTGGTTAAGAATCCCAGTGGTAGTGATACTACATTAACAATAATCTGAGTAAATGAATAACATATATTGTCTATAATACTTACAGAACCATTTTTCTAAAGTTTTATTATTTTAATCTTGTTAGTTTAATACTTGTAATTAAACCATGAATTATGATGTTCTTGCTTCATGGTTGAGGTCTAACAAATAACTTAATATTTAGTATTAAATATTTGTACTGACAGTACAATGTTTGATACTTAGAAGTTTTTACAATATTAATAAAATGTTTATTTTCTTACTAATATTCAAATTTTCTATAATATTCAAATATAATAAACCAAAATCTGTTTGTTTCAAGTTCTGTTCTTCATCTAAGAGAAGATTTTCCTGAAAGAAACAAAACAAACTGATTCAGTACTTCTGTCTATATGTGTGAAATTATTAATATCTTGTTAACAGTATATCACAAAATGAACACTGCAGAAGTTGGAAATATGTTTTGATACATGAAAAATTACATGTACACATAATTTGGACTGCACAAGGTGAAAGTTAATTTGTGTATAGGTAACTCTAAAAAGATAATCTGAAAACAGTCAAGGAATCTCATTAAAACAACATTATAATCTAAACTTGTAACTTTTAATATATATTGATATAAGATTATTGTTCCATGGTAAATGTTTCATAATGGCAACTTCTAATATATTAAGTGTATATTCACACAACTTGGTAGATTTTTACTAAACATTACAAAACTGTTGCACACTAAGTCATAATTTTTAATAATGTTTTATTAATATTTGTTCATTTGCATTTTAACCTGGAGGTTAACTGTAAGTCTTCTACTTTGAGTTATCATTATTATCACAACATCACAAAAAAGATGTCTTTCAAAAATAAACCTCCCATGGACTTTGTGGACTACTTTCATAAGAGATTTTGTAATACTGGATCAACTAATTCATTTTTTTAGCCTTTCTGCAATAAAATATATCAAATACAAAACCTTAAAAACTTTAATACACAAACAACATTAGACTCGGCATGGCCAAGCGTGTTAAGGCGTGCGACTCGTAATCTGAGGATCGCGGGTTCGCATCCTCGTTGCGCCAAACATGCTCACCCTTTCAGCCATGGGGGCGTTATAATGTAACAATCAATCCCACTATTCGTTGGTAAAAAGAGTAGCCCAAGAGTTGGCGGTGAGTGATGACGACTAGCTGCCTTCCCTCTGGTCTTACACTACAAAATTAGGGACGGCTAGCACAGATAGCCCTCGGGTAGCTTTGTGCGAAATTCTAAAACAAAGAAACATCATTACAATTTATGATAATGGTTGTTACAAATAAATGATTTATTTATATAAATTTTACAAACTCACAAATAATTTAGTCTCTCTTTGGTTCAGAATTGAATATTGTATCGATGATCCAGGTCCACGATTAGCGAATTAATTCTGACTTGATGTTGTTATACCTTGCTCAAGTTAACTTGCCCTTTATTCTTAGCTGTCCTTGCACCACTTACAAGGTAACTTTTACCGACGAAGATATTTAATGTCCTCTAAGAAATACTAACGTCATAAGTTAATTCACTTATGTTAAATGGATTGTAATGTTCGAAATCTATAAATATTCCTGGTACAATTCTGTGATTTTACGACGTTAATCCCATTACAACTTACGAAGCTTATAGTATATTGACTCTAGCAACCAAACAACATACTATTTTTTCCCGCGTTTTTGCGATAGCTTTTATAGCTCATAGTTTCTAGAAAGTTCGGTAGACAACAATTGTTGATTTATGCTCCACCAATCAACATACTATTTTTTCCCGCGTTTTGCGATAGCTTTTATAGCTCATAGTTTCTAGAAAGTTCGGTAGACAACAATACTGTCAATCACTGATTATTACACACGTCATACATTGTTGATTCTTATGCTCGAAAATCTTCTAAATATTTAGAAACAGTTGGGACATGCGCAATACACATTTACAAATGTACGTTACGTTTATTAAACTTAAATAAATGTATAATAGTAAATCCGTAACGTGATGGATAAATTTTAATGTCAGAGAAAAGGAGAGCTGGTGAGTAAAAGTGGCTCACAGAACTGTTATTGCAGTGGTTCTCAACCTTTTTGTATGTTTCAAGAAATCATTCTCTTCTTTAACGTCGATTCTTGACAGTGTTTCGAACTCTTTGGCTGACATGTTGTACATAACTAGTTTTTCTTCGTGGTCAATGTGGAGCCCAAGACGTTACCAAAGATGTGGGAAATGGCTTGTGTCCATAAAAACTTTAAACACAATACAATAATACTACGAAATACTTGACAACTATAGTTACCTAATAAACGGTAAGATTAATCTTTCACTGAATATCAAAATCAATACTCATGAATAAACTAACTTTCATTTAAACAAAACTATTTCTTAAATAAATTTGTCCCGACGAAAGTTTCGAAATTATTCAACTGAAACTTAGGTTTAACGTTGAAAATATGCCTCTTTTTAGAGTAAATTGGTAGACATCACGAAAAACCATGAGGTTTTAAAAGTCTCGTTGTAAAAAAGGGTTTCATATGCTCAATAATTACAATGGTCAACACATTCAACAAACATTGATATTTTTGTTACAGAATTCATTTGACTGACGTACAATAACGTTCTCCATTTTAAACTGTTTTGACCACTTTTGTATTTACATGTTTTAACTCTCTCGTGTAGTATTTATCTATTATTTACAAATGAAAATGTTGTTCTAAATGTCTGTTCATAGATCCTACACAGTCTCCTGTGTATATATGTTTCTACTTAACAACAAACAAATCAACTAACTACTCACAGGACCAATGGTTAACAATTTTGTTGGAAGAAAGTCTTCTTTTATGAGCTAGAAACATCAAACAAGACCAGCACCAATGAAAATAGGTATAACAGATGAAAGATAAAGACCACTATCGACACATAGTTGTGCTGCGTATTGACACTGCTAGAACCCTGGTTTTGATACCTGTGGTGAGCAGAGCACACATATAGATCTTTATGCTTAAATATAAAACAAAAGATAAAAGTGAAACGCAATTGAATCCATTCTTGGAAATTTTGCTTCAGTTCATATTAAACAGTCAACGTACCAACAAAGTTTTGAATTCCTCAAAATCTATTATAAATAGGTAACCAGGAACAGGGCTCATAAACCGTGGAAGATAACGATATTTACTTTCTGATCTTATATTTCTCAGACAGTTCATAATCTAGAACTCTCAACTATTTTACATCAACATAGAATGAGGAATAGCAGGATAACATTTACGTAACTTTCAAAATAATGTAATTTTTTTTAAAGTAAATGTTTCTGTGAATATAAACCTAAAATTTGTGTCAGAAAGAATTTACCTAAAATAGTTATTGTTTATTTAAATACAAGGGTTTTATTTCCATAGTGTGCTTCGACTTTGGAAGCAGTATTTTTAACATAAGAAAACAGAGTACCTGCTAACATTTCATGGCTTTAAAGTTTCACTTAACTAAAACTAGAATCTCCAATCATCTCTTAAATAACACTTTGACTTTATATTTGTATTTGATATGGCTGTTTAGTAGGCATTTAAATGTGCTATGCTGATAAAAAGAAAATAATGTGTACATTCGATACGACAGAAAAGTAATTTCTAACGCCAAGAATAACTAAGAAATAATTTAAATAAACGTACCCACTAAACTGTGGTGTTTCCATGTAAGATCGTTACTATTACTATTTGTAAAGCGATACTGTAGATCAAATGAAAAGAAATAATCTGTGTAAGTTTCAATGTGTATTATTGTACTTATTTTAAATTATACTTTCACAATCTAAAACTGAATCATCTATTAAAACATACCTTTTCAGTACGTCACTATATTACTGAAAAAGACAAGGGTTCGATTCCCTGGGTGGGCTCAGCAGATAGCCGATGTGGCTTTACTATAAGAAAACACACACACACGTGTGTTTTTTCAAAAGAATCTTTATTTGAGCTACAGATACAAAAAAGACATTACACCAACATAGAATGAGGAATAGCAGAATTACGTAACTGTTTCTTTATTTAAATTTTACATAATTTTGTTTTTAAACGTTTATTCAATTAGTGATTTTAACATCAAAATAAATTTTCCACACAAAGCTATGAACTTCAAGGAAGTAGTCATGGAAATTGTACTGTTCTCAAATAACATGAGCAAAAACTATTAATTTGGTTAATATTAGTACACATAAAGTTGAAAGTAGTAACTACTAAGTCTAATTCAAATTAAAATATACTTCTTATGTTTTCCAAAATTTCAATCTCTTTATGATACGATGAACTGCATTTTTAATTGTAGTCATGTTTGGCCTTGGTTGTTCTTCCCGGATGATGCGTTCGTTGTCAATGAAGTGACCATTGGGTAGTGAGATTTTCAGTTGATTTATTGCGCCACTCAGAAGAACACGTGATGGTGTATCCTAGTTTTGACACAGATTGAAACAGAAGGCAATTATATATTGTCTTTACAAACTTATACTTTTTAAAACACGTGGACACCTTCCATCCAAGATGTTTAAAGTGTTTGTCAGCCTTTGGTTTCACTTTTGGTAAAGTTTCCATCAAACTTTTCTTTGAGCCGTGAATCGTCATTAAATATCCACGATCAGTAAATTCCGTCTGAAACACTAATGTTTTATCAATGCAGCTGATGAAATCATCCTCACGCTCTTTTTGATCTTGAAGAAGCTTTGGTGATAAAAGAACTTCTGCTGGTTCAGTTTCATAACATGTAATTCCTTGTATGAATGTATTAATACTCTGATCGTCTTCAGGAATAATGAAATGTCTTTATATAATGAATAAAGAAAGGGAATATGGTCCCACATCCTTGAAACTGATATTTCTTATCTTCAGGAAGATACCAATGTTGTTCACGTGCTGGAGTGGTAAGTGAACTGCCTAGTTTACATTTGGAGAGCGTTTCAACTGGAATCCTGTGTCTGATTCCACCAATACTCAAACGTATAGTCTTTATTCCTTCAGGAAACATGGAAAAATATCAAGCTCTACTTATTTTACCTGAGATTTTTATTTCTCAAAATCTCATTATTTTACTTGCTATCGTTCATTAACTTGTCATGTAGTAACTATATTTCATAAATGTGTACATATTTTCATATCTAAGCATTACTTTTTTAATTATTGCTACGTAATACATTGTTTTATCAATAAACGACAATAACTATCATTGAATAACTTTTCTTTCCACGTTTCCTCATTTCGTAACCAATCAACAAAATACTTGACAGAGTGACGTACGATGGCTTGAGGAGTGAGTTGGAACCTTCATCTTCTATTTAAATAAACGTCACTATACGTGTGCATCTGTTCATTAAACGTTTCCACATTTATTGATAAAAGAGCACCAAACTTGACATTGTGATTCAGTAAGACATGGGCTTCTCTTTTACCAACGAACAGTGAGATTGACCGTAACCTTATAACGCCACCACGGCTAAATGGGCGAGCATGTTTGGTGCGACGGGGTTTCGATACCGCGACCCTCAGATTACGAGTCGAAATGCCTAAACCGACCTGGCCATGCAAGGTCACCAAGACTTAAGATAATTTGAATTAGGTTGGTGAAGAATCCCAGTGGTGGTGATACTATATTAACAATAATATGAGTAAATGAATAACGTTAATACGTAATATTAATAGTAATTCAGTGGCATGGTGATTTGACGAGCTGTGAAGTGTGATAGATACAAATACAATTAATTGGATACTTTATCATGATAGTAGTTTCATACTTTTGACTCAGAAGTTCCAAACTTATAAAAAGCAATTGTGCAAAGTCAAGTAACAAAATCTTTCATTATAACACCCATTTAATGTTGTGGAATTGTTTGGTATCCTAATAACTTTAAGTTTCAAGCAAAGTAGTTTAACTGTATAGTACTGATAATAGTGTCTCACAAATAATCAGTTAATATTAGATTCACACAAAACAATTTATGGAATAAATATACCCTCCAAGACCAACATATATTGTCTATAATATTTACAGAGCCATTTTTCTATAGTTTTATAATTTGAATTTTGTTAGTTTAGTACTTGTAATTAAACCATGAATTATGATGTTCTTGCTTCATGCCTGAGGTCTAACAAATAGCTTAATATTTAGTATTAAATATTTATACTGTTGATGTTCATCATTTTAATATTTTTGTATCATTGTGCATAAAACTTAATTATTGTATTAGTTTTGTAATATTAGTTGGAAGAGTTCCAGAAGTGAATAAAAATTTAATTTGTAAGAAGAGTATGGTATAAAGTATACATTATTTGATTAGAATAACCATTATAATTTAAGTTTATCAGTGTCTTATTTTGAGACCTATGATATTTATATGTATCAAAAGCTTGTTTATATACTTCAGGGGAACTGTATGGGTTTAAATGGGGAAACCTTGATAGTTATGCAAGTTATACCATTTTCTTTCACTAACGATACATAAGTAAAGGCAGAAATGGAATATCAGTAATCATAGAAATGACGCATGTGTTAGTTTGTTATAACTTGAAAACAAATTAAATAAAAAATGCTGCATTGACTGAAAATGTGGGATGTGTTTTCCTTCCTTAGTGGGCCATACTTTTTCAGAGCACATGATCTGCCATTGCTCCTTTTGGTCTTCATACCCAGGGGCAATTGGATGAATTGGGTCTGTCCTTGGATAACATTACAGAATCCATTGGTCAGCCCATCCCACCGTGGCTCATTACAGTCCCCAAATGTGACCTTTCTTTAAGTCATCTGAAAAAGGCAGATACTCCCAATTGGAAGTACCGTCTTTTGTTTACTGAACATCTTTAGAACAATCTTTCTATTCCAATTTATACAGATGTCTTTTAACACTTTTATAACTTTACCTTTTGGTACTGGCCATAATGACACATAACCCGGAACCAGGACTGGAAAGACCAACTTCAGGTAACGGGTGGTGGTTCTTGTACTTACCTGTTGGTCTTCCTTTTGGGTTATGATCATCAGCATTATGCTACAGAAAGTCCTTTACAACTTTGTAGACTGGATGTCAACATTGGTTTTATGCCATTTTATGTTTTTAATTGCTGTTTTGGTTTTACCTTCATTTCCTTTTATGTATTTTACTTCATTTACTTTATGTTTACCTTTTTACTAGACATTTGGCTAATTATTATTACGATTTTGCTACGTGTCTTTTAAAACTTTTATTTTACTTTACCTTTTGATAATGGCTCTTATGACACATAACTCGGAACCAGGACTGGAAAGGCCAACTGCAGGTGACTGATCGTGGTTCTTGTACTTACCAGTTAGTCTTCCTGGTGGGTTATGATCATTACTATTATGCTAAAGAAAGTCATTTACAACTTCTTTTACTCTGCTTTCTCTCTTAACATTGTAAACTAGGTGTCAACACTGGTTTTATGTTTTTTCTATTTTTCGATGCTGTTTTGTTTTACCTTCATTTCCTTTTATGCATTTTACTACATTTAATTTATTTTACCTTTTACGGACATTTGGCACAGATAGCCTAGCTGCATTGTGCCATAAAACATGAAATCAACCAACGAACCAACCAACCATCTTGGACCACCTGATTGGACTTGAAACATTGACGATCACAGAAGACTTCAACAATGAGAGAACACCTTGTTTCTGTCTTCTTTGATCTTGAGCTCCCTCTTGGTGATGTTGTTCTTCCCATGGTCCTTAAGGCAAAATTCTTGGGGTTTATTTTTCACCGTAAGCTTTCTTTCATTCATCACATCAAACAGCTATGTATCAAGTGTGTGAGGGCACTAAACATCTTTCGTGTCTTCTCTACCACCTCTAAACGAGTGGATCAATGTTCTGTGCTCAAGGTGCTTGCATTTGATCCAAATTGGACAGTGAGTTTATGATTCTGCCAGGACTTCACCTTTGAAGATGCTGTACCCCATTCACCATCTGGGGCTTTGGCTCTGCATGGGGGTTTTCTCACTTATTCAGTCCAAAGCTTGTACACCAAATCCTACGAACCTGTTCTTAACCTCCACCATTTGCTCTTTCTGAATAGATGGTCTGTCATTTTTCCTTTAGGCTTTTGTATGCAGGGACAGTTGGTTGAATTGGGCATGTGATTGGATGATATTGCTATCTCCACTGATCAGCATTATCCCACCATGGCTTATTACCATCCACACCTGTGACCTTTCTTTGAGCCATCTGAGGATGGTAGATACTCCTGATTAGAAGGTACTGTCTTCTATTTGCTGACCATGTTTTGAACCATTCTTCTATTTCTATTTACACAAATGGTTCAAAAATTAGGCAACTCTGTGGACTGTGCCAGAGTTTGTTGTGACTTGGTGTTTGCTTTGTTATTTGCTGCCAAGTTGCATGCCATTTACCTTGCCCTGGATGACATAGTACAATAGTACAATGATTGTACTATTTGCAGTGATTCTAGCTCTGGAATCACATTAAATTCCATCCTGTTCTTGTCAATATTAAACAGCAGCAACTGGCCCATCTTCTTCATCTTCCACTAACATACAGTTTTGTTTGGATAACTGGCCATGACAGTACTTGTGGGAATGAGCTCATTGACACCTCAGCCAAGTCCACGTGCTTTGGTGCTGTCACAGCTGTGCCTGTTCCATATATGGACTAAAGGTCTTGTATTCAAGACTTGGCTTCCTACCAGTTGTCTTAGAATAAACCTTCTTTGGCCATCTTGTTTCCATAAGGATTGGAAGGAGGAAGTTGCATGCAAATCTCATAGACAGACTTACAAACAACATAGTGTGTGTAGATATGAGTATCTTTGTGGAATACATTTTAAGAAAATATTAACTAGTTTATTGTATCTGAACACCAGATAATTAGTACTTGCATTAACATTTACACGTTCACACTTGTTATGTTAAAATAAGCTTTGAGATTTGAAGCTGGGTTCCAATTGTTGTTAGAACTTTATATTAAATCATTTAACAACCATCATAATAGATGTTCAGCTTGAAAACAACCTCAAAGTGACATTTTTAGTGTTAAACAACTTACATTATTGATACATTTACATTATTCTGAAATTTAGGACTGTGTTTGTAAGGAAGCATATGAATTTTTCAGCACATTTTGTATAAAACTGAGTTAAAATACAAAGATCTGATACTTAAGATTAAAAATATGTTTTTGATATCTTATCAAACAAATAGTAGCAACATAGCTTCTCCTAATTAATAGGTTTTATTGTTTTAAAACTCATGTATACCTACTTAAAGTTCACCTAAATATGGCAACTTTAGTTTGCTACTTTCACATTAATTTCTTCATACATTAACTTTATTACTTGCATCCAATAGACTTTTGCAATATTATTTTGTAATTTTTGACCAAATTATATTGAATAGAAGTCCATAATTGTGTTAATATACATTTTGATACCTTTCATCCCTTAAATTCTCGGCTAATTTAGGATTTCTAGTTATTACCATAACTATTTGAAAACGCTACAAGCAGGTGTGAAGTTTTTGTTTATTTTGAATTTCGCGCAAAGCTACACGAGGGTTATGTGTCCTTAATTTAATAGTGTTAGAGTAGACGGAAGACAGATAGTAATCACTACCTTGGGCTACTCTTACCAGCGAATAATGGGATTGACTGCCTCATTATAATGGCTGAAAGGGCAAACGTTTGGTGTGACGGGGATTTGAGCCCAAGACCCTCGGATTACGAGTCGAGTGCCTTAACCACATGGCCATGCCCGAGCATTGTAAAAAGTTGGATTTATACTAGTGAACATATCCAAAGGTACTATCACATTTATGATAAGATAAGATAAGAGGTAAGATGCAGTGTTAAGTTTGAGGTAACTAGATACAGTTCAAATACACGAAAACTTATTGAGGAGGACTCCAGAAACTGGATTTAACTAGTCTGTATAAAAATGGATCTTTAAAACTTTAAAATTGATTTTGAGATTAGGAATCTCACAGTATTACTGAAAAAAATGTTACAGGAGGAAATTGAAAGTGTAACAAACAAAACAAATGTTGGACGTATCGCTTTTCATTTATTTTTATGATAATTTATGGTAATTTGTTTCACTAATTCGTCACCTAACAATCAGTATTAGAGACATGACAGAGGTTTGGTGAATTCAACATGAAACTTTTTGAAAAGTCTTACAATGACCTAAGTCTTTTACTATCAGTTAAAGTAAGTAATTGCGTGTTTTAATGTACAAGGTAACAGTAGTAAAACTGTATTAAGTTTACTAACAGTAGAGTTAGTACTGTATTTACTTGGGAGTGCTAATGCCAAATTATATCTTATCAGACGAAACATGACTTACAACATGTTTGACTGAACATCAATAAACTGTGAATCTTGAAAACATCAAAATCACTTTTCAAAAAAAAACTACAGCACAGTTCTTATGTCTCAAAATGAGCCAACTGTCATAGAAAATGTTCTTACATAAAATTATTACAATAAATATCTATTTTAACTAAAAAACTTACGGAACACCCATTTCCACCACGGTGTTAACGAACTGGTTCCCTACCACAATTATAGCTAACTGTAAAGAGAATTCAAACAAACACCCTCCTGTTCTACACTAGAAGGAAATGTAGAAAAACACTTTCAAAATTACTGTCATATCACTTTATAAAATATCTCAGAAATGACACAAGACTGAAAAGTACAATAAGGTATAAGTTAGTGAGCGAGAACACTAATAACTTGTCCAGGACCAAATGGTCCAAAAAAATAATGTTTCAAACCTAAAACGTTAAAGAATGTGTGTGACTGACATGAAAAACTTTGATTGATTCTTCATAGTTTAACTTTCTCATGACAGGCTCAATCCCAGGAACTGACCTAACAATTATTCTGTGCTTGTTATAGTATTACAATGTGTTCATAATTATTCTGTGCTTATTATAGTATTACAATGTATTCATAATTATTCTGTGCTTGTTATAGTATTACAATGTATTCATAATTATTCTGTGCTTGTTATAGTATTACAATGTATTCATAATTATTCTGTGCTTGTTATAGTATTACAATGTATTCATAATTATTCTGTGCTTGTTATAGTATTACAATGTATTCATAATTATTCTGTGCTTGTTATAGTATTACAATGTGTTCATAATTATTCTGTGCTTGTTATAGTATTACAATGTATTCATAATTATTCTGTGCTTGTTATAGTATTACAATTCATAATTATTCTGTGCTTGTTATAGTATTACAATGTATTCATAATTATTCTGTGCTTGTTATAGTATTACAATGTATTCATAATTATTCTGTGCTTGTTATAGTATTACAATGTATTCATAATTATTCTGTGCTTGTTATAGTATTACAATGTATTCATAATTATTCTGTGCTTGTTATAGTATTACAATGTATTCATAATTATTCTGTGCTTGTTATAGTATTACAATGTATTCATATCATTTTGACAGGCTTTAAGTAAACACAAGTTTTTTGCACAACAAAGATAATATTTTTAATGGAGTATTTTTACTAAAAAATTTATCTATGAATACTTACATATGTATAAATATATAAATAGAGAATTTCTGCATACTAGTCTGAGTGTTCATTTCCATGTTTAGATTAAAAATACTTTTCTTTAGTCTCAAAATCACAAACTTTTTTTGTGTAATATCTGAACCTGAAGCCTTGTTACTGGTGTAACCCCTGAAGCCTGTAAAGAAATAGGACTTCAAATTGTGATATTAAACTACTTATATTTATACTAAATAATTTTATGATCATAATAGTATGTGAATGTACATACATTGTTAAATTTTATTGTTTTATTGCCTTTATAACCCCTGACTAATTACTATTCATGCCTTAATAAGTGGTAAATCATGTGACAAATATGCAGCTCTTGTTATGCTTTTGAATTCCATTATGCACGAGCTACTCATGGACATTTTTTAAAATATTATTAGTTTTCTGTTTGTTTGTGTGTTTTTGGTATTTTTTAAAATTTTGTTTACAGTATTATTTCAGTTCTTGGCATCACAATACGACCTTTTTTATGTTTATTTTTGTTTAGAATTTTGTGCAAAGCTATACAAGGGCTATCTGCACTAGCTGTTCCTAATTTAGCAGTGCAAGACAAGAGGGAAGGCAGCTAGTTATCACCATCCACTGCCAACTCTTGGGCTACTCTTTTACCAATGAATAGTGAGATTGACCATCACATTATGACGTTCCAACAGCTGAAAGGGCAAGCATGTTTTTTGTGACAGGGATTCAAACTCGCAACCCTCAGATTACGAGGTCGAGATATCCTTATTTTACACGCTTTAATCCACCTGGCCATACCAGGCCTATTATTATTAGTAGTAACAGTGTTACTTATTTTACTTAATTTAACCTAACTAAACTAAAGATATTCTTATTTTACACATTGCATTTCCCATGGCAATCAAGGTTGAATTGAAAGTAAAATATGGAATTATATTTACAGGAAACATTGCAATACGATAAATCACTTGACAGATAAAAACCATGGCTTTCTATTGGTTTTTAAGTAACACCGTATTGAGTGGCTCAAACACTTATTGGTAATTTCTAATAAAGAGGACTTCACAGGTGAGTGTGGCAAGATGGATTTGATTTCATGTCTTTGGAATCAAGTAATATCAAAGACTATGAAAAATTATAGTATGCCTAAGCGAAATTATATCATAATAAGTAATTTACATTAAATTTCATTTTTTACTTCTTGGAGAGGTGGTAAATAAATTAAAGAAGAAAAGGCTTTGAGAGAAAATGTTGAAATTCTTACACAAGAAAATTCTAGTTTTTCTATTTTAAATATTGCCTTCTGAAAGTAAAATATTTAAACTTGTATTCTATTAAAATATGGATTATGAGCTATGTCTGTTTATGAGTATATCATAAAAATAAAATAGTTTAATCAACTTTTAAATGTAACTCACTAAAACCTTGAGTTACATGCACAGAAAAAAGATGTCTATGGAGAAAGGGTTAATAATGCTATTTTTCCAAGAGGAAGTGTACTTTGAATAAAAATCAAGATTTCATGTTTTGTTACCATGACTACAGGTCCCAAATACCAGTGTAAATACAGGACTTCTTATAGTTATTTGGTTGATTACTATTATGTTATTGAACAAAACATTGATCATCACAATTATTATAACTGACCTGGACTTTGGGCCTTCTACCTTTACTGGATGAATTTGATGACATGGTGTGATCATCACAATTATTATAACTGACACGGACTCTGGGCCTGCTACCTTTACTGGATGAATCTGATGACATGGTGTGATCATCAAAATCATTGTAACTCACCTGGACTCTGGGCCTGCTACCTTTACTGGATGAATTTATTGAAATGGTGTGATTATCACAATTATTATAACTGACCTGGACTCTGGGCCTGCTACCTTTACTGGTTGAATTTGATGACATGGTGTGATCATCACAATTATTATAACTGATCTGGACTCTGGGCCTGCTACCTTTACTGGATGAATTTGATGACATGGTGTGATCATCACAATTATTATAACTGACCTGGACTCTGGGCCTGCTACCTTTACTGGATGAATTTCATGACATGGTGTGATCATCACAATACTATAACTGATCATCACAATACTATAACCTGGATTCTGGGCCTGCTACCTTAACTGGATGAATTTGATGACATGGTGTGGCCATCACAATTACTATAACTGACATGGACTCTGGGCCTTCTACCTTTACTGGATGAATTTTATGGCATGGTGTGATCATCACAATTATTATAACTGACCTGGGCTCTGGGCCTGCTACCTTTACTGGATGAATTTCATGACATGGTGTGATCATCACAATTACTATAACTGACCTGGATTCTGGGCCTGCTACCTTAACTGGATGAATTTGATGACATGGTGTGGCCATTACAATTACTATAACTGACATGGACTCTGGGCCTTCTACCTTTACTGGATGAATTGGTGACATGGTGTGGCCATTACAATTATTATAACTGACCTGGACTCTGGGCCTGCTACCTTTACTGGATGAATCTGATGACATGGTGTGATCATCACAATTATTATAACTAACCTGGACTCTGGGCCTGCTACCTTTACTGGATGTATCTGATGACATGGTGTGACCATCACAATTATTATAACTGACCTGGACTCTGGGCCTGCTACCTTTACTGGATGAATTTGATGACATGGTGTGATCATCACAATTATTATAACTGACATGGACTATGGGCCTGGTACTTTTGCTGGATGAATTTGATGACATGGTGTGATCATCACAATTACTATAACTGACCTGGACTCTGGGCCTGCTACCTTTACTGGATGAATCTGATGACATGGTGTGGCCATCAGAATTATTATAACTGACCTGGACTCTGGGCCTGCTACCTTTACTGGATGAATTTGATGACATGGTGTGATCATCACAATTATTATAACTGATCTGGACTCTGGGCCTGCTACCTTTACTGGATGTATCTGATGACATGGTGTGGCCATTACAATTATTATAACTGACCTGGACTCTGGGCCTGCTACCTTTACTGGATGTATCTGATGACATGGTGTGATCATCACAATTATTATAACTGACCTGGACTCTGGGCCTGCTACCTTTACTGGATGAATTTGATGACATGGTGTGATCATCACAATTATTATAACTGACCTGGACTCTGGGCCTGCTACCTTTACTGGATGAATTTGATGACATGGTGTGATCATCACAATTATTATAACTGACCTGGACTCTGGGCCTGCTACCTTTACTGGATGAATCTGATGACATGGTGTGGCCATCAGAATTATTATAACTGATCTGGACTCTGGGCCTGCTACCTTTACTGGATGAATCTGATGACATGGTGTGGCCATCAGAATTATTATAACTGACCTGGACTCTGGGCCTACTATCTTTACTGGATAAATTTTATGGCATGGTGTGATCATCACAATTACACTCTGTAACAAAACGAAGCTTCTCTGTGCTTAGTTTCACATAGAGATAATTTTTAATTTTCTAAGATGTTTTATGCTATATTATGTATAATCAGTAGAAAATCAAACTCTTTAATCTGTCAAGTGACATTGTTTTCTGTATGGAGAGTTGTCTATTTCATCATTAATTTCAAATTTATTGTTGTCGGAATCACACCAACAAGCTTAATAAATTTTTTTAAGGTTCTTATGACAGTTAGAAACCCAGAAAAATTATGATAGTTATATATGTGTTTTCATTTTGCATGTTATTAGGTGTAATATTTAATTCAAAAAAAGATGTAATGTAGTAGTACCATAAATATAAAAAGTAGGTTTGAGTTTCACTGACAGTCAACAAAAAAACGTGGTCCAAGTAACAATTATTATTTTTCATATGTATTCTTTATTATAAAAATAACTAAAATGTAAAAATTAAAAGTTATGAGGTTAGGTCAGGTAAGATAATGAAAAATAGATAATAATAATAATAATAAAACTACATATGAATAGATACATTCTATTAAACGTTTTAACTATTTAGGATAAATAACTGTGGTTTCCTGTTACATTTTGCAGTTATTCTAGAAAGTAAAATCTGAAAATTTAGATTTCTTATGGTGATGAAAGTTAGGTCAAACCATCCCAGTCTCTATTGAGGTAACATAAAAAAATATGACATTTGACAAAAAAAGTTTGATATTTATGAGAAATTGAATTTTTGACAAAAATCAAGTTTGATATTTATTGAGTTACATGAACAAATTGAATTTGAAAAGTTTGTTTCATATGAAAAGAAAGGTAATTTTAATCTTAACATGAAAACCACTTTCCATTCAGATCAGTCAACTTGTATCTCTTATAAAATTAATGATGTCTTTTGGGCTTATCACTATTGTATCTCTTATAAAATTAATGATGTCTTTTGGACTTATCACTATTGTATCTCTTATAAAAATTAATGATGTCTTTTGGATGTCTTATAAAATTTTGGGCTTATCACTATTGTATCTCTTATAAAATTAATGATGTCTTTTGGGCTTATCACTATTGTATCTCTTATAAAATTAATGATGTCTTTTGGGCTTATCACTATTGTATCTCTTATAAAATTAATGATGTCTTTTGGGCTTATCACTATTGTATCTCTTATAAAATTAATGATGTCTTTTGGGCTTATCACTATTGTATCTCTTATAAAATTAATGATGTCTTTTGGACTTATCACTATTGCATCTCTTATAAAATTTACAACAGCTAAAAATTAATATTTTATATTAATTCTCTCCTGGCCAGAAAAAGTCTCACCATTACACCTGGAATGTTGCCTTGTCACAATAGAAACATTTAACGAAACTAAGAAATAATTTATGGTATCTAGTTTCAACTTAACAGATGCAAATCATTTGCTTTTTCAACATATTTTTCTTTAAGTCATGAAATGCTCAAAATTTTGTTGTAAAAATACATCACAGAATTTTAATTTTGTGTCTCCTGCTGTTGATAAGTTACATTTCCACTTTATATATTAAGTCAGTTTCACTGTGGTTGATATTATATTCAATTTACTTGGGTTACTGAGGTATTTCACCCTTCCAACTCACATGATAAAAATATTATCAGGCCAGGTAATATTTTTACAGAGACTAGTTTATAGTTAACATACACAGAATTTATTTTCAAGAGTATATTATTTTATTTATGTGTATAGTTTAAATACGGTAAACTTACATTCAATACATTATTATTTAAGTCACTTTAATGTTTTATGTCATCTACTGTCCTTGCTAAACCTAATTGAGTTTACCTGATGTCTTGTCATAAAATGAAATACCTGTAGTTTTGGAACAAAAACAATTTACCATGAAAACATTTTCAGGAATATCCAAAGAAACTGTAAAAACTTTCAGATCTGTAGTTTGTTCCTCTAAACTTTCCCATCAGGTTCCACTGTTTATCTTTAAAGGAACATGGTCATTATCTCTTAGACAACCTTTCTCATTCTATATTGATGTCAATTGTTTATAATCTGCTCTGTACAGTTGTACTGAAGCCTTTCCTAAACTTTTTAAGTAGTTATTAAAATTGCATGCTGTGAGATCATAAAAGGGTGGGTCCAAGATCACACACTAGTAAAATCAGTGAAAACAAATGGATAATACTATTCACAATGGATGACACTTTCTTATTAAATACAAACCAATACTCTGGGATGATCAGGAGAGTTCTAAAACGTTTAATGAAGTGCAATGTTTACAGACAAGACACTTTGGAGCTACATAAAAAATACAAGTTTGAAATATTTGTCATCTGTCTTTGCAAATTACAATAAATAAACATTACAAAATTATCATGCACCAATATGAATATTTTTGAATTAGAAATTAGTGAAATACGAGTTAGAATTATGTTGTTTCCTTAAAATTTGAAATTTAGATAAATACTTGAAAACTGAAAGTTCCTCACCTGTTGTGATAGTGTTCATGTTATATTTTGGTATGTCATATAGTTTTTCTGTGGGAGCTATTAACTCATTGAACAAGTAGGAATCTACTTTCAAAAACAGTTTATAAGTGAAATGTGTATGTAAATCCAAAACCATGTATCTTACTGTACTTAAGAGTGTCATTTAACACATCATATTTAAAACATTATTTGTAATGCATGTACACTGACAATAGGCAATGTTTTGTACCTTTAGATTCTACTTATACAACTGAATGAAAAAAGTATTAAAACTGTTTGCTTGACTCGTCAATCATCTATTATTTCATCAAGCTACAAAATGCAATAAAAAATTAGAAACCCAATTATTCACTGTTTATAAGAGAAACAGGAACATTTCTCAGCTTAATTGTATAACATCAGTTCATCACTTATAATTTTAATAAATTACAACATAAGAAAACATACAAATATTGATTCATGATCTATACAACTGAAATTACCTTGTGTTTAATTCAAACTTACATCATTCAACTTCATAAAAATCAGAAACACTTACTCGTTCATGGTCTGAAGAGCACTTGCCAAATGTTTGGAGTCAAACTTACAAGTTGTGTTTAATTCAAACTTAATTTGCCTTCTCAACAACTGCATCTGTCCAACCTGGAGAACAGAATAAAAGTTGCAAATGGAGAAAAATCTAAACCAAAATTATGTTGTTATGAAACGAATAACATTTGTAATTAAAATAGCTGGCAAACATGAAATAAGCTTAATAAACGCATTTATAAAATTTTCATGACAACCAAACAGCAGTATTTTTTTTTGTTTGTTGTTAAGCTTAAAACTGTGCAAAAGGTTATCTGTAATGTGCCCACCATGAGTAGAAAGCAACATACATCTACTACACTGTAACAAAATGTTCTTCTTTTAGAGACAACCACCATAAGTTCATGCTAAATCTAAAACACATGGATTTGTTTTCTAATCTAAAATACAACTCATTTAAAGATAACTTTTCACTCTAATACTTCCCCTTTTTTTGAATATCTTGCAACATATTCAAGATACAACTTTGATCAGTTTCTTCAGAATATCTTGCAACATATTCAAGATACAACTTTGATCAGTTTCTTCAGAATATCTTGCAACATATTCTTGTAACATATTCAAGATACAACTTTGATCAGTTTCTTCAGAATATCTTGCAACATATTCAACATACAATTTTGATCAGTTTCTTCAGAATATCTTGCAACATATTCAAGATACAACTTTGATCAGTTTCTTCAGAATATCTTGCAACATATTCAAGATACAAACTTCAGAATATCTTGCAACATATTCAAGATACAACTTTGATCAGTTTCTTCAGAATATCTTGTAACATATTCAAGATACAACTTTGATCAGTTTCTTCAGAATATCTTGCAACATATTCAACATACAATTTTGATCAGTTTCTTCAGAATATCTTCTAACATATTCAAGATACAACTTTGATCAGTTTTATTCACTAGGTTAACACTGATATTTTGTGGTCCAGATTTTATAACAGAAGCACACAAAAACATGATTCAAAATTGGTAATGTTATTTCATTTACTCTACAGATTTTAGTCAAACTCTAGCTTATTTTCTCCTGTGTACTTAGAATTGTGCTACAAACAGTTCAAACTTTGTTTATTTTTGTACCAAGTAAATAACAACAATATACAAAGGTGAGAACCATAAATTTCACTATCACTGGAATAGTTATGCTAACCCATGTATTCTCAAGACTGCTGGTAAGGGTATTAAAACTTTTATTAAAATAAAGTAGAGAACAGCGTTTCAACCTTATTTTAATAAACGTTTTAATACCCATACCAGCAGTCTTGAGATACATTTTTACTTCAAGTGGGTTTCTCATCACCACTATGCTAACCCACTTCAGTTATTATAGTGTAAGCCTTACTCTTTTCACAAACTTCTATAATAATAATAATAATAATAACAAGTTAACTGGTTAATTGTGCACAATAAGAATTATAATGTAAACCTTGCTCTTTCCACAAAGTTCTATAATAATAATAACAATTTAACTGGTTTATTGTACACAATAAGTATTATAATGCAAGCCGTGCTCTTTTCACAAATTTCTATAATAATAATAATAATAACAATTTAACTGGTTTATTGTGCACAATAAGTATTATAATGTAAGCCTTGCTCTTTTCACAAACTTCTATAATAAAAATAATTTAACTGGTTAATTGTGCACAATAAGTATTATAATGTAAGCCTTACTCTTTTCAAAAACCTCTATAATAATAAAAATAATTTAACTGGTTTATTGTGCACAATAAGTATTATAATGCAAGCCTTACTCTTTTCACAAACTTCTATAATAATAATAACAATTTAACTGGTTTATTGTGCACAATAAGTATTATAATGTAAACTTTGCTCTTTCCACAAAGTTCTATAATAATAATAACAATTTAACTGGTTAATTGTGCACAATAAGTTTTATAATGTAAGCCTTATTCTTTTCACAAACTTCTATAATACTAATAACAATTTAACTGGTTTATTGTGCACAATAAGTATTATGATGTAAGCCTTACTCTTTTCACAAATTTCTATAATAATAATAATAACAATTTAACTGGTTTATTGTGCACAATAAGTATTATAATGTAAGCCGTGCTCTTTTCACAAAATTCTATAATAAAAATAATTTAACTGGTTAATTGTGCACAATAAGTATTATAATGTAAGCCTTACTCTTTTCAAAAACCTCTATAATAATAAAAATAATTTAACTGGTTTATTGTGCACAATAAGTATTATAATGCAAGCCTTACTCTTTTCAAAAACCTCTATAATAATAAAAATAATTTAACTGGTTAATTTTGCACAATAAGTATTATAATGTAAGCTGTGCTCTTTTCACAAAGTTCTATAATAATAATAATAATAATAATAATAACAATTTAACTGGTTTATTGTGCACAATAAGAATTATAATGCAAGCCGTGCTCTTTTCACAAAGTTCTATAATAATAATAATAATAATTTAACTACTTAATTGTGCACAATAAGTATTATAGTGTAAGCCTTACTCTTTTCACAAACTTCTGTAATAATAATAATAACAATTTAACTGGTTTATTGTGCACAATAAGTTTTATAATGTAAGCCTTACTCTTTCCACAAACTTCTATAATAATAATAACAATTTAACTGGTTTATTGTGCACAATAAGTATTATAATGTAAGCCTTACTCTTTTCACAAACTTCTATAATAATAATAATAATAATTTAACTGGTTTATTGT
Organism: Tachypleus tridentatus; assembly: GCF_004210375.1. Lineage (NCBI taxonomy): Eukaryota > Metazoa > Arthropoda > Merostomata > Xiphosura > Limulidae > Tachypleus > Tachypleus tridentatus. The sequence continues at coordinate 39,999,611 of NW_027467782.1, read as the reverse complement.
GCACAATAAGTATTATAATGCAAGCCGTGCTCTTTTCACAAAGTTCTATAATAATAATAATAATAATAATAATAATTTAACTACTTAATTGTGCACAATAAGTATTATAATGTAAGCCTTACTCTTTTCACAAACTTCTATAATAATAATAATAACAATTTAACTGGTTTATTGTGCACAATAAGTTTTATAATGTAAGCCTTACTCTTTTCACAAACTTCAATAATAATAATAACAATTTAACTGGTTTATTGTGCACAATAAGTATTATAATGTAAGCCTTGCTCTTTTCACAAAGTTCTATAATAATAATAATAATAATAATAATTTAACTGGTTTATTGTGCACAATAAGTATTATAATGTAAGCCTTACTCTTTTCACAAACTTCTATAATAATAATAATAACAATTTAACTGGTTTATTGTGCACAATAAGTATTATAATGTAAGCCTTACTCTTTTCACAAACTTCAATAACAATAATAACAATTTAACTGGTTTATTGTGCACAATAAGTATTATAGTGTAAGCCTTACTCTTTTCACAAACTTCAATAACAATAATAACAATTTAACTGGTTTATTGTGCACAATAAGTATTATAATGTAAGCCGTACTCTTTCCACAAAGTTCTATAATAATAATAATAATAATAATAACAATTTAACTGGTTTATTGTGCACAATAAGTATTATAGTGTAAGCCTTACTCTTTCCACAAACTTCAATAACAATAATAACAATTTAACTGGTTTATTGTGCACAATAAGTATTATAATGTAAGCCGTGCTCTTTCCACAAAGTTCTATAATAATAATAATAATAATAATAACAATTTAACTGGTTTATTGTACACAATAAGTATTATAGTGTAAGCCTTACTCTTTCCACAAACTTCAATAACAATAATAACAATTTAACTGGTTTATTGTGCACAATAAGTATTATAATGTAAGCCGTGCTCTTTCCACAAAGTTCTATAATAATAATAATAATAACAATTTAACTGGTTTATTGTACACAATAAGTATTATAGTGTAAGCCTTACTCTTTTCACAAACTTCTGTAATAATAATAATAACAATTTAACTGGTTAATTGTGCACAATAAGTATTATAATGTAAACCTTGCTCTTTTCACAAACGTCTATAATAATAATAATAACAATTTAACCGGTTTATTGTGCACAATAAGTATTATTATGTAAACCTTGCTCTTTCCACAAAGTTCTATAATAATAATAATAACAATTTAACTGGTTTATTCTGCACAATAAGTATTATAATGTAAACCTTACTCTTTTCACAAACTTCTATAATAATAATAATAATAACAATTTAACTGGTTTATTGTGCACAATAAGTATTATAATGCAAGCCGTGCTCTTTTCACAAACTTCTATAATAAAAATAATTTAACTGGTTAATTGTGCACAATAAGTATTATAATGTAAGCCTTACTCTTTTCACAAACTTCTATAATAATAATAATAATAATAATTTAACTGGTTTATTGTGCACAATAAGTATTATAATGTAAGCCTTACTCTTTTCACAAACTTCGATAATAATAATAATAATACTTTAACTGGTTTATTGTGCACAATAAGTATTATAATGTAAGCCTCACTCTTTTCACAAACTTCTATAATAATAATAATAATAATAATAATTTAACTGGTTTATTGTGCACAATAAGTTTTATAATGTTAGTCTTACTCTTTCCACAAACTTCTATAACAATAATAACAATTTAACTGGTTTTCTGTGGTATAAAAGCCTTAAAATACTTCCCTATACTTAATCTTTCAAACTAGAGACAAAGCTCTGTCCTGAAAACAAAGTGTCATTATATGTCTTTTGGTAAAATAAAACAGCAGGTAATCACTGAACTGAATGAGCACACAGACAGTTCAATCTGGAACTGTAGAAATAATGTCAATTGTATTTCCAACTTTACTGGAAGAAACTGTGTACAAAATGGTGTTCATCTGGAAAATAAAAATACTTTTGTCTGTTACAAGTTTACACATGCATTTAGGAAAGTTGTAGAGCTTGTCTAAAGTTTTAACATCCTTGTAAACTGATACTGTAATGTACAGTAACATTAAATGTTTATAACTCTGACATCATACTCAATATTATGTTGGTGCATGAAACTCTGATAGAAATAAATTCATACTTTGAACACTTACCTTCTGAATACTTTCTAAAAACAGAGTGAGTGATTTTGTAGCTTTTGTCATGGCCTGACCATACACTCTTGCCGGCTGACCTTCAATATAAAAAATTTTCTTCAGCAAAATAGACATACATATATGTACATACACCTTCCATATGAAATACAAAATACAGTTATAAAATGTTACTGGAGCAGGCTGTATGATCATGAATCACAGTGAAACTATGTAGTTGTGCAGTGTAGTTCTTTTATCTGGTAACTCTGCTAGAGACTAACTAACATGGACCCTGGTAGTTCTAGTATAAACTAACTAACATGGACTCTGGTAGTTGTACTATAAACTAACTAGTTACACTAGTAATTGCTTGATCTTAAATAAAAGTAAATTACAATAGCTGATGCTGGTCTCATCAGCTCACTTCCATTATGAAACAAAAGTAATGTTATTTGAAACTGTAATATAATTCCACAGATTTACTTAATGTATATAATCTCATAAAGGTAATATGAATTTAAAGATTTGTTTTGTATGTGAAATATCTTTAAATATTGATCACAGGTTTATTAAAGCTGTGGGGTGTAATGAAATTATCTAGGGGCTGATTTTGGTGTGTAATGAAATTATCTAAGGGCTGATTTTGGGACAGAATAAATATGATTAAATCTAAACAAATTAAGGAAAGTGCTTAGTGTGTCATTAGCACGTTTCTTTTTTAATAAACTAAGTACAGAACTTATGAACAGAAATATCCATCTTTAATGGAATCATAGAGATAATATTAATTTATAATCAGAGCAAGTTATTTATCCAGAGAAAATATAACAAATGAATGTGGTACAGAGTATAGTTTATTAAATATAGTTTTATTAACTTATAAAATGCATTATTTCATCAGGAGTATTAATCACAGTATCTCACAAGCTTAGATAACTTAGTTGTAGATTTGCCACAAGTTCATACATTAATATGCAAAACAACTTCTATTAGAGAAGTATAATAGTAAAACTAGATAATGCATGCCGTTACTTTATCTTAAAAACAAAATAATATAAGTTTTAGGCTATCATCGACACAAATGTGGCAGTTAACAAGAATACTCAGGACTTAAGTAAATCTTAAAAATGAATCAACAAAAATTTAGTTACAACTAAAAGAGTCCAACATACCATCCAGTTTGTGAAAAACAATGAGTATAAAGAATCATTCAAGAAATTTATACAAATTTGATGAAGTAACAAAACTACTGACACTCAATGTAGTATGACTGAAGACTTACTGACAAGACAGTGACCTCCTTTAATGCAGCTGTGAAGAGTGTCCATCCATGTCTTGTCCTTTGATACTGACTTCTCTATAGCAGCAACTATGGTTTGAAGTTCAGTGACAATCATAAAGGACAAAAGTTTGTCAAGCCCAGTCAATCCTGGAGTTCCAACACTCCTCTGGAAATGTTAACATTTGTTATTTATTTTGCTGTTATAAAAACTTTTAACTGAAAGTAGCCGAAATATATAGATCAGAATTTAAATAAATTTAATAGTAATTTATAACTTACAAAGACAATCCTTTTCACAAAAGTAGCTAAAAATACTAAATATCTTAAATAAATACAGAACTAAAACTTTTACTGATAAAAATAGATGTACAAGTTAAGTAACCTCTATGACAATAATACTTTAAAATCAATAAAATATGGAATATTATATGTGGTGTTTTTGTGCAAAGCTATACAAGAATTAGCTGTATGGTTTTCTCTAGCTTAAAAAATAAGAAATAGAAGGAAGTCAACCTACCCACCATTAACTTTGTGGCTACTCGTGTATGACTGAATAGTGGGATATAAAAACCATTCTCATACACAAACACCAAAGTACACTACAGTGCATGTTTTGTGGAATGACAGCACAAACTGTCAACCCTTGTATTTAAAGCAAGGGTATGGGCATGCCAAGCACCATTTATAGAAAGATAAATATTACAAAGCTCACCATTCAGAAAATAATATTGTTTTTCTGTTACTGATTTCTTAGATAAGCATGGAACTTGTTAGCAACTCTTTATATAACATTCTCCCAAGAATTTGAAAGTAACCAAAAAAAGCCAATTTCTTGATATAGAACTCTTATTGAAAATTAAAGACAGTAGCAGAAAGATACCAAAAATAAAAACTTGTTACAAATAAGGTAATGAAATCAACTACCAAACATCAATACATACAAGTTTAGGTTAATGAGGTTATAGGAACAGGAACTACAGTACTTCCTGGTTGTGTTTAGGTATTTATATTTCCCTCTGTTGTTCTTTTTATTCAATACCTTATTTCTACTATTTAAAAATAATTGAAACAAATTATCTTATTCCACACATTTATTGCACACAATACAGTGTATACTCCCTCAAAATAATGAATACGTATGTATATATAGAAATAATAAATAAAAACTTAATTTTCTAATACTGTTAGAAGTTCAACACACATGCATATTAATATTATAAGATATATGCTAAAACTTTTATTCACCCTACCTTAAGTTTCATCAGAACTTACCTGTATGAGAGAAAATATTCTCATGTTGATGATTTCACTGTGGGTTTTGGAATCATACCAACCACTCATCTGATCAATGTATACAGTAGTTCTGAAACAATTAAAATAATTACTGGTAATGTTCAAGTTCTTCAAATGTACAATAATTAGTTAGTAAATAACTAAGTCAGTGAAGCTTCAAAATACATTATATTGCTCACAGTTAACCAAACAAGGAATTATTGTTTCCTTTAGACAACCTTAAATTAACCCTATATATATACAAGTAAGGTCGGAGTGCAAATGTCAAGACCTTTTACAGTACGTCATTCAACTGGTTTTGTAGTCGTGTGTCATACTAGCTAAGCCTCACTATAATTTGTGGACAAATTACTTTTAGTAGATTTAAATAATTCATCTTATAAAAACAAAATATGATCAAATAACTACACTAGTATTCAAAGAATCACTAACTTACCTGGCTTTCTAACTAATCTACATGCAAGTCACTAAAACAAAAATTTATTTCTATTCAGAGAAACAGCTTAATCAATAGACTTAATATTTCCCTTATAAATCCAGGTTTTCCCTTCAATACAACTGTGAGAGTTTCTAGCTTTTCAACCACTAAAGATGCTGTATGGTAGGTGTAATACAATATGCTCTGACCAATTTAAGATGAGGACAGAAGGCAATGTCACACATAAGAAAGGATATTTAACAATTTTCTTTCAGTTTAAGGAAATAAAACATATATATAATATTACATTACAAACTACAATTGATACATCTATGATAATAATAAAAATAATAAAATAGCCTGTCTCTGTGTGTGAGAGTGACCACTCCAACAGGAAAGAACTGAAAGATCTGGAACTTCTCACACATACTAAGGGAATCTGTATGCCTAGGTATTATTTTTTAGATTAGAATTAAAAAAAACCTTTTGCCATATAACTCCCTATGCTTCCTGAAGGTCTATACAAAGTATTATATTTTTTCCTATTTCTTGTTTACTGAATGAACAATATGTGGATGTTTTCTACCAAATAATGTTGAAACAGAAAAGGTAAAAAAATTTGCCAAAAATAAACAAAATTCAATAAGATATGGGGCTAAATATTTCTTAGCCAGTTAAAGGCAACATGAAGAGAAAGAAAGGCATCATGACCTCCCAGGTCACATGGAACAGACCATCAGGATACAAGAAAAGGTTTAAATAAATGTTTGGGAAATTGACTTCAAAACAAAATGGTTAAAGAATTTTGGTAAAACACAAGAGATTTGAAAATTTTAAATTTTCTTTGCAGTTACACAATTTAAGGACAAAACAACCTGCTTTATCAAATTGGACAAACACCTAAATAGTCTGTTTTATAAAATTGGACAAACACTTGTAAAATAGTCTGTTTTATAAAATTGGACAAACACTTGTAAAATAGTCTGTTTTATAAAATAGGACAAACACTTGTAAAATAGTCTGTTTTATAAAATAGGACAAACACTTGTAAAATAGTCTGTTTTATAAAATAGGACAAATACTTAAAATAGTCTGTTTTATAAAATTTGAATGTACAATTTTGCATTTGTTTTTATAAGTTCAGGAACTGGTACTGGCAACCAATAATGAAAGAATAAAATGTTGAAGGTAAAACCACGAAGAAGTTAACTTACTGCCAACTAATGATGTCTATCACTGCAATGATAAATAATTTACAGAAAACTGATAAAATGTGATGTGAAATTACTGCAGTGATAAAGTACTAAGATGAAAATAAATAATTCTTAACTTACAGGAAAGAGTTTTATTATACATTAGTTGGCTCTATCTTCTACCTAAAGTACATTCAAAATACAAACACACACACTGCAGAATTATAAAATATGAATCTAATAACTTGAGTGAAGCTGGGTATTTTGATGTTCAATAACAAAATTGTTTAATTTAAGTTTGAAAATATACATATTGAAACATATTGATGCATGCCCTTTGTCCTGTCTGTAGTGAAATGGTTAATGAAATCTAAAGTTGGGTTTTGGCCAACATAACATAAAAGGTTCTTTCATTCACCTCTACTAAGAAAAGAAAAAGTAGACAAATCAAATTCATTGTTTTGAAAATCCAAATCAATGGCCAAAGTCCCACCCTCCAACTGTACAATGTCAAGAGAGAAGTGAGATACCAAACATTAGGAATAAGTTTAACTCCCTGACTAAATTACAACGTCAACAGAAAAGTGAGATACCCAATATCTGAAAAATGTTTGACTCTCTGACAAAATTGCAACATTAAATAAGAAGTGTGATAACCAATATCTGAATACGTTTGACTCTCTGACAAAATTACAACATCAAAGAGAAGTGTGATAACCAATATCTGGAATACATTTGACTCCCTGACTAAATTACAACATCAACAGAGAAGTGATATACCCAATATCTAGAATAAGTTTGACTCCCTGACTAAATTACGATGTCAACAAAGAAATTATGTACCCAATATCTGGAATAAGTTTGACTCTCTGACCAAATTACAATGTCAACAGAGAACTGAGGTACCCAATATCTGGAATAAATTTGACTCCCTGATTAAATACTACCTGCTGTGAAATTCTGGAGTACAAAGAGAAATAAAAGATTGAAATATCAATTGAAGCTTCAAAATTATGTCAATGATGTGACTGAGGAATCTCAGAAGAGGTATACTGAAGTTTCACAGCCATAGCTACTGGGTCAAACAAGAAATGTCAAGTTCTGAAAGGAATATGCAAACATTTAAATTCTTGTTTCAATGAAATTAAATAAAAACATTCATTACAGTATCGTGATATGCAGTGTGAGTTAACCAAAACATTCATTACAGTATCGTGATATGCAGTGTGAGTTAACCAAAACATTCATTACAGTATCGTGATATGCAGTGTGAGTTAACCAAAACATTCATTACAGTATCGTGATATGCAGTGTGAGTTGACCAAAACATTCATTACAGTATCGTGATATGCAGTGTGAGTTGACCAAAACATTCATTACAGTATCGTGATATGCAGTGTGAGTTAACCAAAACATTCATTACAGTATCGTGATATGCAGTGTGAGTTAACCAAAACATTCATTACAGTATCGTGATATGCAGTGTGAGTTAACCAAAACATTCATTACAGTATCGTGATATGCAGTGTGAGTTAACCAAAACATTCATTACAGTATCGTGATATGCAGTGTGAGTTAACCAAAACATTCATTACAGTATCGTGATATGCAGTGTGAGTTAACCAAAACATTCATTACAGTATCGTGATATGCAGTGTGAGTTAACCAAAACATTCATTACAGTATCGTGATATGCAGTGTGAGTTAACCAAAACATTCATTACAGTATCGTGATATGCAGTGTGAGTTGACCAAAACATTCATTACAGTATCGTGATATGCAGTGTGAGTTGACCAAAACATTCATTACAGTATCGTGATATGCAGTGTGAGTTAACCAAAACATTCATTACAGTATCGTGATATGCAGTGTGAGTTAACCAAAACATTCATTACAGTATCGTGATATGCAGTGTGAGTTAACCAAAACATTCATTACAGTATCGTGATATGCAGTGTGAGTTAACCAAAACATTCATTACAGTATCGTGATATGCAGTGTGAGTTAACCAAAACATTCATTACAGTATCGTGATATGCAGTGTGAGTTAACCAAAACATTCATTACAGTATCGTGATATGCAGTGTGAGTTAACCAAAACATTCATTACAGTATCGTGATATGCAGTGTGAGTTAACCAAAACATTCATTACAGTATCGTGATATGCAATGTGAGTTAACCAACTCTTATTTTACTTTTATATAATGCTAAACTAACTAAATCTTTATAAATTTTTTATAAAAGTACTGTAGAATATTTGCAGTTTATGTAAGGTTATATAAAAGCTAAATCTGTTTTACTTTTGCTTAACATTAACTAAGGCTGGAAATATTGTGCAACTTCAAACTAAATGCATGAAAACTTACTTTGGATCTGTTATTCTTAACAATTCTCTTGCTAGTCTACCAATGAAGTTAACAGATGAATTATCCAAAGCAGGGAATTTAGGTATGGGAATATTTTTGGACTGGTATACACTTTGCCAATCTTGAACCTATTAAAAGATGTTAATTGTTGTAACAATAATAAAACAATGTATCATTCTGTTATCATTTAAGAAAAATACAAATTTTAATATTTAAGTTCATAAAATAATTACTAATAATTAATAATTACTGTATTGAAACACATTTTATGAGCTTATACTAGATTTCTTTAAATTTATCATCATAGCAAGAGGAAGTTTGATTAGTTGAATATTTACTGAAAGGCTACATATTACATGTATAACTGTATTTAAATGTGTTTGAGCTTCACATAAATTATGAACTACACATGTAAAGCACATTCAAAAAATTAAAATAATTATTGCAACAATTTCACCTTGTGTCTCAAGAAAGCATTGCATTCCTGTTCTACATTGTAGTTGATAATTCTGGAAACCTCTTCTTGCCATATCTTTAAACCATAGATGCTGACATAGTCCTGAATGTATTCAAATGAACGACCGAAACCCATCCATAACTTGGCCCAGTGCTTCTAATTTAGGGACAAGGTCACTAGACTAAAGAATTCAATAATTCTTAGGAAATCATATGTGGTTCTGTATACCAAATTACTGATGAAGTTTATTAAAGTGCCACCAATATTGTAAAAAAGAATATAATGAATAGAATTATACTTCAATGTTAGATGTAGGTTTAATGTTAATTTTAATTAGAAATGGATACATACATAGCAAGTTCTAGAATAATTATCATTGGTATGGGTTCAAAGTGCAGCACTTAAATAAAACTGTAAGTCATATTCTGACAGAATATGTGATCATGAGTAGAAAGGTGGATGGTTTTTACATAACAATAAATGTCATGACTGAATGTTTAACAGTCAACCCTAAATGACATCACAAGAATAGAAAGGTGGATGGTCTTTACATAACAATAAATGAAAAATGAATTTTTAACAGTCAATAGATAGTGCAGTTATGGTGCTATGCAAATACTCTTTAAGAAAGTTTATTACACAAGTATGGACAATAAAGTGGTTATTGGAAAAACAAAAGTATGATACATTGAGTCTCCAGAAATACTAAAACACTTCCTACCATACTGTATGACAAATAAAGGAACTGGATTGTATAAATTAAATTTTCTATGTGTTACAGAACTTGTTTTATTATGACAACTTTTCTGATAAAATCATTCCTGATATGTTAAAACAGAGGGACATGTGATAGCTAACATTCTTTGCTTACTGGACATTTGGGACTAATATGACACTTGATAATAATGTATCTGACCAACACTGCTGGACTCTTGGGACCATTATAACATCAAAGAGAAACAATTAAACAAATCGTGGATGAAAACAGATCAGACAAAAAAAATCTGAAGATTTATCTGTAAATAAGCTAAGTCCATGACCAATATCACAGTCTGGAGAGAGATGCTAAACAATACATTTATCTGTGAGTAAGCTAAGGCCATGACTAATATCACAGTCTGGAGAGAAATGCTAAGAAATACATTTATCTGTGAGTAAACTAAGGCCATGACCAATATCACAGTCTGGATAGAGATGCTAAGCAATACATTTATCTGTGAGTAAACTAAGTCCATGACCAATATCACAGTCTGGAGAGAGATGCTAAGCAATACATTTATCTGTGAGTAAGCTAAGGCCATGACCAATAACACACAGTCTGGAGAGAGTTGCTAAGCAATACATTTATCTGTGAGTCATGACCAATAACACACAGTCTGAGAGAGTTGCTAAGCAATATATTTATCTGTGAGTAAGCTAAGGCCATGACCAATAACACACAGCCTGAGAGAGTTGCTAAGCAATACATTAATTTTTTTTTGACAGGAAGTTTAGTTCATTTAACTTAATATTTAGTTATTCATGACTGCAAATATTAAACTTACTGCACTTAAATTTTTATCCCATATACTTGTGCACTAATAACTATAAAAAAACACTAATAATTTTCCACAACAGAACTCTGAATTCAGTGAGATACATTATTCTTTCACAAAGTTAACAAGTTTTTCATGTCATGTTTCAGTATTATCAATTTGTTGACAAATGGCCAACAAAATACTTCCTTGCCATCAAATACCATCCTGTGGTGATTTTCATCACTGGCTTTCAGCCAAGCATGATTTACAGATATGTTTCTTATCAGAGAAGCTAACTTGCTGTGATTTGTAACAAAGGTTTCTTATTTAATATGTGAAATAATTTTGTTTTCAGTCTCAGACTTTTCATCTCAAAATATTGTGTTATTAGACTTGCATCAGTTTTGTAAGTAATCAGCAGTGTGTTGAACAAAGTGGGAAAATCTTGTACATGACAACTGGAGAAATGTAAAAAGTACATTTAAAGATAGGAGAAGAAAATTACTTATTACAGGATTGTTTTAGAGATAGTGAATGATGAATTTCTTGGAAAAAAAAAGGAAATACATAAATATTTTTTGAATGTCAAGCCCTTTGATCTAAATATATTATCGGTTATAAAGTTACTAAACTTTATTGGCTGAAGTTAGAAAATTGACAGATTACTTTAAGTAAAAAGTGTTCAGTGTTTTCAATGATAATTAAGTTTACAACAAATGATCTATAATTAAACTAGTATAATCATTTTTCTACAGTGATCTTTCTTTCTCAAGTATTTACACATATCTCACCTTTGTTTTGGGATTAAACACTAACCCTCGGTGAAGTGCAAAAGCCACTTGTTTAACTAATTCCTTACGTATTCCATCTTCCAATAACTGTTTAGGATCTAGTTGAATTATTCCGACCAACGTTCGTTTCATCATCAGTATCCCCTCAGTGAACACAGATATGGAGTGAGTTAAACAAGCTACCTGTCAAGAACATGAACAAAAGTATAACATACTAAATGCTGTGATATAATGAAACAACTGGACAATATTACAGGTAGCTGGACTGAAGAGATCAGAATAAGCGTTTTTGTGTAGCATAAGAAATAGAAATTAGATGTTTGTGGGTAGTATTCTAGAAACTTTAAATAGTTTGTGTAATTTTGATAATACTAATGAATGTTCACAAACAGGCTTTTAGAATGTAAAAAAAAGGCATGTTAAAGGATATGTGAATGGAGGCCTGGCTTGCAGTCCAAAAAGATATGCTCTGAAACTGAACATAAGGTTTATTCAAACAGTATTGTGCTAAAAAGCTGTTATCCAAGGTGCACATCTAATTAATCAACAATATTTATTTATTCACGTGGCTGACGGAGTTGTCCAAGGTGCACGTCTAATTAATCAACAATATTTATTTATTCACGTGGCTGACATAGTTGTCCAAGGTGCACGTCTAATTAATCAACAATATTTATTTATTCACGTGGCTGACGGAGTTGTACAAGGTGCACATCTAATTAATCAACAATATTTATTTATTCACGTGGCTGACATAGTTGTCCAAGGTGCACGTCTAATTAATCAACAATATTTATTTATTGACCTGGCTGACGGAGTTGTCCAAGGTGCACGTCTAATTAATCAACAATATTTATTTATTCACGTGGCTGACGGAGTTGTCCAAGGTGCACGTCTAATTAATCAACAATATTTATTTATTCACGTGGCTGACGCAGTTGTCCAAGGTGCACGTTTAATTAATCAACAATATTTATTCACGTGGCTGACATAGTTGTCCAAGGTGTGTGTTTAATTAATCAACAATATTTATTTATTGACGTGGCTGACGGAGTTGTCCAAGGTGCACGTATAATTAATCAACAATATTTATTTATTGACGTGGCTGACGTAGTTGTACAAGGTGCACATCTAATTAATCAACAATATTTATTTATTCACGTGGATGATGTAGTTGTCCAAGGTGCACGTTTAATTAATCAACAATATTTATTCACGTGGCTGACATAGTTGTCCAAGGTGTGTGTTTAATTAATCAACAATATTAAGTGGATGATGGTAACATAACAGAATTCTGATATATGAAATAGAGAGTATGTTAAAAGTAACTATAAGGATATAAAGGTAATAGTATGTGACACACCTCAAAACGTTCCTCTGGCTGTGCATAAGTCTTCAATTGATCTTTCATCAAACGAGTTGGGACTTCTTTGATCTGACTGGTCTGAAGTTGTATGATCTGAGCTAGAAGGCCAAACATGGTTTCTGGGATGATGTGTAAAACTTTCTGTACATAAGCCACTAGTTCCCCAGAATAATACTGAGATACAGACATGAGGTCAGGACTGACAGCTTGATTAATACGTAGTAAAGGAAGGTCTAGAGCTGAAGCAAGCTGTGAAACATGTTAGTATCAGGTATTCATTCACTTATATTAATTACAAACAAACTAATACATGAACTAGTGACTAAATGTAGCAAATAAAATAATCCTTTGTGATAAGATAGACATAAATAAATGTCTTATACTGACTGAAAATCATGTCAATCCATTTATTCACAATAATCTTACAACAGTAGAAAATCTGTTTAAAATTTACAGAAAACAATGGAATCTTATCTAAAATGTATGTTATAAAATGTAGGTTATAATCCAATTATCCAGTAAAATTTTCACTTTTAGCTGAATAGAGTCTTCATCAAGAAAAATATTTGCAGGCAATAACATCCTTTTCAAACAAACACACACAACTTACCTTCAGAAAGGTTGCTCTGAGTTTAATCACCAATGAAGGGTCTTTCTTGACACCTTGTTGCATGTAGGGTGTGTAACTGGAGAAAATGTTTAGTTGCAAAGAATCATCAACATAACACAGGAAATTTATACAAAGTTAAAAGGAAAACAAATATCTAGTGACATGCAGTAAATGTAATGAAAATATTTCACCCTTAATGTTGTAAAGTAGGTGAAGGAAGAAGATTCAGTTTGATTAGACATTCACCCTTAATGTTGTAAAGTAGGTGAAGGAAGAAGATTCAGTTTGATTACGCATTCACCCTTAATGTTGTAAAGTAGGTGAAGGAAGAAGATTCAGTTTGATTACACATTCACCCTTAATGTTGTAAAGTAGGTGAAGGAAGAAGATTCAGTTTGATTACACATTCACCCTTAATGTTATAAAGTAGGTGAAGGAAAAAGATTCAGTTTGATTACACATTTCCTTCTAATATTATTTTCAATTGATTATTTCAGCAACACAGAAGTAGCAGAAATGTTAATTATAAACATTAAGCCTCATAAATAAACCAATATTGCAAGCGAAACACTAATATAACATATCAAATCTTACAATTAATAGAATATAATAGAGAAATACTCAGTTCTTTACAGAAATATTTGTACAAGTTCATACAGTCATGTGATGGTGCAGTTACAAGGCATGGTGTAAATGAATGTTCAGCACATACAAAATTGGTTCATAATAAATTCTCAACCACCTGACAGTGAAACACCATCACAGTATGTACATGCTAAGTTCATAATAAATTCTCAACCATCTGGCAATGAAACACCATCACAGTATGCACATGCTAAGTTCATAATAAATTCTCAACCATCTGACAATGAAACACCATCACAGTATGTACGTGCTAAGTTCATAATAAATTCTCAACCATTTTTCAGTGAAACATTTGCTATACTGTACAAGTCTTTGTTGCAGCATGCAGTCATCTAGAAAGGGAACAAAAAGTAACTTATTTTATATTTTTCTACTTTTCATTTTAACTTATACTGCTATGTTTGTTATGTTAGAGTTAGGAAAGAGAATATAGTAGATGAAATATAAAATTTTAATGAAAGAAAAAATTTTACATTAATTAAGGAGGTCTAGAGTTATATAAATGGAATGTCAAAACTTTAAGACAAAAAATTATTTTTATTCTTAACTTGAAGACCACCTTGTACTTTAAACATATATTTATTGCATAAAGAACTTTTGATGTTCTTAAAGATTGCTAAAATTAATAAGAAACACTTATTACATCCAGAGTTATAATGTCAGTTTATGGTTATAAGGATGGTCAAAATAACCAAATCTATATTCAGCAGGTTAACATGTACACTACATGGCCAAAAGAATGTGGACACCTAACAATCACACCCATAAGTGCTTGTTGAACATTTCATTCCAAAACAATGAGCATTAATATGGAGTTGGTACCCACTATGCAGCTATAACAGCCTCCACTCCTCTGATAAGGCTTTTCACTAGATTTTGGAACATGTCTGCAGGGATTTGCTCCTATTTAGCCACAAGAGCATTCATTAGTGAGGTTGGACACTGATGTCGGGTCAAAAGGCAGCATTCCAACTCATTCCAAATGTGTTCAGTGAGGCTGAGGTCAGGGCTCTGTATAGGCCAGTCAAGTTCTTCCACACTAACCTCAGCAAACCACGTCTTTATGGACCTCGCTTTGTGCACAGGAGTATTGTCATGTTCAAATAAAAAAGGCCTTCCCAAAACTGTTGTCACAAAGTTGGAAGCACACAATTCTCTAGAATGCCATTGTATGCTGTAGCATTAAGATTTCCTTCAATGGAACTAAAGAGCCTAGCCCAACTCATGAAAAACAGCCCTAGACCATTATTCCTCCTCCATAAAATTTTACAATTGGCACAATGCATTCAGGCAGGTAGTGTTCTCCTGGCATCCAATAAACTCAGATTTGTCCATCAGACTTCCAGATAGTGAAACACTATTCATCACTCCAGAGAATGCATTTACACTGCTCCAGAGTCCAATGGTAGTGTACTTCACACCACTCCAGCTGACGCTTGGCATAGCACATGGTGATCTTAGGCTTATGTGTGACTGCTCGGTTACAGAAACCCATTTCATGAAGCTCCTGATGAACAGTTCTTGTGCTGATGTTGCTTCCAGAGACAGTTTAAAACTCGGTAGTGAGCGTTGCAACTGTGGACAGATGATTTTTTACGTGCTAAGTGCTTAAGTATTCTGAGGTCCCGTCCTGTGAGCTTGTGTGACCCACCACTTTGTGAGCTGTTGTCCCACCTAGACATTTCCACTTTACAATAATAGCACTTATTGTTGACTGGAGCAGCTTTAGCAGGGCAGAAATTTGATAAACTGACTTGTTGGAAAGGTGGCATCCTATGACAGTGCCATGTTGAAAGTCACCAAGCTCTTCAATACGACCCATTCTACTACCAATGTTTTTCTTTAGAGATTGCATGGCTGTATGCTTGAGTTTATGCACCTGTTAGCAATGGGTGTGGCTCAAATAGGTGAACTCTCTAATTAGAAGAGGTGTACACATACTTTTGGCCATGCAGTGTACCTATTAGTATCTTTCCAATTTATAATAAATTTAACAAAGTAATGTTTTTTTACATCAGCAAAGATTCTGTAATTTTAGTACTACTGTAAAAATATGGGGGAATAAATTCACAGAACAATGTAATTGTGTTTTCAGTTTGTTACATGTTTTGTGACGAAACTTCATATACAAACGAGTCATGTTCTACCCGAAGTTGATTAAAACAAAAGGTAGTTAAAAAATGTCTTTAACAATATTCAAAACATGCTGGAATAATCAGTTAGTTGAATCTAACCAATCAATAACAAATCCGATGATTAACCGATTAGTAATTTCACTTTATCCAGCTGTATCTAACGTACAAAAATATTAAATGGAAATAACTTGTAAAACAAAAATATTTACAGTAATTTCTTTTCCTGATAATTGTAAAGTAGGCTTACCTATCAATGAGTTCCCAGGCATAAGACAAATCAGCTACAATATGTAAAGTGATTAACACTTCTTCCTTAATGTTAATAGTACGAAGCATGTGATGGATAAAACTACGCGTGTCCGTTAAAATTGTTTAATTTGTAGGTTACTCTCCAGAAAACTGGTAGAGAAAAATAATGTAGCAATCATGCTTGAATGTTGATGTTGTGAACTTGATGGTTTAAGTGCAGCAATTAAGTTAAACTGTTCATCCAGATCTTACTGGAAGATAACCCAATAGAATTGTCATACCAACTGAATCAGAGATTTGTCCATTTATTACTGCCATGTCAGCAAAACATAATACAACAGGCACAATAGTGCCATTATCTTCAAAAAGCAAAAATGGAATCATTTATAGGAAGTTATTAGTTTCAAGATTTTGTGAAACTAAGAACATAGTACAGTATAAAGTTGCAGTGATCAAGTTATGAAGCTGACAAAAGATGATTTATCTAGTGATTCTTATATTACACATAACATTTATACAACCAACAGTAAATATAAGAATAATGGTATAATGCTCAGTATGGTACCACTATAATATAATCCATATAGATAGGTTCTGTTTTTTGACTTAAAAGTTATAAAACTGATATAAAATGATTCATTATTTTTAACTTTCAAAATTATGATATTTACATGAGGTTATTTCAAGGTGTTACAGTAGTGAATAGTTTTTTTCGAAGTAATGACATGATATTTTAATGAGGTTATTTCAAGGTGTTACAGTAGTGAATAATTCTTTTGTACTTAATGATATGATATTTACATGAGGTTATTTCAGTGTGTTACAGTAGTGAATAATTCTTTTGGACTTAATGATATGATATTTACATGAGGTTATTTCAAGGTGTTACAGTAGTGAATAGGTGTTCAGTAGTGAATTTGGACTTAATGATATGATATTTTAATGAGGTTATTTCAAAGTGTTACAGTAGTGAATATTTCTTTTGGACTTAATGATATGATATTTACATGAGGTTATTTTAAGGTGTTACAGTCGTGAATAATTCTTTTGGACTTAATGATATGATGTTTTAATGAGGTTATTTCAAGGTGTTACAGTAGTGAATAATTCTTTTGGACTTAATGATATGATATTTTAATGAGGTTATTTCAAGGTGTTACAGTAGTGAATAATTCTTTTGGACTTAATGATATGATATTTACATGAGGTTATTTCAAGGTGTTACAGTAGTGAATAGTTCTTTTGGACTTAATGATATGATATTTTAATGAGGTTATTTCAAAGTGTTACAGTAGTGAATATTTCTTTTGGACTTAATGATATGATATTTACATGAGGTTATTTTAAGGTGTTACAGTCGTGAATAATTCTTTTGGACTTAATGACATGATATTTTAATGAAGTTATTTCAAGGTGTTACAGTAGTGAATAATTCTTTTGGACTTAATGACATGATATTTTAATGAGGTTATTTCAAGGTGTTACAGTAGTGAATAATTATTTTGGACTTAATGATATGACATTTTAATGAGGTTATTTCAAGGTGTTACAGTAATTGATAACTTCTTTTTTTTTGCATGAAAAGTTAACACTAAAGTAAAATCACCCATTATTTAGCAAATCATTTCCATAAAAGAGCCACATGATTGTGAAAAAATTAATTCAGACTTAATCAATTTTTGAGAACATTATGCTTTAGTATTAGATGAAATTACCTGGAAATTAGTGTGCATACACATATATTGTGAAGTATTTCCTTAATGGCTGAGACTTTCACAGATTTACCTAATCTTTTTAGTAAAGTAACATGATCATTATATCACCTCTGTATAGTTTGAACTAACTAGAACAAACTAAACCATCGTAGCCTACATTTGGAATGTTTACATTTGTACATACAACCATGATGTAATATTAAAAATGCTTAAATTATAGTAAGTTCACAGAAACATTTCCAGGCATTTAGACCAATTACACCATACTGAACTATTATATAAATAACTCCACACCTTATGGATCTTACATAAACTGAACATTCCTTAGCTTTAAATTAAATACACTTTCAGGACTGAGGTGGGTATGGAAGATGGAAGGGGTACAACTGACACATCATTAATGTTTTTTAACCCTTATAAAGTAGAAACACCCAAGTAAATTGTAAAAACTTAACAAAATTTACCAAATAGTACCTAGTAGTACTTAGTTGAAGTTTTAAATGACATATAATTTACATTATGAAAATTTCCAAAATTTTGTTGAGAGAAAGTGTTCAGAAAAACAATCAAAACACTTCCTCTCTTTATTAGTTTTTTATTGTTGATTAAATCGTTCCATTCGACATGTATGGATTTAATTTCATGAAATCGTTCCATTCGACATGTATGGATTTAATTTCATGAAATCGTTCCATTCGACATGTATGGATTTAATTTCATGAAATCGTTCCATTCGACATGTATGGATTTAATTTCATAAAATCATGTTCCATTCATGACATGTATGGATTTAATTTCATAAAATCGATTTTTAATTTCCATTCGACATGTATGGATTTAATTTCATGAAATCTTTCCATTCGACATGTATGGATTTAATTTCATGAAATCTTTCCATTCAACATGTATGGATTTAATTTCATGAAATCTTTCCACATGTATGGATTTAATTTCATTCGACATGTATAGATTTAATTTCATGAAATCTTCCATTCCACATGTATAGATTTAATTTCAACTTGAATGGAAATAACTAATATATTTTTCTTGCAACTTTATTTTGATCATTGTAGCAAACATAAAATACACCATATAATGTGACAACAATTTATGAGTGACCAATATTATAACATGTTACATGTGGGTCAGACCAGGCTTGGTAATATGTTTTTAAATAAATATAATTTATTTTCAATAAATAATGTTTTTTTACTTTTGTAAATGTGATAATCTTAACAATAACATTCAATAAATAATGATTTGAGTCTAATGTCAGCCATCAGAATATCCTGATGTACTCTCTCAACTTAACTAGGTTTACGTGATGTTTTGTCCTACTTTAATCTGAATCATTTTCAAAACTGAAATAAAGTTTAAAGAAACACTAAACAATTCCCAGCTTTGTAAGTTGTTCAAAACTTGTATAAACCCACTAAAGACCATTCTTCTTATTATATCACTTTAATGACATTATAATGACACAAGGTAATAATCTGCATTTAAAACAGTGACATTACAATGACACAAGGTAATAATCTGTATTTAAAACAGTGACATTACAATGACACAAGGTAATAATCTGTATTTAAAACAGTGACATTACAATGACACAAGGTAATAATCTGTATTTAAAACAGTGACATTACAATGACACAAGGTAATAATCTGTATTTAAAACAGTGACATTACAATGACACAAGGTAATAATCTGTATTTAAAACAGTGACATTACAATGACACAAGGTAATAATCTGTATTTAAAACAGTGACATTACAATGACACAAGGTAATAATCTGTATTTAAAACAGTGACATTACAATGACACAAGGTAATAATCTGTATTTAAAACAGTGACATTACAATGACACAAGGTAATAATCTGTATTTAAAACAGTGACATTACAATGACACAAGGTAATAATCTGTATTTAAAACAGTGACATTACAATGACACAAGGTAATAATCTGTATTTAAAACAGTGACATTACAATGACACAAGGTAATAATCTGTATTTAAAACAGTGACATTACAATGACACAAGGTAATAATCTGTATTTAAAACAGTGACATTACAATGACACAAGGTAATAATCTGTACTTAAAACAATGACATTACAATGACACAAGGTAATAATCTGTATTTAAAACAATGACATTATAATGACACAAGGTAATAATCTGTATTTAAAACAATGACATTATAATGACACAAGGTAATAATCTGTATTTAAAACAATGACATTATAATGACACAAGGTAATAATCTGTATTTAAAACAGTGCCTGTAGCCATTTTCAAAACTGAGTTTCATTAGCAGTTTCTCAAATGTAAAGCCAAAACACATTGTGAATGAGATATTTTACAAATAAAATGTGAGAAATATAAGGAAAACCACAAGGGAAGTAAATCTTACTCTAAAAAAAAAAAATATAAAACTCTACTTTAGGGAAAGGTAGTTTATAAGGACACTTCTCATCTGTGCAAAAATTGCAAAAAAATTTTTTACCTTTTTCATTGTTTTATTTAATCATACTAGAGTCTTAAAAAGTGACAAAATATAAATTTTAAAACACTAAATCTGGAATTATTATTTCTACACTCCACACATCTTAAACTACATATGATTAAGACACTTTTCTCGAGTTCCTAATGATTCTCAAATTCACCTTTTCAATATAATAAACAAGTTGAAATTTCCAACCTAAACTACTTAAAGTACTCACTTCCTCCAGAGCTTGAATCAACTGAACCATCTTCCGACCCGTAGCAGTAGTATCTTCATAAGTCAGTGATTCTACTTGTTTGGCCATTTCACTGAACCAGTGTTGAAGATTTTCTAAAATTAGATATTTAAAGTTGCCACAAACTAATTTTCTAAGAAGAGCAATAAGTGTAACATAATGATAAAACTAGCACAAATCTTGAAATATTTACGATAATGCAAATGAGAGTAAATGAAATTCATCTAATCATCCAAATAAACTAAATCTTATGTATATTATGATTTTAATCGTAACTGGTACATTAAAAATGTTCGTGTGAATAAAACAAGAGACTTCCAGTGAACTGACATTTATTCTCACCGTTCTTTTCAACTCTAGTAAGTGGTTTGGTGCCCGAGAAAACGTCAGCTAACTCACTCAGTCTTTCTGTTCCTTCTTTCTTACAATGACTCCATTTGTCCTGTTTGTCAGCTAGCAACTGTTTGAACATCTGAAAAACAATTTAGCAAAATAGAATTGTTTTATTTTGTGGTCCTATCCATAAATAATAGGAGACATTCATGGAAACCTGTTCCATAATACCAGTCAATACATACATAATATTTTTCCAACACCAAGGTATGGGGAGAAGCAACTGGTTAGCTAAAAATTGTAGGAAAAAACATTACTCAATACACAGAAAAATAACAAACCATAAAATACTCAACACAAAAGAAAAAGGTTTTGTTTCTTCAAAATTAACACCAGAATTCCACTATCTCTCCGTTATTAATAAGTCATAGATCTCTAAAAATACCAACTTGACAGGTGTAAAAATGCTAATTATTTTACCCCAACAGATAATACATTGATAAAACTCTTTACGACATAACCTCGAGAGGGTATTTTTATATGTAGTTCATACAGTTCCTAATAACTTCACCTCGACAGGATGTGTAGTCCACACAATTGCTAATAACTTCACCTCGACAGGATATGTAGTCCATACAAGTCCCAATAACTTTACCATGATAGGATTTTTAGTTCATACAGTTTCTAATAACTTCACCTTCACAGGATCTATAGTCCACATAATTCCTAATAACTTAACTTTGATAGGAGATATAGTTCATACAAGTCCCAGTAACTTCACCTTTATAGGATATATATAGTCCCTAAATGTCCAAATAACTTTACCTTTTAGGATATGTATATATATATATATACACAGTCCATACAATTTTTAACAATTTCATCTGAACTAGTAACAAACTGTCCACAACTAAGATGATAATATAATCATGACAGACTACATGACAGACTGCTGTCATGATTATATTATTGGGTTGAGGAATAATTCGTGAGCGTTTTTCAAGTTAAAAAAATATATTCATAAATGAAATGCTTTCGCAAAATATTTCATGTCATTTGGTAGATAATTTTTTGCTCTAATAGATGGTGTGTTTGATTTTCATATGTCTTTAATTTTTGCTTTCATTTTCAGCTCATTAAATGGAATGTCAAGTGGACAAAATCGAGCATTTTCGACACCATCTGCTTTTCGCATTTAATTTCTTGCAATTTCGTTTAAAACAATG
The DNA here is from genome assembly GCF_004210375.1 of Tachypleus tridentatus. Lineage (NCBI taxonomy): Eukaryota > Metazoa > Arthropoda > Merostomata > Xiphosura > Limulidae > Tachypleus > Tachypleus tridentatus. The sequence goes on along the minus strand of NW_027467782.1, from coordinate 39,977,094 downwards.
CATACTATATACCTAGGTATTACATGAAATAAAGTATCATAATAAATGTTTTGGGTGTAATGTGTTCATGCATTGAAGTATTGTATAGTCTTGCATGTAATGCTTGAATGAAATTATTTAAAAATGCTCACGAATTATTCCTCAACCTAATATTTTAATGAATAAACAGTCATACCAAATTATTATTATTTATAATTTTAAAGAACCATTTGACTCCTAAGTACCTATACCAAACAAATTATCACTCTGTAACACTCAAGTGACCAATCATTCCTGACGTATTTTAACAGTAGGTTCTACACTGTCCCCAATCCCATAGTAGTAAGTCTTGTATGATGTTAGGGTAAACACATGTAATGCTACTGAACATCTTATGATTCATATCAAAGTGATGAAATGCAGTTACAAATCACGTATAAGTTCACACAACAATTCTTTACTACTGTATACTAGAAATAGCCTTTCAGTACTCCTAGGGAGTTAGTGTGTTAAACCTTATCCTCATGACAATAACATGTTTTTACTTCAGTGAACATTCTGTAAACAGCTTTTTGTATCAACAGAAAAATATCAGGCCTCAAAACTAGAATCAGCGCTGTCAATACAATGTTATGAGCATGTGTAGAAAATATAAGACATTCTGTTATAAAACTTTTCTTAGAGGCACACTTTATTCCTGAGTAAGGTGTGCAACATACATATCATTAAACTGTTCCTTAGAGGTACACTTTATTACTGAGTAAGGTGTGTAACATACATATCATTAAATTGTTCCTTAAAGGTACACTTTATTCCTGAGTAACATGTAAATTTATACACATTATTAAATTGTTCCTTAAAGGCACACTTTATTCCTGAGTAACATGTAAATTTATACACATTATTAAATTGTTCCTTAAAGGTACACTTTATTCCTGAGTAACATGTGTAATATACACATTATTAAATTGTTCCTTAAAGGTACACTTTATTCCTGAGTAACATGTGTAATATACACATTATTAAATTGTTCCTTAAAGGTACACGTTATTTCTGAGTAACATGTGTAACATACACATTATACAACTTTTCCTTAGAGGTACATTTTATTCCCGAGTAACATGTGTAATGTACACATTATTAAATTGTTCTTTAGAGGTACACTTTATTCCTGAGTAATGTGTCTTATGATTGCATATGTTTGACTTAACTCTTAACAAAATGCCTACTTACTGTGGTCTTGGTTGTAGCAAAACTGAGAAAACCTCTCCAGAATTATCTTTTTGTCAGTTCATCTTGAATAATCCAGATAAATCATGTTATGATTTGCAAAGCTAAGACTTGTGAACTTACCACGTAAAATGCCATGAACATGTTAAGATAATTTTGAAGAACATTTTGTTTTGATCCCAAATATGAGATCTCACCACATTTATATAAAAAAAAAAAGGATATTTTTGTCTTCTGAGGCATTTATGTCCATTATATATATGCAAAAACGGCTTGTTTGGGTTAAGAAAATATTTTACGAGAAGAGAGAACAACGTTTCAACCTTCTTCGGTCATCGTCAGGTCATCTCAGTATATTTGAACTTACCTGTTACCATTATGTTTGAACTAGCACATCGTACACCACTATTAACAGTACATGCTCACACAATCGTTAAGAAACAAAGAAATTTAAACCAACGAATTATCAATAGAAGAAATGACATCTATTTTATTCAACAATGTAGAAAGGAACAACTAACCCCTAATTTTGTAAAGGTAAAACTTTCAAAAAATTTTAATAAATATACAAACATTATCCAAAATTTACAGAAAAAACTACTTAAAGCCATGTTGAACATGAAATACAAAGAACTACATGACTTACAAAAACAAAAAATGAACCTAGACCATCAACTGGCATGCTGCATTAAACCAGAGATTTACGGACTTATAGAACAAAACATAAACCAAATCAATACTAAGAATGACAGAGACAAAAAGATCTGCCACAAGAAAAAACTAAGATGCAAACAACAGAAAAGACTCCACGACAAACCGTTGACTAACCTCATAATTAACAGATCCGACCGACAATTAAACACAGACGAAATACATCTACTTAACAAAGGACTCAACTTCGCAATAGCACCTAGGTACATTCCAACCATAGAAATCAAAACATGTTTAGAAGATCTAGCCAGGAGACTTGTGATACTTTCTACAGAAAACAAAAACAAGGAAACAACCAAAATCAACCAACAGAAAGAAGACAACTTAGATAATTTTATTGACATCCAACAGCCAAACTTCCCAGGTAAAATTAAAAATTTATATTTTTCAGAAACACCTAAAACAACATCTTAAACGATTTTTTCAAAGAATTTTCTCACAAAACCATCAACATAATTTCACAAAACAGAAAACTAAAAACAATCTTACAAAAGAGACATTAATTCCATTAAAACCTAAAACAAGACAAAAACATAAAAGTTCTAAAAGCAGATAAAGGTAACTCTATAGTCATAATGAACATGAATGAATACATCCAAAAATGAATAACATCCTATCAGACACGAACAAATTTAAACCAATACACACAAATCCAACAAAGACACACGAGACGAACTGAACAAATTACTACTACAAATGAAAAAAGCCAACACAATTTCACAAACACTTTATTCCTACCTACGTAAAACCAACTCACGCGACACCACAAATATACGGCATCCCCAAACCTCATAAACCAGATTGTCCATTACGACCAATAATGTCCACATATGAATCGTTTAATTACAATCTTGGTAAATACATAGCATGGGCATTCTCCAAATATGTAACTTCAGCCAGCTCATTCATCAAAGACTCTTTTAATTTCAAGTCTAATCTAAATCAACTTAATCATAAAGCATTAATGGCCAGTTTCGATGTTACATCCCTCTTTACAGAAGTTCCAACCACTGAAGCCTGCAAAATAGCCTTAGAACTCTATATCCAAGACCATAACCCATCTATAGACATTCCCAACAACCAATTAGCAACCCTCATAGAATTCACCACAATAAAGACAAACTTCATGCTCAACAACCACAACTATATACAAACAAATGGCCCAAGCATGGGCAACCCAGTATCACCAGTTCTAGCCAATACTTTTATGACACAAGTTGAAACACAAACAATTAACACAACATTACATCCACCACTATACTGGTACAGATATGTAGATGACACGGTTGCGGGATTCAAATCTACAGAACACATACTTAATTTCTTCAATCACATTAACTCTATACATCCCAACATTAACTTCACATGTGAACAGGAAGAAAGCAATCAAATATCATTTCTTAACCTCAAAATTACAAGAACCGACACACAATTCAAAACAGAAATCCACCGAAAAATCACCCATACTGGACTATACATTCCTTGGGACTCAGCACATGAAACAAAATCTCAACATACTAAGAAACCAAATAAACACAGCCATAAAACTATGCTTACCAGACAAAATTAATGATGAATTAGATAAAATAAAACAATACTTCATCAACATCAATAAGTTTCCTCCACAAACCGTAGAAAAGATTATAATGCACACACCTAGACAGAAAGCAAAATCAACCAACAAAAGTAAGTATACCTCACGAATCAAAAAAACCACAAAACCATATACTGCTGTATACCATATATTCCTGACATCAGCAAACAAATAACCAACATTTGGCAAAAATTAATAACAAAATATGATATTCCAGTTAATACCAATTTATTCAAAAACCAGGCACAAAACTGAGGTCTATACTGTGTAAAAACTACACTGACAAACACCACACCAACATTATTTATAAAATACAATGTGATAACTGCCACAACTTCTATATTGAGAAACAAGTAGAAAAATGGAAACCAGATTCAAAGAACATAAAAAGTCACCTTCACACGTTTTCGAACACTGCAAATCAAATAAACACAACATAACCATAAAAAACACTCAAATACTAAATTAAGAAACAAACATAAACAAAAACAAAATTAAAGAAGCCTTACTTATACAACAACTTAAACCCAAAATAAACCAATATAAAGGAACGCCTTTATACCTATATTAATATAATAAAATAAATAAAATTATATATTCAAACATCTAACACCGCCTCTACATTCGACACTCTGTTACACAACCCCTTCCAAACATGTGGTCAGCTTCGGTCAGTTACCTGTGAACCTGACGATGACCAAAGAAGGTCGAAACGTTATTCGCTCTTCTATGTAAAATATTTTCTCAACCAAAACGAGCCGTTTTTGCATATATATATATATTTCTCTACAAGTGGGTTTTCTCGACATCACTGATTATTTAGGTCCATTGTTTCTCACAACCAACCACAACAAAAAAACTAAAAAGTATAGGGTAAAGAAATATAAAACATCAAAAGACAGAGGTGAGTTGTCACAAATTATTTATACAAAATATTGAACACTTGTAAATCAATATTATATTAATATATAATTACCAGTGAATTTGTATCTGTTGGAATAAACAACACAGAGGTGAGTTGTCACAAACTATTTATACAAAAATATTGAACACTTGTAAATCAATATTATATTAATATATAGTTACCAGTGAATTTGTATCTGTTGGAATAAACAACACTTTATAACCTATTCAACTTTATGTGACATAACTGTCAAACTAAATCAAAGAAAAATATCATGTGGATTAGATATGAATCATTAGACCCATTACACTGAATCATAACATACTTATGTCTACAGATAGCTTTTCAATAAGCATAATATGATGGCTACTTCAAATTAGTTTTATTAGCAACAATGGTTAAATTATGTTTGTGAAGGTAATAGTTATAGAAGAAACAATACAACAATGAATTATGGACCTCCTTATATTAGTTCAGTTTTGTAACATTTTTATGAGAAGTAAATTTGAAGCATCATACATTGTGTTGTAAGTTCACAAGAGAAATACCACTGTGGACTACAAAGGGACAGCAAGACGTACTGTACAACAATCTGTATCAATAAAATCTCAAAACTGAGTATCTTTTTCTGACATGTTTTTTTAAATGTTAATGGTTATCAAAATGCAATTCATAATCCACAAATGTTATAAATGTTTTTACATAAAATGATGAGTTTACCCACACAGAAAACTTCACTACCATAGCTAGCATTTAAAATAATTCATGAAGAATGTTATAGAATCCTTCATATACGCCATCTGATGCTGGATGCTTTCCTGATAGTTTTTACTACACAAGAAGGGACTGGCTTTCTGTTTCCTTCTCCTAATTTACCACATATCTATATGCAGCCAAACATACAAATCTCAACTCATGATTTGCTCATAATTATTACTATCACTAATGCTGTTCTTGTTGTCATCATAAACAATTCTAAAAAAACAGGGGGTACTGAATCGTTCAGGTAATGTAATACATACATCACAGTCTAAACAGAGGGCACTGAATCGTTCAGGTAACGTAAAACATCCATCACAGTCCAAACAGAGGGCACTGAATCGTTCAGGTAATGTAATACATCCATCACAGTCCAAACAGAGGGCACTGAATCGTTCAGGTAATGTAATACCTCCATCACAGTCCAAACAGAGGGCACTGAATTGTTCAGGTAACGTAATACCTCCATCACAGTCCAAACAGAGGGCACTGAATTGTTCAGGTAACGTAATACCTCCATCACAGTCCAAACAGAGGGCACTGAATTGTTCAGGTAACGTAATACCTCCATCACAGTCCAAACACAGGGCACTGAATCGTTCAGGTAATGTAATACATCCATCACAGTACAAATTCAGTACCTGAATCATTCAGGTAATGTAATACACTCATCACAGTACAAACAAAGAACACTGAATCATTCATGTAATGTAATACACCTGCCACAGTCCAAACAGAGGGTACTGAATCATTGATGTAATGTAATACACCCATCACAGTACAAACAATGGGTACTAAATCATTGATGTAATGTAACACACCCATCACAGTACAAACAGAGGGTACTGAATCATTGATGTAATGTAATACACCCATCACAGTCCAAACAGAGGGTACTGAATCATTGATGTAATGTAATACACCCATCACAGTCCAAACAGAGGGTACTGAATCATTGATGTAATGTAATACACCCATCACAGTACAAACAGAGGGTACTGAATCATTGATGTAATGTAATACACCCATCACAGTACAAACAGAGGGTACTGAATCATTGATGTAATGTAACACACCCATCACAGTACAAACAAAGGGTACTGAATCATTGATGTAATGTAACACACCCATCACAGTACAAACAAAGGGTACTGAATCATTGATGTAATGTAACACACCCATCACAGTACAAACAAAGGGTACTGAATCATTGATGTAATGTAACACACCCATCACAGTACAAACAAAGGGTACTGAATCATTGATGTAATGTAACACACCCATCACAGAACAAACAAAGGGTACTGAATCATTGATGTAATGTAACACACCCATCATGATCCAGTTCTGGGTAATGAATTGTTTGTGTAATGTTCTACACCCATCATGATTCAGTTCTGTAAGTTTTCCTCTGACCTTTGGACACTCTTTGCAAGTACACTACTCAGGGATTCCTAGATGGTCAGATAGTATGCCATTCAAATCAAGGTCATTGTTGTTACCATTCTCTGTTTGGACAATTTTGGTCAGAACAGATAGTTCTCCACCTGTCAACTCTGGTTTAAAACTGCACACTTTGATAATTATACTGTAAAAGTCCAACTGACACAAATAAATGCATTATTACCTGTATATCACCTGATTCGTGCCATTTTTTTTATTATCAAGGTGATGTCAATATCAAGTTATAACAGCTGCTTGGCATATCACCTTTCACTAGCATCAAGCAATAATGTCCCAAAGTTCACAAAATGTGTGGTAATTTTGAATGTTTGCATCTAAACTGTGTGAAAGATAGAATATTTTAATCCCCCCATTCTTGGTGGGTAATTTTTTTATAGTATATATTTTGAGTGTAGGTCTAAAAAAAGAGGGTATACATGTTGCTTGCAAAGGGTTAAATACGACATCAGTGATACATAAAAAAGATTACAAACTTCTCACCTCTTTGATCTTGAGTTCAAACTGTGCTGTATACAGTAGAAGCTGAAGTGGGTTGTATCGACTATCTGCTATCACCTGATCTCTAACTTGTCGACACTTCTTGTTGGCCTCAGCACCTTGAAAAAATGTAATAATTCTTTCTAAAGTTTTGTAAAGAAACAATGGGTTTTGAATAATTTTCTAATAACAGATATTTTATTAAAAATTACAAAAACAGATTATGTAATATAGAGAATGAATATATTACATTAAAACAATTTTAGAGCCTTAGAACATTGTTATACAGTCCACGTTACTACAACAGCTCATGCATTATATACTGAATCATGCAGCATATATGCCACTGCAAAAGTCTTCATCACAAATTTGTTATGTCCAAAGGACACCATTTATTCTGACATGTTTTCTATAATCCATCTAATGTACGAGCATGACAGTTTTACAATACCCATTTGAACATCCCAATTCAACATAAATTTGCAAATGCTGCACCTGGAAACCTCATCCTATGCCTTTGTATCGAGTAGCATGAATATCTTAAAGTAACAACTTAATGGACACATTGTGAAAGCAGCTTGTGTATACATAATTTGCATAATTTATCCAGGTGACAATTTTTATAGGTTACAGTTGTCTGGGACACACTGACAACTTTTGCCAGATCTGTGTGTTCTTTGATTCTTATCTGTTAAAAGACAGAATATTTTGTCCACTTTAATTTGTTCAAAACTTAATGTGTGCCCCCATTCTGATGGTCTTGGTGTCTTAAATTGATTCAGATTCCTTTGTTGTCCAATACCATTAAGTATAAGGAATATCTCTATGTTGGAAATTATGTATCCATGACTTGAGTGTAAGAATATTTTGCTTCACAATGCTATACACCCTTCCCAAAAGTGAAATATCTTTGATAGTACTACAATACCTACACATCACCAAGTAATTTCAAAATATAATTCAGATATATGCCATTCCATTGAGGGCTGAATACACCATATTAAAACAAGTTTGGATATGTAAAACAAAACTGTTTTAATATGATGTATTCAACCCTCGGTATTACAAACAAACAAAATGTATTTATTTATATTTACATTTTATGAAAAATATAAAACAGTTATACAGAGGCTACCCAATGCACAGTATTATGATTGTAACATCTGATATTCAGTTGTCAACATTTACTGATTTTGCCAAAGGTTCAACTTAATGCAAGTTGAAACTTCATATAAAGGTAAGTATAAAATTTATGAGCTGAAATCCACAATTAATTAATGTTTAAGACTAGATAATTTGAGTTGTCATTAGAATGTTCAAAACTACATGAACATACGATGAACACAACACAAATTTAATAATATATTTATTATGTTTTCTAAATATACACAAATTCAGCATATTCGTGAAATAAATGCATTCCAGAATTTTGATAAATATCTAATCACTTCTGTCATTGTGTTGTCCTTCATTAAATGATATATTCAGCCTGTTTAATAGTGAGTGACTAAGAAAAATTTCACAAATAAAAAGTTTGATTCTAAAGCAACTGAGGTACACTAGTCCACAATCATTACAAACTTGATCAAAGTAAATGTAGGTGTTTCCAGCTCTCAGTGATGTAAAGTTTTCTACAATTATCAAACAAATTATTTAGCACAAAAACAACTTCTTGACAGTAATGTTATCACATTTAAAAAACAATTCTTCCATGTAACACACAAGTTTACTTGTGAAAATTTATCTTATATAAAACTTTCAGATGACTATGCTATCACATTGTAACTTAAGAACCAATATCTCACCATTCTAATGATAAAATTACACCAAGAATGTTGAACTTTTCTCTATTTTTAAATTAACAGTACCAGAAAAACCTTACTTGGAGACAATGATGCAGTATGGAGAATCATCCACCTCAAAGTGACATTACATTCTCGAACTACGCTCATCAATTTAGGGACATTATCTAGAACCACTTCTTCCACTAGAGTACCCTCCGCTAAGAGCTGATGAACTTGTGGAATTAATTTGTTGATCCTTGTTTGATGTTTAACTGCCTATTACAAATATATATGAAAAAATGTTTGTACAAACAACGGGTACACCATAATTGTTTAACACAAACTGAAGTATACTAAGAGACATTTCTATTAACTTTAATAAAATAATGAAAATGTATCTTTATTAGCTCAATAATTAACTATTACAGTTTCAAAACTCAAATGATGATATCTGTTTCACATTTTATGTGTAAAGAAAACAATTATGTGTACACTTTATCTCATCTTCTGTGATATTACAACACCATGCTACAAAATATCTGTTCTCTATCCATTACAGAAAACTGTGAATTGTAAAGTTGTAAGTAAAATAATATAAAGGTCTGAAAGCTGGGATAATTTTTATAAATCTCTAAATGTTTAGTTATTAAATCAGATCTTTTATTATCACACATCTTTTTAGAAACTAAGCATGTTTTATATGACACATATTCTTCCAATAATACAACTATACTTATGTTTTTATATGCCATATAAAGCGTAGGTATATGGCAGGAGTAATTATGACTCTCTTAAGGTAGCCAAATGCCTCATCATCTAATTCGTGAAGCACATGACTGGATTAACGAGATTCCCACTGTCCCTATCTACTATCTAGTGAAACCAGAGCCAAGGGAACGGGCTTGGAGAAATGCTACAGTCCTCAAATAATAAAACTACACCATGTTTTTATATGCTACAGTCTTCGCATAACTGAACTGTAACGTGTTTTCATGTGTTAGAATCTTCGCATGATTAAAGTGTAACGTGTTTTCACGTGTTAGAATCTTCACATGATTAAACTGTAACTTGTTTTCACGTGTTAGAATCTTCACAGATGATTAAACTGTAACGTGTTTTCACGTGTTAGAATCTTCGCATGATTAAAGTGTAACGTGTTTTCATGTGTTAGAATCTTCGCATGATTAAAGTGTAACGTGTTTTCACGTGTTAGAATCTTCGCATGATTAAAGTGTAACGTGTTTTCACGTGTTAGAATCTTCGCATGATTAAAGTGTAACGTGTTTTCACGTGTTAGAATCTTCGCATGATTAAAGTGTAACGTGTTTTCACGTGTTAGAATCTTCGCATGATTAAAGTGTAACGTGTTTTCACGTGTTAGAATCTTCGCATAATTGAACTGTAACGTGTTTTCACGTGTTAGAATCTTCGCATAATTGAACTGTAACGTGTTTTCACGTGTTAGAATCTTCGCATAATTGAACTGTAACGTGTTTTCATGTGTTAGAATCTTCGCATAATTGAACTGTAACGTGTTTTCACGTGTTAGAATCTTCGCATAATTGAACTGTAACGTGTTTTCATGTGTTAGAATCTTCGCATAATTGAACTGTAATGTGTTTTCATGTGTTAGAATCTTCGCATAATTGAACTGTAATGTGTTTTTCATGTGTTAGAATCTTCGCATAATTGAACTGTAATGTGTTTTCATGTGTTAGAATCTTCACATAATTGAACTGTAATGTGTTTTTCATGTGTTAGAATCTTCACATAATTGAACTGTAATGTGTTTTTCATGTGTTAGAATCTTCACATAATTGAACTGTAACTTGTTTTTGTGTTAGAATCTTCACATAATTGAACTGTAACTTGTTTTTGTGTTAGAATCTTCACATAATTGAACTGTAACTTGTTTTTGTGTTAGAATCTTCACATAATTGAACTGTAACTTGTTTTTGTGTTAGAATCTTCACATAATTGAACTGTAACTTGTTTTTGTGTTAGAATCTTCACATAATTGAACTGTAACTTGTTTTTGTGTTAGAATCTTCACATAATTGAACTGTAATTTGTTTTTATACACAATAATGTTTATCAAACTATATTTGAAGTGTCTGGAGTTCCTAGGCAGAAATGACCAGAACAAAGCCAGTTACTGTGGTTCAACACTCATCCTTACACCAAAACTTAATGATACCTGCTCCTTAATGTTTGTTGGATCTAATGTATTGGTAAGTGCTTGTTTAGCAGCTTTGTACGGATCCCAAGCTTCCAACAGATTTACTGTCATTCCCATGTACACGCTGATTACCTGAAATACACAAAAGTATCTTAATCAATAAGTGTACAACATATTTGTTCTTTACATACAGATAGTGACTACATTCACATACATTCTAAAATTAACTGAAATATATTCAGAACTTTTATTGTTACTCAACTCAACATACTAATTGAAAAACAGATAGTTAAGCCATGAAAATTAAAATAGTAAATAACTGAAATAGGTTTAACAACTTTATAATAACTGTCAAATATTGTTCTGACAATTATATGATCTCAGGCCATTGGTCATGATTGCATATTATTGCCAAAGGCCACAACTTCTATTATAACAACTCTACAAAATACAGAGGTCATTTTAGATCACATGTTGAACATTGTAGATGGACATCTCATGTTCAACATTATCGATGGAATCTCATGTACAACACTGGAAAACTTGAAAGGTTTATGATCAAACAGAGTTCCAACCTTTTCAGACTACTTTTCTTTTGACTAGTTTTATATAAATATGTAGCTGACAGTTTACTTTGTATACATTACCAGCACATATTCTCAACTTCACTGCACTGGTTGTTTGGGACAGAAAGTTTTTCTTCCCTCTGCTTTACACAAGACTGACTTGGACTGGGAGTTTTGAGCCTGCTGCACTTTGACTGTTAAGTTTTTAACTTCCATGCAGAGTACTGGAGGTTAATAGTGGCTGAATAGAAGTTCTAGGCTTTGTTGCTATCTCACCCACAAAGATGACCAAGTTTTTCCTTTCCATACGGAGTACTGGAGACTGAGACTGGCTTGGACAGAAGTTCTGGGGTCTGTTGCTATCTCACCCATAAAGATGACCAAGTTTTTCCTTTCCATTTCTTGACATACTCATCAGCAAACAAGCAAGACAAATCACCACAAGTGTATGCAGAAAACATACCTGCTCTTTCAGTCCTATCATCCAACCTCAATAAAATGTGGTATAACCCAATGCCTAAACAAGAGAGCAGAAAACATTTGCAATAAGACATCCGTCAAAGCAGAACGCCAAAATGATCTCAGAGTTTTAAACAGAATGGTTACACCTCCTCCTTCATCAAATACTCCTTGAAGACCACAACAGAAAGAAAAGATCAGAAAGTCACCACCACAACCACCATTTACCTACCGCACCTACAACAATTCAGTGAAAAACTCAAACATATAGCCAAAATTTCAACATAGAAGTCTGGTGGAAATCCTACAATACATTAAGGTCTATTCTGGTAAAAAACAAACAGTGACCTACCAAAGTGACCTACCTACTCAAACATGTCACCTATGAAATTCCATGTTCCTGCAATGATACATACATTGGAGAAATGGAAAGAAAACTCACAACAAGTATAAAAGAACATAAAGATAGTACAAGACTCATGAAAACACAAAATTCAAAGCACTCCACGTCAATTGGACATACAATAAACTGGGAAAAAGTAGAATCTCCAACACAGACAAATTCTGGAAGACAATAAAAATCAAAGAATGATTCTATATCAACACTATTAAATTTCACTAAACAGAAATTCCAGATTAGAGGTGAATAGCCTGTGGCCACCATTGGTTGAATCTACAGGAAATCTCTCCTCAGAAATGGTAATAATCCAACCAATCATAATATGCTCTCCACACCCCACCAGGAAACTATAAAGGACAGACATCTTACACACACATTGACCTGAAGATGAAATTCGAAGACTAGAAATATCATCCTCTACACTTATCTCCCAAACAGGCAGCTGCCGTTCTTTCAACAGTTTTAACATGAACTGCATTATCACATACATAACGTGATTAGAAGTAAATTGGATATGGAATATAAACTGATGAGATATATACACACACACACACACACACATCAACTAAAACATATATATGGTCATCAGTATAACCTGGCTATGGGATGTATATAATATTTTTTATATAACATACACATACACACACTGATCAGCTGAAACTTATAATGGTCATCAGTATAACCTGGATAAGGTATGCATATTATATGTATAGACACACACAGACACTGATCAGCTAAAACATACAGATGGCCATCAGCATAACCTGGATATGGACTGATCAGCTAAAACATTATAGATGTTTATCATCCATATATCCAGGTTATATATACATAGTTGAAAATCATAAGAGAAACATCTTATATTACATCTCTTGAGAGATTACATAAATACAATTCTCTCAGTATCAATACATCCTCAAACTCACCCAGTTGTCAGGAAAATACCTGTCAACGATCTCTCTCATTTTGGATGTCTGATTATGAAGAATCTCGGGTGAGAAGTACAGAGAAATGTACAACATGGAAGCCTGGTTAGCTAAGGCAGTACTATGATGTTCAGGGAAGGGAAAAGCTGCAATCTACAACAAGTAAATAACAATATTTAAATATTATTGAAGCACAGATAACCCTCGTGTAGCTTTTGTATGAAGTTAAAAAAACAAACAAAAAAATAATTCAACATGTCATCTTTTATCGGCAAAACTCCTGGTAAATAATAACTATCAAATCCATGTAGTAATCCACATATGTATCTGTGTGTGTATATGTCCTGGTAAATAATAACTATCAAATCCATGTAGTAATCCACATATGTATCTGTGTGTGTATATGTCCTGGTAAATAATAACTATCAAATCCATGTAGTAATCCACATATGTATCTGTGTGTGTATATGTCCTGGTAAATAATAACTATCAAATCCATGTAGTAATCCACATATGTATCTGTTTTAAAAAATGTATATATGACTGTACAGTTTAGATTAATAATTCACATAAAAACAAAAATATTAGGCACATAAAATTCAGTGAATTTCACTTAAACTTTTATATTTTGTGGTTTGTAAACTTACATTAGTATATAATAAATTATATAACAGCACTGAAATTATTGCACATGTAGATAGAAGAAACACTTTTAATGCTTAAACTGATATTAAAATAGCATACCTGATTGTACAGGTCATCTGAACGAAGTCTTCCAACAATTAAGTTGATATACATGGAGTTCAGGGGTACACGTCTGACAAAAACAAAAAACATTGTAGCTAAGATAAGTATCTTAGACAATAGATGGTTATAAGTATAACCATGTCAGTTCATGTAAGATGATGAAAATAAATACATTAAACACAGAAATAATTAGGGTTAAGTAAAAAAAGCATGTCTCTACTCTTCATGAGAAATAAATTAATATTTTAATTACCCAATGGATAGCCTCACAAATTATAACATCAGTGTGCAGAGGTACAGATAGAAAACGTCTGATATTTCATTGCTAGTAGTATGAACATTACAAGTACCACACATTATCAACTGCTGAAAAGCTATTAAAGATGAACTGTGTCTGAAACATTATATGAATAGTGTGATAATATCAAGGATAAAGTATGATGTGCCAACACACCAATGTGTGAACCATCAAAGACAAACTGATGTATTATTAAATTAGTGTTTGAACCATCAAGGACTAACTGATGTGCCACCACACCAGTGTGCGAACCATCAAAGACGAACTAATGTGCCACCACACCAGTGTGCGAACCATCAAAGACGAACTAATGTGCCACCACACCAGTGTGCGAACCATCAAAGACGAACTAATGTGCCACCACACCAGTGTGCGAACCATCAAAGACATTAACTAATGTGCCACCACACCAGTAAAAGTAACCATCAAAGACTAACTAATGTGCCACCACACCAGTAAAGCGAACCATCAAAGACGAACTAATGTGCCACCACACCAGTGTGCGAACCATCAAAGACGAACTAATGTGCCACCACACCAGTAAAAGCAACCATCAAAGACGAACTAATGTGCCACCACACCAGTGTGCGAACCATCAAAGACGAACTAATGTGCCACCACACCAGTGTGTGCGAACCATCAAAGACGAACTAATGTGCCACCACACCAGTAAAGCGAACCATCAAAGACTAACTAATGTGCCACCACACCAGTGTGAGAACCATCAAGAACAAACTAATGTGCCACCACACCAGTGTGTGAACCATCAAAAACGAACTGATGTGCTTTTAAATTAATGTGTGAACTATGAAAGATAAAATGATGTGCTACCAGACAAGTGTGAAACTATCATGGATGAACTGAATGGTGGTTTGTTATCATAAGAAAACTGAAGTTCTTTTTTGTATGTTACTGTACTGATAGGAACTAAGTCAGACTACAAGCTACATATAAAATCAATTATTAATATCAAGTAATTTTAGGAAGAAATGTTAGCATTTACCTTTTATGTAAAAAAGATTTTAGTTTTCTATAAACATAATACCTGCCTAACTAAGTTCTTTAAAAGATACAGAATCTTTAGTGTGAAGAAATAAGGTTATCTCCTGAGGTTACTTCAACAAGTCAGATATTTGGACAAAGTCCACTGTTGGAAAGACTGTGGTTACTTCAACAAGTCACATATTTGGATAAAGCCCATTGTGTGAAAGACTGGGGTTACTTCAACAAGTCACATATTTGGACAAAGTCTACTGTTGGAAAGACTGGGGTTACTTCAACTAGTGAGATATTTGGATAGAGTCATTTGTGTGAAAGACTGGGGTTACTTCAACAAGTCACATATTTGGATAAAGTCTTCTGTTGAGAAAACTGGGGTTACTTCAGAAAGTCAGGTATTTGGATAAAGTCCACTGTGTGAAAGACTGAGATTACTTCAACAAGCCAGATATTTAGATAAAGCCTGCTTTGTGAAAGACTTAGGATACTTCAACATGTCAGATATTCAAATACGTTCAACTAGCTGGTTATGTATTTCAAACCTACATCACAACCTAAAGCAATAAATTAAAAACCACGAGTTAAGACTAGTTAAAAAAGACTAGTTCAGAAAAATGGTGGTTACTGAAAACATTCATTGTCCAAAAGTATGAACTAACCTAAAGTATTCTTCAGGATAATTTGGAGGTTTTTTGGCACCAAGAGCTCCACTATATCCAGTTGTTCGCAGAAGTTTACAGACATCATCAATGTTGGACTCAAAACTTGATCTCTGAGCACTATAATAACAGACATATGAACAAAACACTAGATATGATATGATAAACAAAGATTTTAAAGACATCAAGAGATCAAATAATCATAAAATAGTATATATATTTAAAAGCAACATAACATATGAAAGTGATAATCATGCAGGCGTACGTGCGATTTGACCCAAGACTTTACACCTATACTTTTAGTAACATTCTCTACCAATAAGACTAATGCCATGCCAAGCTCCTATGATTTTCATTTCATCATCTCATAATTCGTTTAAAAATCTTTTTCACAGAAACCTCAGGCACACAAATGTGAACAACCAAGACAACAACAGTGAGATTCACTTACTTACACGTACACAGATACGAACAACCAAGACAACAACAGAGAGAACCACTTACTTACACATTCACAGATACAAATAACCAAGACAACAACAGTGAGAATCACTTACTTACACGTTCACAGATACGAACAACCAAGACAACAACAGTGAGAATCACTTACTTACACGCACACAGATAATGAACAACCAAGACAACAACAGAGAGAATCACTTACTTACACGCACAGATACCAACAACCAAGACAACAACAGAGAGAATCACTTACTTACACGTACACAGATACGAACAACCAAGACAACAACAGTGAGAATCACTTACTTACATGTACACAGATATGAACAATCATGACACAACAATAAAAATCATTCTTATATTTCTAATAAGCCACCAAGATGACTTGAACTTCATTAGCTCGATTTTGTTGAGTTTCAAAGAAAATGGTTAAGATATTTTTCTCACTGGTTTGAATACTAACTGCTTGGGTGTCAGCAACTTTTAAAGTTAAAAGTTTGTGTTTAGAGTTATCTGTAGGACTTCAGAATTACAAGCATGTTAATGAATACTCAACATGGATATGCATTACTTGATACTTCTCAGTATGAAAATGAAGGTACAGAAAATAATAAAAATCAAATAAACAAAGAAACACAGCATCACCGATTTCTAAAATTAACAGTTCCCATGAAATAGTATGTCAATGTTAGTTGTTAACTGACAATATAAACTAGTGGTACCTGTATCTGAAGTAGGACACCAACAGTTCACATGAAATAGTATGTCAATGTTAGTTGTTAACTGACAATATAAACTAGTGGTACCTGTATCTGTAGTAGGACACCAACAGTTCACATGAAATAGCATGTCAATGTTAGTTGTTAACTGACAATATAAACTAGTGGTACCTATATCTGTAGTAGGACACCAACAGTTCACATGAAATAGCATGCCAATGTTAGTTGTTAACTGACAATATAAACTAGTGGTACCTGTATCTGTAGTAGGACACCAACAGTTCACATGAAATAGCATGCCAATGTTGTTAACTGACAATATAAACTAGTGGTACCTGTATCTGTAGTAGGACACCAACATACGTTCCCTCACTGACCCCTCTATCTTCTGATCAACTACCAACAGCATCACTCCACACAGATAGAGAGCTTCACACTAGAAAACACTATTCTTAGAAGTTGTCCCACCAATACTTATCACATAAATCCACATTAATAAACATATTTTATTTATAAGTGACGTTCTTTAATATTTCTGAACTTTTATGGTATCAAAATATATATTACTTCTTTATTTTGTAACTGTTCTTAAAGGTTAATGATAATTTACCATAACTTCATCTGCTGGAAATACGTGTACTGTTTATAACCAAATTTTTTTAACAGTAGTTATAGACATTTAATATGTATGTACTTTAGGTAATTATGACCTTAATTTGTACTTTAAGGTGCAAAATCATTCATCTCAGTTGTTGTTTTAATACTACTGATATACGGTTTTTAAAAACTGTTTTCTAAATTTTTTTTTTAATTACAATGCTACTTCTATTTTCCACATATGTCCATTTCTGACCATGTGTTGACAACTGATTTCTCTTTAGGAATACGTACTTCATCATAATTATTGACCATGTGTGGATAGCTGAGTTTCAACCCCAAGGATTTGTGTGACATAATTAACAGCCATAATAAGTTCACATTAGAAACAAGCAATGTCAGATAAAATATTATATCAAAACCAAAGATGATAACACATTAACACTCTACTTTTGTACTGGTGACAGTTATGATGAGATTAGTGACCACATTTTGGCCAAAGATCATCTGGACAAAAAATGTGCAGCAGACTGAAGTTTTGAGTAAGTTTAATATGGAAAGTTGAGGCAGCACTGTAGTTGAAACGGAAGATTTAATTTTGATAAAAGATAAGACAGGTTTAATATTCTAACTCAGGGGTAGTAACTAATATATTTCTTATTTGTCTTGAGTATTTCTTTCTTCTTAATATGAAAGTAACTACAATTTACAAATTAGAAATATATTTTGTTAAGCAAGGTTAGATTAATTAATATAAAGAAAAATAATAATAATTTTTCACAAGATACAATTGTAAGTAACCCATGTCTTAACATAATTCAAGAAAACTATATAAGCAACACATCTGTGAAATAATTAACAACTTGTGTAATGGGATTATTAGATAGACACAGTTCAAAAGGTAATAAAGCAGTAAAATAAGTAGAAAGACATGTATACTGTTATATAATTTAAGTTATTTAGGATAAACAAATGTAGTTTTATGGTACAATTTGAAACATTCGAGAAAGAAAAATGGGTAATTTTATGTTACACATTTTTTTCACAGTGATGCAAGAAACACACATAGGTCCAATAAGTCTTTATACAAAATGATAAAAGTACCATAACCCAAACACTTTCAAAAGATGGATCTTTCTTCTTCATGAGTGAATGGCAATCTTGTATACAATTAGGATAGAAATAACATGTGAAACAAAGGTTTAATGATTGCACATATGATACCTGATAATTTTCAGATGAAGAAAAGTATTTTTAATGCTAATACAAAACAATCACTTTACACTTGAATCAGTCAACATATTTATTCCATATATTCGTAGAGAATGTTTAGTAAAAACTCCATTTTTATTTGTCTATAAAAGACTTGAAGTGCTTACTGATGGCTTGCAAAAATTTGTGAAGATAAACTAAACAAATTAAAAATTATAGTGTGGAAACTCTATAGGTCAATTTGAGGTTATGATTCAGGTCAAATTGATTTAGCCCATAGTGAGAGTAAAGAACAATATATCACTAATAGAAGTTGGTTTAATTCACAAATCTAATTGTATTTTGATCAATATACACAGTAACAGATATATTGCAAGTACAATTATGTATTAAAGTGTAATGAACTGAAACAAAATAGGATAAATTTTGAAAATAGACAATGTTTACATTCAAACACTTATTTTATGGCACAGATATATTTATTGAGCAATGTTAATTAAACTTATGTTTAGGTTTTTCTTTCTAAAAAGACAATATGAAAAAATCTTATCTTTAAATTATCTTCAATGTTTGTTTATCAGATTGACTGCTTATGTAGCATCATTTAAACATAACATTATCAGAATGTTTTTCCTTCATTAGTTACTGTGCAGTCTGACTGCTTAAGTAACATCACTCAAATGTGTTGTAACATAAGTTACTTGGCTCAGAAAATTAAAGTCCATATTGAGTAGAGAACAAATCTGAACAAAGTTGTTTATGTCTAATAAAGGTAAAGTTAAACAAATATATATTAGTTGAGTGCAAAGTACTAACAATGTATTTTTAATGCAAGTGTATGTACACACACACACACACTACATATATTACCAAAAGTACTGGCTGATAATGTTTTTGTCTCCAACTGTATTTACAATTGAATCTCATGATGTTCTCTTGTGTAACATTTACAATAGCTAAGATCACTGAATACAACATTGGTGGTATAAGATATTTCATCCCATTTATTGTGTCAATGTGGAATGTTCTGGGCATCAAAAACAATCTCACACAGAACAAGAAATGTATCACATAAGATTTCAATGACACTGAAGATGTTAAGTAGCACATCACTGAATTCAGGGAGATTCATGTTGATGGACTTTACAGGCACTTAAGTCAAGGTGCCAGTACTTATGGGGTATAAAATAATAAAGTTTCACAGTTTCATGGATTACTTGTAATATTGAAAGAGGCTGTTACATTGTGACATTTTGGAAAACACTGTAATAATGACACTATAGGGAAGGAAGAACCACAACTTCTTCAGGCTGACAATGTGATACTGCACAGTAGTTTAGACAAACAATACTCAAAATATGTCTTCATCAATTCTGAGCTTTGTTCTATATCTAACTAAACTTGTCATAATTTCTAGAAATAAAGTTTGAAATCTTCCTATTTGTAGTCTGGTCTATTCTATCACATATCTCAAGGTGAAATAATAATTTTCTCAAAAGGATACAATTCTTTAGTAATATTGTTTACACATAAATAACTTAAACTAAGGGAGAAAGCAGTGAATATTAGAACCAGTTTCTTTCTGAATGGTATATAATAAATTTTTGTTACCAGTTTTGTATGGCAAGTACTTGAACACCACTGATGTTAACTTTAAGTGTCCGAACGTGTGTTGTCAGGTTACATCAACCACAACTAAAGATTACAACAGAATGTTTTGAGCCATTAGTTATCCAATAATAAGCAACATTCAATGATGAAAATTAAAAAACAATTGTTGGTCAGTCTTAGTAATGCATTTTGTTTTGATGAGTTAGCTAAACTTCTCAGAAACAGATAACTTATTGTCACCTTGTACTAGTAAAAACTTTCAAATTTGTTTTCTAATCAAGTAAGCTGCAAGTCTAATCCAAAAGGTGAAAACAGAATGAAAATAAAAAAAATTGTTTAATTCTGATTATGTGTAATAACTGTGAAAAGTATCAGTTATTATACACTAACAACTTCTGTTGATTGTAATCAATGAGATAATTAATTAATGTTTCGGTGAAACAAGTACAAATTTACCATTTAGCAGATAACTATGGTCTGATACTAAACACCTGGAGAAACTAACTTATTAATTTAATAATATAAAAACTCATAACCTTAAAAGTTTAAGTTGTTTGATTGCTCTGCCTGAGTGCTAAGAAGGTGGAAGAAAAAGTGCTTAATACCTGTAAAACCTAGAGTATCAACAGTATTGAAAAGAGAAATGTTGCGATCAGAGAGCATACGTTCTACAGAGCAACCTCTCCTATCAAAATTAGCACTTCCCCAGAAGGGATGATGTACATCAAAGTCCCCAAGGATGGAAAAGGGAGACAGCAACTGTTCTATGAGAGCATTAAGGTCTGATTGATCATATGTCTCTCCAGGTGACAGGAAGAGAGAACAAACAGTGATAGTATGACCAAAGGAAACACAGATGGCTATGACCTCCAAGGGTGTGTTGAGTGGTAAAGACAGGCTGGGCACATGCTGATCAACCAACAGTGCAACCCAACCATGCACTCATCCATCATACAGCCTGTCATTTCTGAACAAAGAAAACCTCCAAAAGGTGACTGTGACGACAGGTTTCAGAAATGTTTCCTGTAAGGAAAGACAAACAGGATGGTAGGAGGCAATCAGGGTTTGGATGTCATCTAAATTAGAAAGTAAACCTTGACAGTTCCATTGTATCAGGATGGCCATTTTTATTTCTGTGTCGGAAATTGGGTGGAAAATCCTTGTGTTTATGACCATGTCTTTTTTTCTTACTTTCCTTATTCGAGGGAGGTCTATTGACCTCCATGGATCCTGGCCTGGGTCGATTGGGCAGGTCTTTGCTGATTGTTTTGCATCCTGGGGTGGGAGAAGATGTATCTGAGGAAACGCCTGTACCTGGAACCAAAAGGATGTGGATCTTGAGGTTTGGTTGAATGTATATGAGGAACAGAGATAGATGTTGAAGTTGATTCATCAACTTTCATAACCATGGAGGCTTTTCATTTGTTTCAAGAACAATTATTTAGGAGGCACAAAGAGATCTGTCTGCACTCCCGTAAAAGTTGTGAAATGAAGTGCAGCAGCCAGACATCTGAGATGAAGTGGTGGACAGCAATTTTTGAGCCTCAGGATAAGTAATGATATGAATCGTTTTCAAACACTGCACCTCTTTTCTTCCAACCATTTAGGCAAGAACAAAAGTAGGATGGGTGAGAGCCATTGCAAATGATGCAACGAGGGTCAGTTTCACACCCACAGGCATCATGGTCCTTGCCACTGCAAGAAGCACACATCAAGGAACCATGACATGATGTCTTCAAGTGACCGAACTGTTAACACTGAAAGCACTGGAGAATGTTTGGAATGTATGGCTGTACTCTGTAATTAAGATAACCTGCCTTGATGATAGTAGGTGGGCATGGCAACGTAAATGAAGACATTGGTGGGCACCGTAATTTCATTTTTGCGAGTGGATGTATGCCTCACTGTGGAAACTCCTTGGGTGGAGAAACCAGCAAGAATCTCAGACTCTGGGAAGTTCTTTAAACTCCTCTCAACAATAACTCTTTGTGATAAATTCAAAGTAGCATGAGGTGTAACTTCAATAGGTACATCCCCAATTGCCTTTGAATGCAAGAGGAGATCACTGTGTTGAGATGTGGATGTTTCCACCAGTATGTCACTAGATTGAAGCTTCTTTACTGACTTTAGAGAACCAGCAAGACCCTCTAGTCCCTTCTGAATGAAAAAGGGAGACATTTGCCCTAATAGCTTGTCTAAAAGTGAATGCAATATAAAAAAAAATGAGGTAGAACAAGTGCTACAGATGGTGAGGATTGCTGCTCAGAATCTTCAAGATGTGGCCATTTTATAGACTGTTTTTTCACCATTTTATTAAGATTTTTAACTGGAGTATCATCCATAATAAAGAGAGGGAAATTTTGGTGCTCACCCACCATGGAGCCCTATGAGGATACGCACTACAATGTCAAACAAGGACACTGCAGCAATGCCAGGGTTTTGTGAGCACTATACCCAAATACCAGCATCAGATATAAATGTCCACAACATCTGTTGAGAACATCCAACACTGGTGCTTGATTGACCCTAGCCAGAGAGGACCAGCTGACTGACCCAAGGGGGCCACCCCAAGGCAGTCCGTCTACAGGAATTCAAGACCAAAGTGATGTGTTAGGTAGGACCCTCAACCACCAGGATCCTCTACTCCTCTTAACAGCAAACACGTGGGTAGATGTTTAGATCCCAGAGGAGGTAAACAGAACCTTCCCTGGGAGGTCCCCTCACCACATACAGGAATCCACACTGAGAGGTCAACAGATATACGAAACAGTGTAGACCATGCCAAGATTACAGAAGTACATTTATTTCACCAATTACTATAACTAAACCTATGATTATTGTATTTCAGAAAATAAGAAATTTCCATTATTAGCTTAATTAAATAGCACAGAAATACTTCTAATGATGCTACATATGTAACCATATAAGTTTGTTTCTTCTTATGCACCCAGCTACACAATATATATGAATTTTGTTTCCTCTAAAATAAATTTGTATCTTACCAGCAATTGTTTCCCATCTTCTATTAGAAGAACAGATTCAATAGTTTGTTGTATATACACTCCTTCATCAAGTTCTTCAAGATACCTAAATGAAGATTATAATGTTTTGTGGCAGTCAGGTTTAGTAATTACTTACTACACATGATACTGTCCATGCTATTTATAAAAAGGACTTTTTGAATAAAAACTACACCCATCATCCTACAATAAAGTCCTGTGCAAGGTAACAAGAACATCTATAAATTTTATATTCACCGTTTCTTTGGATAAATAATCAGAAGTTTTAACCTTCTGCATCACAACTAAACATCAGACAAATATATTTCACATTTCAGTGCACACACTTGAAGATCTCTGAAATGAAATTTTTCTAGGAATCATCATATTGAAATAACCCACTCATGATATTAGTTACCTGTTCAAATCCAGCATATATTTGTGGACACTCTCAAATGCCAAATAAAATCTTGTCAATATCTCGATGTAGTTTTCCCTGAATTCCTCATCTCGATCTTGTAATTGCTGAAATGAAAAAGTTAAAATAAGATCTTGATTTAAAATAACCCACTTTTTATAAATATTATTTTATCTTTCACAGATGCCAATGCTCAGTTTTGGGTATTATCCACAACTAAATTGTAACAAGGAGTCTTGTTGTACTGTATGGAAAATGTTACACTATAATCTCACGGAGTTAACAACACAGTCAATAACAAAGGTAATCACTGTCAATTTGAATAGAATACTTTTACCTCAATCAGTTAAATATTGTACTTGTAGTCACGAGCTCAGATGTAAAATCAACAAAAGTGTAACACTTAGAGTCTACTACGTGAACTTCTGTAAATCTCAGCAGACATTTATTAGAACGGCCAATTGAAGAAGTTACTTTTATCAACTGAATTTTTTAAAACTGCTGGTAGGCTAAATCCATCTAAATACAATTTAGCAAAACAAATTCTGCTCTAACTGGAAAAATTGTAAGAGCAAAGTTAAAGAAATTCAGAACAAGATAAAACTAATTTAACCTTGTAACTTGAGTAACAGTGAATTTTCATCATTTTGTAGCCAATTACTGTTTCTCAGTCTTGCCTGTCATGGTATTATGTTTATCTCAACTTTAAGGGTAATGTTCTAAAATTATAAGAAAAGTTTTCTCCCATTCTTTACAACAGTACGAAGTAAAAGGCTTTCAGCTTGATACAAATCACCATAATATGATAAAAGTTTAGTTATTTCTGTTAAAAGAAATTACAGTTTAATTTTTATTTTATTATTTACTTCAATTATATTTTTTACAGTATGATAGGTAATGGTTTTCATGGAACAAGATGAAGTAGGCTTAGGTACACATGTATCAAATATAACAAAACTAGCTTTATTATTCAATTTTCCCATTTCAATTCTTTCAATTAAATCTTCATTAATGGTTAAGAAAAACTTTTTTTTTTTCCTTGATAAATATGACAAGCATACAGAATAATGTGATTACTGTAGTAATTTGTTTTATTCTGTATTCTACAAGGAATTACTGTGCTGGCAAATCAGTTACAAAATTAATAACATGCAAACAGTTAACACCAGTACCATGTTGCAGTAAACTAAAAATGAATTATATAGAAATTTATTTTGAAATATAAATTATAAAATGCAATTTTTGAATATTTTCATATTGTCAAAAGATGTTTACTTACAGGATTAGTTTCTATTTTGTTATCATACACATCTGCCATTTGGAAATAACTAAAATCACAAAGAACATCTGTATATTTCAGTTGGTCTGACTTATTCTCCAATCTGAAGACAGCTGGAACCACGCCGGCTAGTCGAAGAAGTTCAGCAATGACTGCATTACCCCTGGACACCAGTCGTAGCAAGTTTTGTCCACAAGCATTATTATCAGCTAGAAAATCTACCATTTTGACCACGATTTCACCAAAAAACCTTTAGCGTGATCATGAAGTTTCCACTGTGTATTAATAAAAATGACAGTTTTAACATAATAAAACAAAAGTTTTAAATTATGTTTCACATTTTATACACAGAAGGTAGATAGTAATGTCATGGTCACAATAATTTGTTGATAGCTATGTTTTCAATTTTAGCTATTCTTAGCAAGTTTCAACATTAAGTGGTATACCTCTGTTTAAGTAAACACAGTTGATGATTTATATGAAATAAGTATGCTGAACTATATACTTGTTATAATTAAGTTTAACTTATTATATGAAGGATTTGAAATTGTTGATGTTTGGAATGTAATAAATTCTAAATTACCGATTGCGGTTTACATTCTCTTGTGCTTTAAAAAAGATTATACATTTGTAGCAGTCATGGAATCTTTCCAGCCATTATATTACTAAGTGACTGAAGGTACATTTGTACCAGTTACAGAAATTTTCCAGCTACACCAGTACTGACTGATTAAAAATACATTCAAATGAGCTTTAGAAACTTTCCATCTGTGATAATGATTAACTAAATTACAGATCTAAGTTCTAAAGGCAAGACATCAAAATCTAAATGGTATTAGTTTCATGGAAAGAAAAAAACTGATTATGAGAACAAAATAATTTGAAGATTTTACTGCTTTATATAATAATTACATATATAATTATTCTACAAATAGCAAGGAATGCATTTATATTTCAAAACATACTCTGCCTGTTACTAATGGAATGACACATCTCCTTTTAATCAACGTTGGTTACAATGCCAAACTACAAAATATTTCATAATTACTCAGTAATTCAATATCAAATTTGTTAGTTGTTTATGTTATTAAATAATGATATGAACATTAATGTTTAAATTTCTCTAGTATAATGTTTTGATTCTCCTTATAGAGATGATAAAATTATTTATATAGTCTGGTAACATAACCAATCGGCTCAAAATTGTATTATTCCAACACTGAGAGAAAACAGTGAATATACACTGAAAACAAAACAAAGTCCCGAGGTAAATAATGCCTCAAATGTTAAATTAGGACAAAGCCTAAGTCTAACTGTTAGACTAGTGGTGAAGGTACAGAAACCCACAATTAGTACTTATTCTACTTCTAGTCTTACAGTTACATTGATATTAGTATCATTCTATGGGTATAAAAAAAATGAACACCATACCACTAACTTATACCATAAAATATTGTAAAATGGTCAATGAAAATGCAAAACGACATTAGGTTTAGGTTGTTGTTTTTGTTTGCTTTGATGTAATATTTTATGACAGATCCTATATTAACTTAATTACTAATAGTTATAGATGGACTAAACTGTATGGTGTGCACTCTCAGTCTCTATAGCAACATATGACATTTAAGTTTTAAACAAAACTATGAGGTACGAGAGCCTAATAGTAGTATCAGTAAATCACTAACATTAAATATATAACAATAACTACAAGTGTAACATTATGTTAATAACACTACCACTAATACTAAAGGTAAAACTGTAAAATTAATGTTAATGTCAGTTTGGAACCTCGAGTGAAAACAAACAAAACCACCTTTGGATAACGAAATAACAGTTTGATTAACTTTTGTTTCCTGTCTTCATATATTACAATTTATACAAAATTTCAACCACAGTTTAACTTTATGCATAACCGAACAGTAAGCGTCTCCGAGAAAGTGTAATATATACGAAACAAATTACCGTCAAAAATATAAAATAATATTCCTACCACAAGTCACATCGAGCATTTCTAATTAAAGGGGTGTTGTTATTCATATGACATTCGTTACCTGGATTTTTAAACTATAAATACGAAATCCATCACTATTAATTAATAAAATATGCTGGTATTATTATTTGGAGTAATATTTTAAAACATTTTATTATTAAAATAGACAATTAAATGTGGATCTGAATAAGACTAAATGAAAGAAATCCAGAAATTAGAGCTTCTGCAATAGAACTGGGACAATTATTTATTCATTTATATAAGAAATTTTAAAATTATATTTAAAATGTTGATATATACAATATTTTGTTGTTGAATAATGCCATGGCCTGGCATGGCCAAGCGCGTAAGGCGTGCGACTCATAATCCGAGGGTCGCGGGTTCGCGCCCACGTAGCGCTAAACATGCTCGCCCTCCCAGCCGTGGGGGTGTATAATGTGACGGTCAATCCCACTATTCGTTGGTAAAAGAGTAGTCCAAGAGTTGGCGGTGGGTGGTGATGACTAGCTGCCTTCCCTCTAGTCTTACACTGCTAAATTAGGGACGGCTAGCACAGATAGCCCTCCCTATCTCGAGTAGCTTTGTGCGAAATTCCAAAACAAACAAACAAACATTGAATAATGCCTCCCGATGAGACTGCGTTAAGTCAACGAATGTAAAATGCTAAAAATCAAGGGTTTGACTCCCCTCGGTGGACACAACTGATAGCCTGAATAGTTTCGCTGCGAAATGCACACGTCGTTGTGTGATATACGTTTGAATGAAAAATGTAATTAATCATTAATGAATGATGTTTGTTTGAAAGAAAGCAAAAAGGTACACAATGAACTATTTGCGCTCTGCCTACCACGGGATTTGAAACTCGGTTTCTAGCTTTTTTATGTCCGCAAACATATCGAGGTGCTACTGAGGGGAATCATTAATGACTGATCTATTGCCCAAACTGGTACGTGTACTGTAAATATATTATTTCGTTTAATTTTCACAACGCTTCTGTGCTAAATAAAAATTTTAATATAAATTAAAAGAACAAGTCAGATATAGGGTTTTCAGTTGAAACAAATCAAATAAAAACTTCAAGAAAAATTGTTGAAGAGTTATTTTATCTTAATACGAACATTTTAAACATTCCTTATTTATTTTATTTGGAATAGGGGTAATTATATGTATAGATTGTGATTAGGTTAATTCAGTAAGAGCTGATTTCCTTTCTTTTTGCCGCCCCAGTGGCTCAGCAGAATGTCTGTGGACTTACAACGCTAAAAACCGGGTTTCGATACCCGTGATGTGCAGAGCACAGATAGCCCACTGAGTAGCTTTGTGCTAATTTCAAAACAACAACACCATTCGTTATATTTTGCCCCCCAGTGGCTCAGCAGTATGTTTGCAAACTTACAATACTAAAAGCCGGGTTTCGATATCCGTGGGAGGTAGTTAAAAAAGGCCTCAGCTAGTACAGCAGTATGTTTCCAGATTTACAACGCAAAAATCACGGATTCGATTCCCCTTAGTGGGCTCAGCAGATAGCCTGATGTGGTTTTGTTCTAAGAAAACACATGCACACGCAAACCCTTTCTTTTTTTATGCGTAAAGTTTTAAAATAATACTGTTATAGTGATTATGCATAAGGGTAAATTTATGAAAAATTTAGCCAGAATTTAATATATTTAGTGTTTGTTTGATTGATATTTTATTAAATACTTTTCTGAATAAAAATATCTAAGATTTCTAAGAACCTATGATCGAAAATAAAGATAACTGTATAAGAGTATGTTTAACACATTAAATGTATTTTACAACTACTGCCAACAACTACTTTCGCTAAGACTATTGACTCCGATACATTTGAGACGAATATTTTTCTTCATTGGAATTTACGAAGATTTATTTTTTCCATTAAATTACCCTTGTCATCTGCTATTTCTCAACAGAAAATGCGGCTATTGACAATATCAGGTATTTATAATCGAAGTAACTCTTTTATTAAAATAGTATAACACTTTAGTCTCAAACCGTCCTCAGTCGAGAAGATAAAACATGATATTCATCTCCAATGAGTAATTTTATTATATCTCTAACAAATTCTTATGCTCGACTCTCACGCTATTTTGCAAAGTAACCTCATTTTTCTAAAGTCTAAACAAACTCTGTATTTATCCGTTTGATGAGCTCTGGTACTGGGCGACATTTTGTCGTAACTACCTACGAAGACACTGAGGTCCTATCATAGTTTGTTTCTTGTTGTTGTATTTTTCTTTTTTGTTGGTAGGGGCTTCCTTCACACACTTTCAGTGTGGCATAATGGTTTACGTCATAGGTTACAGGAAATGGCTCTACCCCAGGAAACTATTCGCTGGCTGTCTAACTTCCTGAAAAACAGAATGTGTAAAGTAAATGTGAATGGGGCCCACTCAGGGCCCTTTTCACCCGAAGCAGGAGTCCCGCAGGGAGGGGTTGTTAGCCCTATATTATTTATCATGTATGTTAGTAATATGTCTCTGTTGGACCTAACTTTAGGTTTTTCATCACAGTTTGCTGATGATGTAGCAGTTTGGAAAAGTGTCCCCACTCCGTCAATAGCAGCAACGAACTTACAACCAGTTTTAAATAACATCGAAGAATACTGCCAGAAATATAGAATCAAAATCAATATTCCAAGTGACATTATTCACCAGACTGAATAAGCTGAAAAAAAGATCCACCAAAGCTCTACATGAATGGATCACTTTTACTGACTGCTACATCTGCTAAATTTCTAGGTCTTACATACGATTCAAAATTAACGTGGTTACCGCACACTAAAAACATAATGAAACGAATATGAAAAAGAGCAAACAATGCAAAAAGTCTTTCAGGTAAAAACCAAGGAACATCTCCAGGCAATATGCTCAAAATCTACAAAACGAACATTAAACCCATAATAAAATATGCATCACCTGCCTGGATTAACATAGTACTCACACACTTACAGAAACTTTAACGAACACAAAACTCAGTTCTAACTTCGGCATATAAAGTACCACGAAGCACATCATCCACATTCATGCACAAGTATGCAAACATAGACACAATATCTGAAATACTCTGCATAATTCTCTAAAATATTTCAATAAGAATTGGCATAAGAATAACTTAATGTGTGATCTCGACAGATACCGCGTACATGATGTAAATAGTCCTAAATACCTCTCCCCTATTAACATGTATTTAAGAAATGTTACACAAGCTGGCCACCTCTCACTAGACAATTATTTTTTTTTTGTTTAATTATCATTATTTTTATTTTCTTATTTATTTTTTATTATTATTTTATTTTATTTATATTGTTACTTCAAGTAGTGGTAGCATTTTCTCCATGGAGAAAAACAATATAAGAAGAAAAAGGAGAAAAGTACAAAAAAAAAAATATATATATATATATGAAAAATACAAAATATATATATATATATGAAAAATACAAAAATGGAAAAAAATTTACAAGAAAAATAGTTAAAATAGAAAAAAAACAAAAAACTTGTGCGTTCATGCATGGTCTGTGCCCTGAAATGGGCCTGAGTACGATGTTATACTTTTGCTCAGATCCTAAGCTTTAAAAAAAAAATCCTTAACGACAGACGCTATCAACGTTCGGGAGGGAAAAGAGGTCTAATGTACCTGACCCTCCTGGGTATTTAACATCCATACCCAAATACCCACACAGTAAAACTCGAAAAACTCACACGCTTTCACAAACACACATAAATATAATTTGATGTTATAACTTGAAATTAAAGTCAAACTTCAGCATATATATATGTTTGTATATATATATAATAACAATATATAAATATATAATAACAATATATAAATATATAATAACAATTTATAAATATATAATAACAATATATAAATATACAATAACAATTTATAAATATATAATAACAATTTATAAATATATAATAACAATATATAAATATATAATAACAATTTATAAATATATAATAACAATATATAAATATATAATAACATATATATATATATAATAACAATATATATATATATAATAACAATATATATATATATAATAACAATATATAAATATATAATAACAATATATATATATAATAACAATATATAAATATATAATAACAATATATAAATATATAATAACAATATATAAATATATAATAACAATATATAAATATATAATAACAATATATGTATATATAATAACAATATATATATATATATAATAACAATATACAATATATATAACAATATATATAATAATATAATATAACAATATATATATATATATAATAACAATATATATATATAATAACAATATATAAATATATAATAACAATATATAAATATATAATAACAATATAT
The DNA here is from genome assembly GCF_004210375.1 of Tachypleus tridentatus. Lineage (NCBI taxonomy): Eukaryota > Metazoa > Arthropoda > Merostomata > Xiphosura > Limulidae > Tachypleus > Tachypleus tridentatus. The sequence continues at coordinate 39,945,301 of NW_027467782.1, read as the reverse complement.
AAATATATAATAACAATATATAAATATATAATAACAATATATAAATATATAATAACAATATATATATATATATAATAATATATAACAATATATAGTAACAATATATAAATATATAATAACAATATATAATAACAATATATAAATAATCACGTTTTATAATTTTTGAATACACACCATACTTCTACTTTAATGTATACATGCTTTCAATATTTGAAGTGTTTGAAATTCTCTGAATGCCACAAATTATGCATTCCTCACTCCTTTACAAATGTTTATTCTCAATAAAAATTTCATCACCAAATATATGTTTCCACCTTTCCATTTGTACATTGAGTAACATTTACATGTTTCCATCTTTCCATTTGTACATTGAGTAACATTTACATGTTTCCACCTTTCCATTTGTACATTGAGTAACATTTACATACTTTCTCCAATATTTCACTTTTTAGTCGATTTTTAGCTGAGTAGCAAGCTACCACTTTTACTTCTTAACTATCCTCATAGATAAAATAATCCTTAGTATATATATATATGTTCTTTATTCATTTCTAATGGCAACTGAAAATTAATCATATGTATTTTGCTCGTGGTTATACTTAATAACACTTAACACTTTCTATAACAGTTAGCCACAAACAACACAATCATAGTGACCACAATAATATATTTCTTTTTCAAAGATACCTCATACAGTGAACGATAAAGTTAACATCACTATCTCACAACTAAGTGGATATCACTAACTGTATATCAAATTGTATGAAAATCACTTTCTGTCTTCACTTCATTCATCAGATTTTATGGCTACTCTTTCTTCTTTTCAGGTTCTTATCTGGTGGAAGAAATGAAGCACTGATTCATGACTATTGATAGAACACAATCCTTCCATTTCATAGACTGTTCAAACGGCTGAACACGATAATCAGGTATAATAGAATTATCATGAGTGAGTTGACAACTGACAAAGCTCTCAAGGTTCACACACATCACACCAGTTTAGCACGATAATCAGGTATAATAGAATTATCATGAGTGAGTTGTCTTTACAACTGACAAAGCTCTCAAGGTTCACACACATCACACCAGTTTAGCACGATAATCAGGTATAATAGAATTATCATGAGTGAGTTGACAACTGACAAAGCTCTCAAGGTTCACACACATCACACCAGTTTAGCACGATAATCAGGTATAATAGAATTATCATGAGTGAGTTGACAACTGACAAAGCTCTCAAGGTTCACACACATCACACCAGTTTAGCACGATAATCAGGTATAATAGAATTATCATGAGTGAGTTGTCTTTACAACTGACAAAGCTCTCAAGGTTCACACACATCACACCAGTCAATCAAATGATGAGTCCCGTCTTTTATAGAACTTTCAAAGAGAGTTTAATGTAAGTTTGGTTTATGTCACGACAGCTGTCAATTAAATGTGAGAAGTCATATTGTATCTCTTTCCACTCTAAGTTGTGTATATATGTCGTACACCACTCTGTGTGTCTTTTATCTTCACAGCATAACATTTCCCTTAAAAAAGGTGCTTTGAAACGATAGGTATCGGTGCATCATGTTTAGGTATCCTTGATGGCCAACTCCACAACATAAACGTCTGCTACTCAGAGTCTTTCATCTTCTATTTTAGTGGCTTTATTTTTTTTTCTAATAATCATATTGTTCTAGGTTAGGTGAAACCTAAACATGGTTAACCTAACAGTATTTCCTATTACGATCTTGTTCGTTATCGATGCGATAAATCACAACAACTCCCTAAGTATTTGGATTTCTCGTCACGATCTGAAGATGTAGTAACAAACTCGCACACCCCACTATCTTATGCACACTTTCACTCTTTTACACGCATTTTGACTCTTTGCCAAACACACTTCCACTGGAGATGTCTTCCATAACTGGAATAGCATTTTCTTTACTACTATAGTGTCGTCTCTGTCCCCTGTTGGCTAAGTCTTGTCTAGTAGTGTCAATTCATAACGTTTCTCTCGTCATCTCCAGTTAACTTTCTCTTAACGTTTGGTTCTCAAACGTTTTGTCATTCTCGTTCTAGTTATAAATGTCTTCTCCAACTGTTCACATCTTGATTCCCGAACATTCAATGTGTTTTTTTTCTCTAATCCCAATAATATTGCCAAATAAAGTTCATTTTATAATTAGCTAACCTCATCATTGGTTAAACTAGTTGGAATTTTGTCATCAGTCTACAAGAAACCGGCCTACGTCCTATTTAGATGGGTTATTGTCATCTAATTCAACCACTTCAGTGGTCTTTGAATAAAACAACCTCATATTGCTGCCTAGTCCTGTTCGAGTTGATTACTAAATCTTTTGATAACTTAGATTGTATAAATTAGAATAATGAAACCTAACACAAACAGAACTACATTATCCTTATAAAAATATGACAGAATGTAACCTTGAAAAAGAGTTTTGTTTGATTAACTTAATTACAAAATATTTTCCTACATGTTAAATCCAACATTCATCACTTCACAAGAAACTCTCATTTACTTAGAGTAACTAGCACCAAACAAGTGACTGGACATTTTCTTCTCTCCTTCCTCTACACAGCAAGTGTTGTCTGTAAAGACTGACAAAATGAATTGAATGACTACTCATGACTAATTCTTGCCATTTTTTCTTATGACGCAGTTAAAATTGACTTGTAGAAGTGGTAAGCACTAATATTTGATCTACTTATAATTAGCGTGTTGAAGATTTTTATTATGTAGGAATGAGGAAAACGAATATTTGAGAAGTTACCTTTGAGAAAATATGTAAACAACTAAATAAACAGGCAGATAATAAAATGAGGAACTCCCCTTTCTATTGTAATAAACATGAGTTACTTTTATCAACCCCTTATAATTTCTTCTTATGACGTGAAGTTTCTATATTAATTGTAATTATATTATTTAAACTACATCTTATCTCTGCTACCAGTTGTTAATTAATTAACCTTTGAACTTTTCGTTCAAAAGAAGTGGGCGCCAGAAAGAAAAGAATATAAAATCTAGTTTGGCTCAAACGAACAGAACAGTTTACAAGTGTTCATTAGGATAAACTCGTGTCCTCCTCTTACCGAAAAAATAAATGTTTTCAAGAATTTTTTCTCGAAAATTTAAATCGACTGGTGGATTTTTCCTTTCTTTTATTTTTAATACTGAACATTGAATAATCTCTTTTACTTCACATAACTGTCCACGTAATCTGTATTTTTAGACTAACATTAATCTATTTCACAAGTTCAGCTGTTAAACCTGTTTAAACTGCATGACCGTCAGTGGTTCCAAGGTTCGCTCCAATTTACCACTAGTCCTCCCATTTCCAAGAAAACACGCTCTAATTTTATGGTGATGATAAACCCACTTGAAATAAAATTTATTCTAAGGACGACTAGTATCAAAACTTTAATAATTGTTAACATGGTGATGATATAAGCATCTACGTTATCGTCCTCTCTCACTAATTGGTTGTGAGAGGAGTGGATGATTAGCTGTCTTTCCTTTCGGGTCGGCTCGCGCAGATTTCCTCGGATCTCTTTAGGCAGTAATCAACAAATATCATCAATAAAACTTGGTAAATCTCGAAAGATTAGTTACACTACTTTCAATATCACTATGTGATATTCCAATAGAGTATTAAAGTGACTGTGTGTAATGAGAAGGCATGACTAGTGTTAACCTTCTGAACCATGTTTGTTGTGTATCCAATAAGTGGCCCTGATGGTTCTATGATTAGGGTGCTCGAAGCGTAGTCTGCGGATTACGGGTTCAAATCCACGTCATATCTAGCATATTCGCTCTTTTAGTCGTGGGGGCGTAAAAATGTGATAGTCAATCCACTAATCGTTGGTAAAAAAGAGCATCTTATAAGCAAACTTAATAATTATGTAAGGTGGTATGACTAATAAAGCCTTCGATTTTCTACTTTTTATCCAACTATAGATCTTTCAGGAAATTTTATCTATAATGATTAAATTTAGAAATTTGAAAAGGATAAGGGAAAATTTCATATTCGAGTGTAAATTATGGTATGTTTAAAATTATTTTACTTTTATACTATTCAACATCTACATCAGAAATTCAAGGAAAGGCGCCAATAGCCATACTAAAGAATTTTTAGGTATTATTTAGCAAAATAATGTGCCCAACTACACAAGCTTCGGAAAGTCACTGTGCAATTTTGTCTATTAATAAATATATAAGTGCACAATGACTTTCCGAACACACTGTATATAACAAATAAACAAGCAGTCAGGTTGTTCATCCATTTACACATGCGCCGCCCCCAATGGCTCAGCAGTATGTCTTCGGACTTACAACACTAAAACCGTGGTGGGCAAAGCACAGATAGTCATTGTGTAACTTCGTGCTTAATTCAAAACAACAACAACACGTGCGCCGAGTTATACTCGTTTCAGTATATTGCAGCTCTGGTTATTAATCTCAGAGAATATGTACGATTTATATTTATGTATATTAAAATACACACTTACTGTCATATCCTTTTATTTAGATATTGTCTTAGAGCCAGTTTTGTTTAACTTTCTATAATTTTTTAAATTGTCTTTTGATAAGTTGACTTTGAGTTGGTTTTAAAATGGTTTTGCATTATAAAAACAATTCTGTTGACATTTCAGTTTATTGTAGCATTTTATTGTTTTTATTGTTGAGGAGAGCAGATGGCGTTAGTGAAAGGTGGTGAGAAACGTGGAGAATAGGAGGGTTATTATTGTTTGGAAGGGGAGTCACCTTCCATAAAACGTTAGGTAACTCTCCTTCTGGGGTTCTTTCTCTTTTCTGTCTCTTTGCCCGCTACAACCTGCTTGAGACTCACTGGACCAATTTCTCACGAAAAACATGTCTAATGAGATTTGTTTCTGCCTAGCACCCTCCCCATGTCTCACCACACTATGTATGCCACTTCTCTTCCTAAATTTTTCAAACCACCCCTACTAGCCTTAAAGGCATCACTTGTATCAGCACTCGTTCCAGGGGTGTTTTTCAGGAGATCAGCATGCAGTTGCTTTGCTTTCTCACAAATGATGGTCTCAAAAATGCTATCACCAGCTAACCCAAATCAACAACAGTTTTTCTACCTCTTCTACTGTTTGTTTCGTAAGCATTGTCACTCTTTTGCAACATCAACTCCTTTGATAACCTCTTTATTTTTCAGTATGGTGCAGACTGTAGACTTCGCCATACCAAACTGTGCAGCAAGGTCAGACACACGAACATCACTCTCATACTTCGCTATGAGATCTTTTTTTCACCTCTATTGTGGCTCTAACAACTTTTCTTTTTGATTTGCTGCTTTCATTATCCATCTTTGACCCTCTGGTGGCTTATTTAATCAGAATATTTAAAAACAAAAAAAAAAGAAAAACAAGAACGTTCACAGCAGATTTTAGCGGGGTGTGGAATGAGCGACAGATGCGGTTAAAATGTTTTCAGTGAGCTTGGTGTGGGCCGAAAAGGGTCAAAGAGCCGTTCAGGTCATTTCATGGGTTCGGGCCACGACAGCTTGGTTCGGGAACCGAGTTTATGTTCGACAACCGAGACATTTTTTTTTTCAAACAATATGTTCGAAAACCGAATTGTTCGAGAACCGAGGTACCACTGTATTTATATAGGAGACCAGACATTACAGTAAAAGTCGGACTTTGAGAAGAACAAAATTTTATAGCAAAAATTTCTCACCTTACATTGCACGGGCATTGAATTTGTAGGTGTAAAGTTTGTATAAATATTTTAACTGTATATTCACATAAGATCATTCTATAAGCCTGAATTAATTTCTTGAAATATGAAACAAAAGTCAGACAACTAGTAAATCACTTTATTTAGCAATTAGGGCTAGCAAATACTGGGCTGTTTTAGATAGCGTCGTACTGAAAAATTAAGAAAAAGTAACCATTTTCTGAGACAAAAAAATATTATTTTTCACAATAATTAATGTAGTGGAAAACTGTTTTGATTGTGTTAAGTAAACTTTATTTTTTATATTAAGTATGATACCGTTTATTTAAAAATTTACCGTGTTTTGAACTCCTTTCCTTAAAACTATATTTATAAATTACATCAATAATGATACAATCAAACCTTCAGATTTATTCCCAGGAAAAGTCCCGTTCTTGATACAAGGAAAGTATTTTAAAATTCTGTTCTTTGATAAATAAAGGTTTGTCGTGCGTATCATAGTTACTTTTATAATTGTCTGAATTTAGGATACCAAGGTGTGAATTTTCAATATATTTTTGTGTAGTGTCATTTAGTAGATAGTGACACAATGTATTTATTATTCTGGTCACATACATACAAATATACACGCCATGTCCTTTAGAGAATAGTAAGATTGGAAAATATAATGTAATTCTTTGTATTGGATTTGCTAAAATATATATCTTTAACATTACATAATGTTTCAATTGTTAATACGCAGCCTATACCATGTTATTGTATTATTAATTAACTTTGCTTTTAGTTCGTGATTTTAGTAAATTTAGGATAATTATATCTATACAACCCACAATAACAAATTAATATACTGTGATGGTTTACCAGGTGTCGTCTAATCATCAGTCAAATGTCTACGACATTTTTCTTTCTAAGTTCTCTCAGGTTTCTTTGAAATATTTCGTTACGTTGGATGATAATGAATTAATAGGTATCAATAAGGATTTTAAATGTGCTTTTGTTGTAAAGAATAACCACCATTTTGATCAAGTAATTATTTTAGTTGAGAATAACATTGTTATTGTCGGACGATGTAACATAAATATTTTTATGTAATGATTGTTCTTTTAAAATATTTCTTCCGAGCTTAAACGGTAAGGACGAACATTAGGGATAAAATCACAAGAAGTAGAAAAGGCAGATGTCTTTATTTTCATCATGAAAAAAGTTACTGAGTTGATAAAGAGTTATTTTATCTTTCGTAAGAAGGTCCTTTAGGTATCTGTATTGTGATTTAAAAGTGTAAACTATGTTAGGTACAAAGAGTTTACGTGGTGGAAGAGAGAATTGAAGACCTTTAGCTAGCACTGATTTACACTGATTATTTATGTTATAATTACATAGGTTAACAACCTGGTCGTCAGGATGAAACAAGGAATGAATGTTGTAGTCAGTCAATTAAGCTTCAAATTTTGGACATGTTCACACTGAACAATTTGTCTTCATTCCATTGGTTCCACTTGTTTAGTACATCGGTGTAATCAACAGTGGTATCAACAATTCTGGCCCGGCATGGCCAGGTGGGTCAAGGCGTGCGACTCATAATACTGAGGATTGCGGGTTCGCATCCCCGTCGCACCAAACATGCTCGCCTTTACAGCCGTGGGGGCATTGTAATGTGACGATCAATCCTACTATTCGTTGGTAAAAGAGTAGTCCAAGAGTGGTGGTGGGTGGTGATGACTAGCTGCTTTCCCTCTAGTCTTACACTACTAATTTAGGGACGGCTAGTGCAGATAACCCTCGAGTAGCTTTGCGCGAAATTAAAAAACAAACAAATCAACAATTCCAAGGTTAGTAGAGTACACATTGAACATTTTTTCTCACTAAGTTGTCTGTTCTGTTGATATTTTGTTCGAAATGCTTGATCCAACGTTTGCTGCACCAAACATGTTCACCCTTTATGACGTGTGTGGTGGGAGGGGGAATATTGTTGCGGTTAATCTCACTGTTCGTTTCTAAACGAGTGGTTAGTGGATGGTGATTACTAGGTACCTCTATTTTTTCACTGCTAAATTACGGACGACTGGCGTTGATAGTCCTCGTGTAGCTTTGAGCGAAAGTTAAAACAAATCAAGTCTCTTTATACCCGTGGTTCTTAACCTTGTTGGAGGTACTGAAACCCGGAAGTTTCGTACTTGCATTCACTGAACCCTTCATAATTGGAAAAATAAAATATGATTTTTTTTCAAATTCAAAACATAAGTAGATATTTTATTGGTGCACAAAATGAACCATGCATCAGTTGCATACAATATCACTGTGTTCAAAGAACAAAACCAACAAAATATGAATTTCAAATAAAAACAAGAACATAACTCAATATGTACTGTAAATCAATGTGGCTTTTGCTGTTGCCTTTCAGAGACAAGTTCAGAAATGCGAGGCTTCACTTTGGCAAGTGCCACTCTCATGTCATTTTCACAACAAAGTCTGTTCCTTTTCTTCGATTTTATGTCTACCATCCTCGAAAATATTGCTCACAAAGATACGTTGTAACAAACGGTATGAGTATCTCAAGGGCTTTCTTAGCAATAATAGGGTAAGCTATGATTTGGTGACACCAAAACTTTGAGAGCGTTGTTGTTCTGAAAAGTTGCTGTTGAGCCTGGCTCTGCTGAAGTTCAATTATTTCGTCGAGGTATTGATCATTGACATCTGTTTTCACAACACTAAACGTGAACGGCTGTCTCTCCCATGCTGGATATGACTCTCTGGTGTGGAAATATCCATCAAGAGACTTTGCGAGCTCATCTAAGTGCATGGCAATTGCTTGCTTCAGTTCCCTGAGTACAGAAATGTCTCCGATTTCAGACACATCTTCGATCTTACTTACACAGTCGTCCAGTAGGGAAAGTTTGCGAAGTTATCATTCTCTGTTCGTCGTTTCCATAACGGTAGCTTTTTCAAAAGCCTTCAGGTTTTCTTCCACTTCGATGATGTTGACTCCACCGCCCTGCATTTGTTGATTGAGGACATTGAAGATATCGGCCATGTACGTCAAAATGAAAATGAACTCAGATCTTTGAAGCAATCTGCATGACAATATTGGTGCTCTCGCAAAACAGGGCTAATTCCACACGCATGGCAAAACACGATTCAGCACCTTTCCCCGGATAACCACCAAACGTAAGAATGGAACAGAAGTACATAGTTAGTATGAAGGGATTGAAAGATTAGGAAAAAATCACAAATGACGCACAATTACTACAATCACAAGTCGACTGCTAAGCGCAAAAAGTTCCCTGCAGCACAGATATTAAGGACAAGTGATGTGACGTGACCAGCTGCAACCAATGATGGCCAAGTGGAGCATGACGTCACGAATCATACGAGTGGGGTGAACGGAACGGACACACACACAGTGTATGTGTCTTGACCTCCGAACCCCTGACACTGGCTTACCGAACCCCTGGGGTTCGATTAAACCCATGTTAAGAATCACTGCTTTTGACAAATCTGATAATCTAACGATTTTGCACATTTCGATTTGGCTCTTTGAAGTGGAGAAACTTTGGAATGATGTGTCGAAGTTATAGATATAGTTCTAGTTATAGATGTTAGAGAGTTTATGTATTCTGACTGTAAGTACTTTTGTTGGTTGATTTGGTGTTTTATGGCACAAAGCAGCTAGGTTATCTGCGTCCAGAAGTACTTTTGTAATATCTGGAAGCAAGTTTAATGAACCAGTCTTGTAGAGGGTGTGGTTCTGTTAGTGATTTGAGCTAGATTGGTGGTGTGTGTCTTTGTAGTCTTTATATGAATTTAATAGATTTGTTCTGTAGCCTTGAGTATATGTGGCTGGCCATGTTACAAGTAGAGGCGTTGCCGAATTCGAACAGAGGTCTGATGTAAACTTTATAAATCGTTAGAATGGTTTTGGATGAGTAACCTGTTTTCGGTCCACTGATGCATTTCAGGAAATTGATTCTGATGCTGGTTTTACTGATAATATTATGGAAGTGTTGCTTTCGTGATACGTTCTGGGAGAATGTGAGGCCTAAACATTTGATTGTACTGGGAAAGTTGATTTTGGTACTGTTGAGGTGTGGGTTGGTGTTCTTCAATGTTTTCCTGTATTTATTTACTTTCTGATGGAACACTGTAGCTTGGGGTTTAGGGAGACGCCCCACTTGTCACACCATAGTGATATAGTGTTGAGCGTCGTTTGCACTCTGGCTGCAGCAGGGTGTGGGTTACTTGAGCTGTTCCATATGGCTGTATCGTCAGCATACTGTGATGTTAATGCGTAGTTGAGGGGGAGAATGGTATATCGTTGATATAAATGTTGTACAGGATTGTACTAAGTACTGAACCTTGGTACAGTTGAATTAATAAGGTTGGAACTTGATTCGTGAATTTTGACCTTAGCTCTACGATTCGTGATAAAACTAGATATCCATCAGACAATCTGGGGTGGTAAACCTATGGTGTGTGTTTTAAACCTGAGGCTGTTGTGCCAGAATGAATCAGGCTTTCTGAATGTCGAGGAAAGTGGCTGCTGTGGATTGTTTGCGAATCAAACTGCGGTAAACGGATTCAGTAAGTCTAACAAGGTAGTCTATTGTTTGCCTGTTTGTTCTACCAGCGTTTTGGTTGTTACTTATTATTTTATTGGATTTCAAGTAGCAATTAATTCTGTTGATTATTACTTTTCCCATCAGTTTACCGAGGACGTTGATTAGACTGATTGGTCTATAATTACTGGAGTTAATAAGGTCGTTAACTGTTTTCTGTACTGTCTTAATAATAGCTGCCTTCCAGGCTCTGTAGTAGTATCCTGATAAGAATGAGAGATAATAATACCTTCCTTGATACTTCCTCTTTAAATATCACTCATTCATGAGACTCAATTTTAGATGTATAACCACTCTCTGGTTTCAAACGTGGCTTATGGACTAACTGCACATGTAGGTTCCTTCCTTTTCATTTCCATATATCATTTTTCCTTTGTGGTATACCAGAGAACGTTATAACTGGTAGGTACTCCCCATCCTACAAAATGCTGTTGGTTACGTCATTGAAGAACTAGTTTTAAAAAGGTATTGAACCAATAAAATAATATTAGTTGGTTAAGAAACCCCTGTCATATCTTTTTCAAAAGGTTGATTCCCAGATGGTCTGGTGTAGAAAGGAGACAGACTGGTCTAGATGCACTGTGTTGGCTAGGATATCACACATTACCATGGGAAAGGTGGACCAACCATGACATCTACAATAAAGGATATTATCCTCTTTTAAACACCCAGTTTAATGAAACATACTTTCAAAATGGGCGAAGAATGTATCTAGTTATAAGCTTTCTCCCACATGTGTCTTCCTCTAAGTTGTGATGTCACACTCCATAGAGATGAATTTGGACACTTTCCGAAGGGTGCTCATCTTGGTAAATTATGCACTGTTTCCTCAACCAAGTCAATGTGAGTTTAGGTAAGATATCGTAATAATTTCTTACACTGATACCTCGACTCACACTTCTGGTACTTCTTTTCTTGGAAACAGTTGCGACAGAGGAATTAGTCTCGCTTCTGTTGGTGGAGTGTTGTCAAATGTCATAACCTTCTTGAAACATGGGATAGGTGGGAGTTTCAAGACTAGTCGCGGGAAAAAAAATATTTTTGTGAATGTAGAGTATCACTGAACGATATAGTCATCATATGAGAAGAGGTATCTATCGGAATAATACTTAAGATGTACGAAAGTGTTAAGTTTTCATCAATAAATCATCAACCTAGAACAGCCTTTTGTTTAAAACTCATAGACAATATAGATAGATGTAAGTCAAAGCTAAAAATTGACGTTGCTAAAACTATTCAAAATTTATGTATAAACTTGTATACTGGTCCTTCTGTTTGTAAGTTCCAAAGTAGAATTATTTGGCTTTAACATTTACCATCATTACCTATCTGTATGCTTTGTAACGGCAGATCATAGATTAGTGATGTCGAGAAACCCACTTGTTGAGAATTTATATGCAAAACGGCTCGTTTGGGTTGAGAAAATATTTTACATAGAAGAGCGAACAACGTTTCGACCTTCTATGTAAAATATTTTCTCAACCCAAACGAGCCGTTTTTGCATATAAAGATCATAGATTAATGATACATTTAAATGATGTCACAGTAATATTTGATTTCATGTACTTTTGGTTTAAAATATTCTAACAAACAAGCTTTTAAATCTTCACAATACTTCATCAAAGCTACACTTCAACATTATTTGATTTCATTAACATCTGTTATATCTTTATTAACCCTATATTACAACAGCATGGCCAGATGAGTAGGGCGCTCAAGTACCAATTTGAGAGTAGCGGTTTCGAATCCCTGTCACACCAAATATGTTTATCTTTTGGGGCGTTGTAAAGTGACGGTCATACTCACTATTCGTTAGTAAAAGAGTAGCCAAAGAGTTGGCAGTGGGTGGTGATGACCAGTTACCTTTTTTCTAGCATTACATTGCTAAATTAGGAACGGCTAGCGAAAATAGCCTTATATTGGTTGGCCGAAATTCAAAAACAAATAAACTTGCTTAACAGTATTTCATGTGTGTAGACAATTTACGTCATTTTAAAACTTAAAGGAAATCGACCTGTTTCTTAGGTTTTTTTGTTAACGTTTATCAAATTTATTATTATCAGGTCTAGATTGTTTGTTGTTTGGCTTTTCGTTTTTTGTAAATTTCGCCAAAAGCTACACCAGGATTAACCACGCTAGCCGTTCATAATTTACTAGTTTACGACCAGAGGGAAGGCAGACAGCCATCACCACCCACCGCCAAATCGTGGGATACAATTAGTGTACCAACGTATACTGGGATTAACAGAAAATTATAACGTCCCACGGCCGAAAGGGAGTGTAGTTTTGATGTGATAGGGGATTAGAGCCGTGATACTCAGGTTTTAAAAGTCAAGTACCCAAACCACCTGGCTATTCGACTTCGATTCTAGATTTAATTGTTTATCGATACAACGCTTGTATTCTAATGTTACGCCGCATGTACATTTGTATTTTATAGACCATATATTAGTAAAGTTTTTAATGTATGATTTTATATAAATATTCACATTTCTCATTAAATAAGCACCACCTACAGGCTGCTAAATATGCTTACAGTTTCTGAGATAATGTATTGATGATATATGTGTAATTAATTTATTAAAATGATTCAAAACTTATAAAAAGTTCTATCTTCATATTGGTGAACTACTAATCCTGTTTGACAATAAAATAGTAAAAACATTAGGACCAACACTATTAATTTACCAGTAGTTCACATATGAACAAAAGTTTATATATTAAGGGTGTATTTCACATGCTACCCTATATATGTAATCATAACTGTGGGCTAGGATGGAGTATTGTTTTAGTTGGGCTTTGTTGGGTCTGTATAAAAAATGTCTGTTCTTGTAGCATTTGTGATTATAATATTAATATTCGTGATGTTCTTCGAAAAACAGTGGTACATCTTCAAATGTACATGTCTAAAATTCATGGTTCGATTCTCTCGATAGACGCAGGAGATAGCCCAATATTTATTATGATTTCATTCTCCAAAAGAAAACATTTAAATACGTTACGAATATGTTTGTAACTACGTCAGTCACAACCACTGTCCTACAGTTGTTTGTATGGGTTGTAATTTAACTAGAGGGTCAGGACTTGACTGTAAGTAGCACGTGCATAACAGGAATATGATGGTGTTACTCACGTGCAGCAGCCACATTGTTCTGCATAGACACCAACAAAGATAGCCAAAGGTCGACCCTGTATTTTGTTCCACCAACAGCATCAAACCACGATTCAGTTCTAAGTATTTAATTGAAAACAGGGTCATCGTTATTTCACTAATTTGTTATTAGGTCCAAGATGGCAGAATAAACAAAGCCGGCCAGGTGCATGACCTTTATAACGGTCTGGTACACGTTACTCTGACACCTACATACAAACTCAAGACAGTCATAACGGTTTGTTTTTCTTACAGCAAAGCCACATCGGGCTATCTGCCGAGCCCACCGAGGGGAATTGAACCACTGATTTTTGCATTGTAAATCCGGAGACTTACCGCTGTACTAGCGGGGGGCCCATTCATAACGGTCTCACACTAGCCATTGTCACCTATAAAAATAGTCAAATTAGTCACAGAGACGAATATAACAGTATCAGTTACACCGACGAATATAACAGTTTCTCAACTGTAACTCTGACACCCAAAATGTTTCACACCAGTTATACTGACATAAATAATATAATCAACCTTAGATGCACTGATTCTTATCATAGTCTCACACACACAAACAGGATCTTTTGTTGTCATATTACTATTAATTATAGTGAGTAAAAAATGTCCAAAATACTATATGAAATTAGTTTGTGAAAAAGAAATGTTACATTCTAAGATAAACTGTTCGTTACATTAAGTATTCGGAAGTATCTAGTATAGTTTATTAGTCACGCCTAAGCCTTATTCTAATTAAACTATATTAAATGACGTATTTCAATGCTTGCTGGAGTATCCTTCCCTTGGATGGAAATGATGTAAATTCATGGTTAATGAAAGGGGTCCTTAGGAGATAAAAAGTTGCTTTTCTTATATGCAATTTTAAAAGCAACGCCCATAAAAACTGCAAAATACAAAATGTGAAACCGTAAAATTCTGTATATCTCTGTATGCACCCATTAAATATACATGCCAAATTTGGTGAAAATCCATCATTAAAGGGAGAAGTAGTGGTAAAAAATATCACCCAAAAATTGCAAAACCAAAACTTTGCACATATCCTCCACACCAGTTTTGGTGAGGATTCATATCCACCTTGCAAAGTAGTGACATGGTCATACAACACTTTTATATTTATACAGATTCTATTTTGACTCGTAAACAATTACAGCTCTTCAATAGACATTGTTGAAAGATTTTATGCGTAGTAAACAAAGTCGTTTTGTAGAACAAACAACGTGTTACCTTTAAAAAAAAAACCAGCATAATGTTAATGTGTGTTTGTGTTGTTTTTAATTGCAAAGCATGAAAATCAAACGAAAGATTTTAATGTTGGAAGTCTATAAACTTACCACTGGACCCATCTAGGAACACACATATTACGTTTCTGTGGGTTACATTTGGTGGAAGCCCCCATAAATTCCAGTTTTTTCTAGCAAGTTTATTCTTTGTTGGTTCATGACCTACTGTTGTTAAGAAAACAAAATAATAATTATGTTTTCTAGGGTAACATGTCAAAAATTAACTCTTTCTGCATCAAATCTTCTCTCGCCTCTTTACCTCGGAGATTTTCTTTGTTCCCAATGTTGTGTTTTTATAAAGACTTGTATTTCTCATCTTATTTCTTTAGATAGGGTGTTTGATATGAAAATAAGCGGGACTTCCTTGTCTCTGAACACTTCCTATCTTCTGTTATTGTTGTTTTTGCGTTGACACCAGAAGTTGCCAAACCTAGTCAAACTACAACATCAATGGAAACTATCCAATTTGAGGTAACTTAATGCAATTCCTAGTATTACTAACATGATTTGAATAAGGGCAAGTGAGGTATTAGTTCTAAAACTTCCACATTGCCGTTAAAGTCTAAAAACTTACAATAATTAATCCACGTACAATCACTTTGACGAAACTACAGATTACTAAATGTATGAACAAAGATGTCATTACCAGAATGACAATTTTCTTTGTGATAAAAAAAATTCTAAAACCACTGGACAGTTCAGTTGCAGTACCAATTTTCAATCGCCGAATTAGAGACCTTGTCCTCACGTCTGTAAGATAGCTATAATTATTCTTTATTACCTTTGTTCTTACAATGCATATAATACACTTCAAAACTATTATTGTTTTCAGGTTTCAATTGTTCCACGCTGGAAAATATTTACTTTCCACGGGCTAAGATTTATGTAAATTAAAAACTTGTGTAGAAAAAGAAAAATCAAAAGACAGTAAAATATTTATTTTCAAACATCAGCATTACAAATTGCACTATTTATTTTCACAGGCAGATGCTGATGATGGGAATAAAAATTTTGTATCTGTCATCCAATCATCTTCTCTGAAGGATATAAAAGAAACTGATAAACGTTCAAGCTCGTTTTCAGGCCTCAGATGTTAAAACACATCATACTAACAGTAAAAAAACGAGACCATTTTTAGCTTAAGGGGGCAGGAACTTGATGAAAATACGAGAAATGACGTTTTTCAGCTTAAGGAGAAAGAAAATACAAGAGTTTGATGAAGAAAGAACTATTCTGTTTTGTAGCTTGAAAGGAGAGATGATTTTGATTAAAAAAGAGCAGGCCTGTTTTTCGGCTTAAGAGGGAAAAAAGAGAATTTTCATCAATAAAGAACAACTCCATTTCTTGACTTAAGAGATAAAAAATGATTTCCATGAAAAAAAGCAAGTTTGTCTTCCGTCCTCAGAGGTAAAAACATTATATTGACGGTAAAGAGTGAAAACATCATATTGACGGTAAAGAGTGAAAACATCTTTCGACTTAAGAAGTAAAAAAATGGATTTAGATGAAAAAAGAGCAAATTCATCTTCCAGCCTCATTACACTTCTTGTGTGACCATATTTCTAGAATTGGAGAAGTGTTGTCAGATCTGAGATAATGTATCATCTTAATAACAGAGACAGTCGTTGATGTTTCTTCCTTGAAATATGTTTATAAATTCACCTTCTCCACGAAATCTGTAATATTCTTCAAGTGTTTCTCAAGTTAAAATTACATTTAAATGCGTTCTAAGTCCTTTCACGAATTGTATATTTCTTTGTTTCTAAAATTATATTAATAATTACACCCGTAATTAATAAAAGTAAGGGCTACACGGTCTGATAATGGCGAAATTTTACTTTTGTTCATAGTAATTAGGTTTTAGATTGTGTGAAATGTATATAAATTTGTATAGATCTGCGCCAAAAATTATTTAATGTAACGTTAATACGGTCGAACAATAAAATCTTCATTGTAGAATAATATGGACAAGTATGAGGACTTGTTCACAAACATTGTATTGTTGTTATGCATGTTATCTATTAATATGTATACACACATATATGATACAATTTTCTCAAATAAATTTTGATATCAATGCAGCACCTGGTGTCCAAATGAAGCATAATTATTATGTGCTGCATCTTAAGACAGCCGGTATGGGTATTAAAACAAAGTAGAGAACGTTTTGACCTTCTTAAGTTATCTTCAGGTTAGCATGAGATACATTGTTACTTAAAGTCATCATGAATTATTAACAGCTATCACTACTTTCTGATTATTTTCGTTGTGCAAAGCTACAGAATTTTACCTGGAGTAAGGTACCATAACTTGCACAAACACAATGAGATGACTGTTACTTGTTGAATTTCGCTTCAAGATGCACGTGATATATCTGTGAAAACCATTCTTTACAAGTGATAGTCTAGACGGAACGCCATTAAAAAGGGCAAGTTACTGTAATCAACGTTACTCTTATAACGCACTCACTGCAACCAATGCAGGGAGTACTATTTATTTTACTTTATATCTTTGTACTAACGGGACAAGAAACAGGAATTCTTGGATCCCTCATACTAAACATGCACTCGGCCCATTTAAAATAAATTAATTCAACGTCTTTGAACTTCAAGATCCTTTGTGTCACTGAAACAGTATTTAAATAGACACGAACGAAGCTATTTTATAAAATAAAAATAATTCACCAACCATACTTAAAAGTTGTTCATAAAATTATTAAAAACGTAGAGAAGGTTTCTAAATTAATGTAACAATCCACTATCAAATTTTAAATTGATAAGTATTATTATAATTGTTTGTTCATGTAGAGGAAAGCCACATCAGGCTGCTTGCTGTGTGCCCCTGGTGAAATCGAACCCGATATTAGCATTGCTAGTTCATAAACTTATTAGATATATTGTTAAAATCTTGCTTTCATGTTAATAAATTGGTGACCCCACTGAATCATCGGTATGTCTGCAGATTCCCACTGCTACAAACCAGATTTACATACTCATGGTGGAACACCAATAACATACTGGGTAGCCTTGTGCACAATTAAAACAGCAACATACATAACCACATTTACAACAATGTAAACTGTTTTCAAAATCAAGTATCAGAAGGTGTAGGAATCAGTATTTACAATGCAATACACCACACTTCCCACTAGCCAGACACTGTTGTATTGAACAAAACAGCAGCTGTAGGAATCAATATCTTTAATAGGTAATATGAGACTTCATACTTTTCACTTTAACTAAAGTATGAGCTTAAAAATTAAAGTGTTTTCAAATATTTCTTGTTTTTCAGTATTATTGCTTGCTTTTGACTCATACCTAAGCCTACATCAGTCTGTAAACCACTTTCTTACAGAGTAAAGACGAATCTGAAAATCTTTATCATGTTAACTGTATATAATGATCCTAGAATTGTATTTAATGTATGTAATGATCCTAGAATTAATGTATCAAATGTTATATCTTTAAGTGTAAATCAAATACTCTGTGTCATCATCAAAATTTAACATACCTGCTAACCTCAGTGTTAAATGATCTTGTGATAAATTTGAAATAGATCATTTTTACCTTTAATTGTTATTACAATACACTATTGTACTTGGCAGAAGAAGAGTTATAACTACCAGTATCAAGAACTGTCTTCTTTAATATGTATCATCTAAACATGATTTTGTTTCAAATTTTTACCTAAGAAAGGTTTTTAAGAAGCTGATTTGAACATTTTATTCTTTTGTTAGTTAAGATGTTTTTTGTAATTCATTCAGTATAAAAGTTTCATTAATGAGTTAAAATAATTCTGAGTATTTACAGAAGTTTTGTGAAGAACTTAATCTAGCTGGGTTATAAGTTGATGAGGATCTCCTGAAGTTTCAAACTTTTTTTAGGATGTTAGTAAGTTTAGTATTCATAACAAATAGTTGTGAACAACATACATCTAAATTTAAAAACTTGTAACATTAACTGGGTAACATCTTATAATTTAGCTACTAGACTCAATGGTATTTTTCCAACTCAAATCTTTCACTTACAGTAACAAACTTTTGCAATACTGGTACCTGAAAAACAAAACAGTGTTTGAAGCTAGAAGATTGATACCACATCTAATGATTATAACAGTACAGTTTTATTTAATATAACTTAATTTCTCTTGGAAAACAGACAATTTGATGACCTTTGTAACTGCTTCATTTCACTTCTCTGTCAAAGTTCTGAACTTAGACAAGTAAGCACATTATGATACTACATTAATCAGTGGACAAACAATGATATGTGGACAATGATATAGATTTATATGTATTAAGAGTATTAACTTAATTAGGAACTGAATAAGTTTAATGAAGTTGTATATAACATGTAAGAATATGAAAGAATCAGTAAAAGAAATGCTATTGGAATTATTGTTTTAAACATCTTTGCTTTAACAATAAAGCCTCGAGTTAGTGCCCATGTGCTCCATTCACCTAAAAATAAATAAATCTTGTAACGACAGGTAGTATTAGTCGAATCTCCAACAGCTAAGCAGAACTAACCTTTCTGCCTAGTGAAGCCGCTCACTCCGATTCCATTACAAGTATTTTCAAGTCTCTGAGATGTTTAGTGAAAAAGAATACCTGCAATACCTGTAAGTCCAAGCAGTCATTTCCACTATGTGGGATCAACATTACCCTCTCCACGTTAGATGATAAATATATTTTTTGTTTATTTCTGGAATTTATCACGGTTTAGAGCAAACTGCTACTTTTCCACAAAGCTTTCCATTTTATGGATTTTCAGTATTTGCTAATAAAGACACCAATCATAGGTTGCGGATGCAGGTGGGTGAGTGGAGTGTTAAAAGAGGACGTTTTCTTCCACCCTATCTTTCCTCTGTGATCACCAACGGTTCCAAGATTCTGGTCACAATATTAAAAGATGTATAAATTAATCCAATTATTAACATTGGTGTGTATAGTGTTCTGATTTATTTCACTAACTGATAAGTAATGTTTAAAATATCATACAACATACGTACTTACCCTCTCAAGACCGACACCATTTCTAGGACTGTCTTGGTAACATTCAATGTTACAAAAGAAGACTATTGTACAAAGTTTGTAGATAATCTGTGTGAAGCTATTCAAGAGGTGGAAATTTTTCATTTCAAAATTCTACACAATGAATTTTGAAAGTTTGTAGGATCAAATTAAAATTAATGTAATATGTTTAGAACCATTCAGTCTTAAGTTACTATTTTCATCCTTTGATATTCTTGTTAGTGTTAGTTTGAACATTTCCTAACTGGTAGATAAAGTAACGTGTAACTTGGTCTAAATATTTCCTTACTATTAACGTAACTTCCTAAACTATTCTTTTAACAAACTGGTCCTCAAGTTAGAAAGCCTGGATAATACAAAACAAAGAAAACTTGTATATCTGTGTATTTCTTAGCAAGATGAAAATAATAGAAATGTAGTTTGACCTGATATTCAGCCTGACTGATATCACAATATTCATTTAAATTCTCCTTTTGTTTTATTTGAGTTTTCAAATTGTATAACACAGAATGTAAAAACTAGTTCTGAAGTTTTGTGTAACAACTTGTGAGATTCTCAGGATTCTTTTAAAAGATAAACTGGATAATCTGTCCATGGATGACTGAGTTAACTATAGCTAACTATAGGATGATTGAGTTAACTATAGTAAAAAGATAACACTTAACAATATTGACATCTCTCTTTCTTTCTTGTTTGTCTGTAGGACACTCAGGTGAAAACCCCTTCCACTTCTTTCTCTGCTCATGAACATCTGAAACTGTCTGTGGTCTGTCATCTTGTGGATCAACTATATTCAAGCCTTAGAACAGTGGAAACAACCTTATTGTAAGGTCAAACGACAGTAATATATATACATAAAAGTTATAAGCTGGTAACTTTTATATAAAAAAGTAGAATAAATGTTGTAAAATGCAACAAAAAAATAAAGAATGTGCATTATATAACTTTCTATAGATAATAACATCATATGTTTTATGTGTCAGAAAACAGTGTATCTTGGAATGTTTTAATGTATTACTCCCCTGGAAACACATCACTCATATTTTGTCTTCATATTTGATTACTTAATGTTCTGGTGATCTTTTTTTTTTGTTGTTTACCTTTAATTGTATGACAGAGTTAAGTATTGCTGGTATTGATTAAAATAAATTGGGTTACTATAGTGCTTCAAACAGTAAATTTTCATCTTTATTTATGAAACACTTGTATGATACATCATTTGTTAATACAAAAGATTCATAACACAAAATATACCAGAAAGTAATTGATCTCTTCAGTCTGGTTTCATATAAGATGAGTCATTCAGATGACTGTGTCTCCCTCTGGATTATTTATGGAGAAGGTTAGACTACAATAATAGTAAGTGTATAAAACGTTTTTATATTCTGTACTTCTGATTACACTTTCCAGTTTGTTTGAGGTGATGTCATTTGCTATAAATATTGTTAGTTTTGTGAGGTGTACAGAAACTTGTTTGAACAAATAAAGGACTGCAATATTGTATGCTAGAATGAACAAACACTAGAACATTGTTCAAAATGTATATAAACAAACATAATGTTACAAATTAACTTGAGAGTCCATTGTCACTAAATAATTTAAAACAACAATTATTAGTACACATATTGTTTTTATATTATTTATAAAAAAGCTGATTGCTTCTTTTTTATTGTTCATTCTTTGTTTGGCCTTGTTTTATTTAGACTGAATATCCTTACAATAATTGGGTAATGAAGTTTGTCACATTGACATGTAATTTGTTTTGTAAACATCAATGATTTATGTTGATTTAAATGTTTGACAAAACAGTAGTTAACAAAGGAAGTTTAAAACAATAAAGTGTTGAAATTACATCTTCAGATAATACCACATGTCTTGTTTTGTAAACATCAATGATTTATGTGTCAGTTTATATAAATTACATTTACCAATGTCTTGACTGATAAACATGTCAGTTTATATAAATTACAGTAGTTAACAAAGGTCAAGTTTAATTAACAATAACATGTGTTGATAGGTATTACAGTCTTCAGATAATACCACATGTCTACTGACTGATATAGGTATCATGATAGTCATGTCAGTTTATATAAATTACATCTTCAGATACCACATGTCTACTGACTGATATAGGTATCATGATAGTCATGTCAGTTTATATAAATTACATCTTCAGACACCACATGTCTACTGACTGATATAGGTATCATGATAGTCATGTCAGTTTATATAAATTACATCTTCAGATACCACATGTCTACTGACTGATATAGGTATCATGATAGTCATGTCAGTTTATATAAATTACATCTTCAGATAATACCACATGTCTACTGACTGATATAGGTATCATGATAGTCATGTCAGTTTATATAAATTACATCTTCAGATACCACATGTCTACTGACTGATATAGGTATCATGACAGTCATGTCAGTTTATATAAATTACATCTTCAGATACCACATGTCTACTGACTGATATAGGTATCATATTGTCATGTCAGTTTATATAAATTACATCTTCAGATACCACATGTCTACTGACTGACATAGGTATCATGACAGTCATGTCAGTTTCTATAACTCAACAATAAAAATTTACTTATCACACAGTTTGTTGTTAAGGCTTTTTTTAAGTGCATTTGTATCAGGTCATCTCATAAGTAATGCCTGAAAAGTTAATGCAGAAAGTGCATCATCATTTCTCTCTCTGTAGAATGCTTTAATGACTAAGATATGTAGTATATACAAGTTATCAGAAAATATGTACATGAGTGTATTCTCAATATGTAGTGGGGAGCACTTGCTCTAATCTGGAAAATGAGAAACTTGTTTTTTTATTCATTCAGCATATCTAAATGATTGGTTGGTTTGGTGTTTTATGGCACAAAGCAGCTAGATTATCTGTGCTACACATCCAGTAAAAAGTTTAAAATTTAAGTAAAATTATTAAAATTTGTAAAAGGAAATTAAGGTAAAATGAAACAAAGTTTAATTTTTGAACAAAAATATAAATAACATTAAATACAAATTTTACATCTAGTTTACAGCAGTGAGAGGAAATACAAGTTGTAAAGGACTTTCTGTAGTGTGACTGTAATTATCATAACTCACCAGGAAGACTATCATGTAAGTACAAAAACCACAGTTAGTCACCTGAAGTTGGCCTTTCCAGTCCTGGTGTCGAGTTATTTGACTTTACGGCCATTTTCTAATTTCAAATCAAACCAGATGGACTTTGATTCTTAAAAGCAAATCACATTAAAAAAGGTCTAATGTATAAATTAAAAAACCTAAATAGCATTAAGAATACTAATGGCCTTTAAAAACTAAAAACATTTCCAAGGTGGACAGTGTCACCATCACCAATAACACTGTCTGACGTTATGGACAGAACATGTTTAGAATAGTGCTGTCATTGAGTCATAATGGCAGCAAGACAGTAACATGTGGCTTACTGTGACCTGAGTATTACACATACAACACAATGTATGGCTGTACTCTGCAATTAAGATAACCTGCTTTGATGGTGGGAGGTGGACGTGGTGATGTAAATATCAGAATGAGGACACTGGTTGGTATCATAATTCCATCTCTGTGAGTGGAGATACGCCTCACTGCAGAAACTCCTTGATAGAAGAATCCAGCAAGAATCCTTGACTCAAGAATGATCTTTAAATCCCTCTCTACAATAACTCCTTATGATGAATTCAAAGTAGCATGAGGTGTAACCTCAACAGGTATATCTCCAGTTGCCTTTGAATGCAACAGGAGTTCACTGTATTGAGATGTGGATGTTTCCACCAATATGTCAAGAGACTGATGCTTTACTGTCTTTGGAGAGCTAGCAAGTCCCTCTAGTCCTTTCTGAATGAAAAAGGGAGATTTTTGCCCTAAAATTTTGTCTGAAAGAGAATGTAGTATAAGAAAATGAGGTACAAAAGGTGTTACAGATATTGAAGATTGCTGCTCAGAATCTTCAAGATATGGTTGTTTACCTATGGACTGTTTTTCACTATTTTATTGAAGTTTTTATGTGGAGGATCTATAATAATAAAAAAAAGGACTATCTCGGTGCCCACTGTCCTCACGCACCATAAAGCCCTACAAGGGGATGCACTACTATGATAAACAAGCACACCGCAGCATCGCCAGGGTTTTGTGGGCACTATACCCAAACACCACCATCAGATACAATGTCCACAACACCTATTGAGAACATCCAACACTGGTACTTGGTTGACCCTAGCCCAAGTGGACATGCCAATTGATCCAAGGGGGGCCACCCCAAGGCTGCCCATCTACAGGAATTGAAGAACAAAGTGGTGTGTTAGGGTTGGATCCCTCAACTACCAAGGATCCTCTCCTCACCTTCACGGGTCATTATGCATCCCAAACATGTGGGTGGATGTTTATACCCCAGAGGAGATAAACTGAAAGAACATTCCCTGGGAGGTTCCCTCACCATGTACAGGAGTTAAACTGAAGGTATATCTATATCAATTTATATTCAATTCATAATCTTACACCACTCTGTCCCCCTATCCAAAACATTTCTTGGGATCCTCACATCAATATTACACTTAATTCCACTAATTATTGCTGTGGTGCTTCTGTAATTTATATAGAAATTATATAGTTTTGCCCAGCGTTATGGCTAGTTCTCTATAATTGAGTGTTGTAAAATACAAGTTTTACATTGCAGTATTGTGACCTTCCAGGCAGTAAACAGTGTGGAAAGAAATCAGTAAATTTTCAATTAATCTTGTCTTAAGAAACTTCCAATAGGATAACATCAATCTGATTATAATTCTTTCTTAACAGGTGTTATTTCTTCAGAAATCTATGAACAATGGGTAAACTCGAAGAGGAAATGACCATGTTGTTTAACTTTATAGAATTATTGTTTCAGTTACATTTAGATTGAGATTAACAAATACAAGAAATATATTTATCACTTTATTACTTACCATAATAGTATAATTTAAGCAAGTTTTTTATTACTATATAGTACATATAAATATTTTCTTAGCATAAATGGTTATTTTTTGTTTGAAATTAAGTTTTTATACAACTGGGGGTATATTTTTGAAAAGATATTTTCATTAATCTTAGAGATGGATGATATGGAAAACCTTTGAAAATAAACAGAAAGAGAAAAGCACAAATCTCTGAGAAACAGTGTTCCAGAGAACATAAAATGTGGTGTAGCAGATACAGAGATTTCCCCAACACCCCTCTAATACA
The DNA here is from genome assembly GCF_004210375.1 of Tachypleus tridentatus. Lineage (NCBI taxonomy): Eukaryota > Metazoa > Arthropoda > Merostomata > Xiphosura > Limulidae > Tachypleus > Tachypleus tridentatus. The sequence continues at coordinate 39,920,240 of NW_027467782.1, read as the reverse complement.
AAAAGAGACTCTCTCCTGTTGAACAAGGTTTAAACATAAAACATTCTGCTTTGTTAAATTATATGTTTGATCTGCATAATTAACATAAGTTTAATTTGTTACATTAATTGTTCTTCACCTTCCTATAATTATTATCCCTTTCACTGCATGTTGAGTGGAATATGGAGTTTGTTTCAGTGGACTAGTAGTTTGTAGAATACAATCACATTTCAGTTATAATACATTAATACTATTTACAGATAAGATTTTAAACTTATTTTTCTTAAAACATAGAAATATAAATAAAGAAGTAAAGCATACAATTATATCTTCTAGTTACAACTTGTGTACCAGTTTGCTGGTACCAACCTTCTTCAAGCCTTTAGAAATACACTAAACAGCTGCCTGGATAATACAGTCAATCACTGCTGCCACGCAGCCATCTACTGATGGTTTACAGATGATGGCAGGATCAATTTCTGTGAGAGCATTGAAAGAGGGCCAGTGTGCTTAATCCAGCTTTCACTGTGGCACGCGGGTCGCATGGCATCGATCATGACCAGTCTCTCTCAAAACGATAGGAAAATGATCAATGCCTCGTGGGTTGTCAATCCTCCATGAAAAGTGAGAGAATAGTAACTGGGAGCAAACTGAGAGATCAGTAGAAGAAAAGGACTGACTAGGTGCATGAAAATAAGTAGAAGAACCAGTATTGAAAAGAGAGAGGTTGTGATCAGAGAGCATACACTCTACGGAGTGACCCCTCCCATCAATATCAGTACCTTCCCAGAGGGGATGATGTCCATTAAAGTTCCCCAGGTTAAAAAGGTAGATGGCAACTATTCAAGGAGAGCACCAAGGTCTGATTGATCATAAATCTCTAAAGCCTCAAAAGGTGTGTCCAATGGCATAAACAAAGTGGGCACATGCTGATCAACCAACAGTGCTACCAGCAGTATAAGGAGTAACCTCAATGGGTATATCCTCCAGTCACCTTCAAATGCTTGAGTAATTCACTGTATTTAGGAGTGGAAGTTTCCATGAATATGTCACCAGAGCAAAGCTTTTGAACTGACCTTGGTGAGGCAGGAAGTTCTTCTACTCCCTTCCAAATAAAAAAGGAGAGTTTGCCCTAAAAGTTTGTCTCAAAGAGAATGTAGTATAAGAAAATGAGGTACAGGCGTTAGTTACAGAGGATGAAGGTTGTTGCTCAGAATCTTCGAAACCTGGCCATATACCTATGGACTGTTTTCTTCACAATTTTAATTAAATTTTTTATTTGGGGATCCGTAATAAAGAATTTTTCAGTGCCCACTGACCCTACCCACCATGATGCCCTACAAGGGAACACACTACACTAACAAACAAAGAATACACAAGAAGCACAATACCCAAACACCAGCATCGGACACAATGTCCAAAACACCTATTGAGAACATCCAACACTGGTTCTCGGTAGACCCTAATCCAAGTGAACCAGCTGATTGATCTTGGTGGGGGCCACCCATATACAGGAATTCAATGCCAAAGTGGTGTGTCAAGGTTGGAACCCTCAACCACCAGGATCCTCTCCTCCCATTCACGGGTCACCACACACGTCAAATACATGGGTGGATGTTTAGATACCAGAGGAGATAAACCAAAATAACAGAATCTTCTCTGGGTAATCCTCTCACACCAAGGGGCAGACAGAATGATGGAAGGTTTTTTTCATCAAGTTGTGTAGATGTGTTGGAGTGAATTAACGTGAGCTTATCTTCACTTTTCACTATAAGTTTGTGCTTCTCTCTGATACAGACTGGATGAGCACAGTAGTATGAACTATTATTTATTGTTGAATAAAAGTTGTATTTGATTTGTATGGGTGTTTTGTGAGGAAGAAAACAGATTTATAAGATGAACAAATAGATATTTCTGGTATTTTATCTCTTGGACAAGGTTTTCTTTCCAAAAGTTTCATGGTCTCTCTTTTTTAAAACATGACATACTCTCCTCATGCAACAATCCTCTACCAACAGGAGTGTGACATACTCTCCTCATGCAACAATCCTCTACCAACAGGAGTGTGACTTACTCTCCTCATGCAACTACCTCTTCCAACAGGAGTGTGACATACTCTCCTCATGACATACTCTCCTCATGCAACAATCCTCTACCAAAAGGAGTGTGACTTACTCTCCTCGTGCAACTACCTCTTCCAACAGGAGTGTGACATACTCTCCTCAATCAACAATCCTCTACCAACAGGAGTGTGACATACTCTCCTCATGCAACAATCCTCTACCAACAGGAGCGTGACATACTCTCCTCATGCAACTACCTCTACCAACAGGAGTGTGACATACTCTCCTCGTGCAACATTCCTCTACCTCATGCAGGAGCATGACTTACTCTCCTCATGCAACTACCTCTACCTGATGTATAGTCTAACCTCACTTGGAGATTAGATGCCAGAAACAAAAACACTAAATGGGAAAGAAGGATGTAAAGTGTGAAAAGTATCAATCAGTAATACATTTTATTGGTAAGTAAATTATATGTTCCAATATGATTCATCACCTTTACTAAAAGCTACAATCCTACACATTGACTTGGTGAAGGGAGTGGTGCTACATTACTAAGATTATCCCTTTTCAAAATACATCTAATAAAAGCCCATGGAGTTTATCAACATCTCTGTTTAGTAAACACACTAGAGGGAGACTGGACCACATCGGAATCAGTTTTACTCTTCACTCTTGATGAAAATCATCACTGAATGGACAACAAAGAGGAACATATGATAAACAGCAGAAAGTTAGTGTCTGAGACTTTTAAAAGATGGGGCAGGTCCACTCAAAGCTGTGTTAACATTTCCATCCTAAAACCATTGGAACTGTGAATAATATATCTAGTTCACAAAAGAAGGTCACTGACCAACTGTTGCTTGACCTGCCATTGATATAGTGTGGTTGAGGCATGTCAGACCATAACTGAGAGATGAACTATAGCTTCATACTATCTGAAGCAATGTTGATACTTCTAGTCCGAGAAGAATGATGTCCTCAACCATCAGATTAAGATGCACACCTAATATAACATGATGAGGAAGCTCCAGACTACAATCAGAAAATCCACTCAATTCTCAGAACCACTGGGATTCAATTGTTTCACCATTGGAAAACCAGAGCTCCTCAACCAGTGTGTGAAATTAACTCTACCTAATGCCAGTTATACCACAAATGGCTCATTTGTCTTGCATTATTTCTACCATACATACTAAGGTTTATAATACACAACACCAAGATGGTATGTTCTACAGGACTGCTTGTAGATTCAACTTTGTGAAGTACTGCACCATAATTATATTCATCCCAACTATACACTCATGGACTAGTATGAACAAAACAGAAAAGGATCACTGTCCATTTTAACCAATATTTTCTGTATATTTTACAAACTTTGTGCATTTAAAAACATGCAACTGAAAAATCTGTAGAATAAGTTTCTTTCCTACATTAAATCTAATTATTTCTAAACAAATACATCATTTAATTTCATTAGACACTAACATAATAACCCTCCATACCTTGACGTTTTTAAGATACTAATAATTTTCCTTTATTAATACTGCTGCTTAGGATGCCTGCATCTTTTGCAATATTGCTATAGAATACACTTTACTTAGTTCTGAAGTTAAACTATTCATCACAGATGGTTCTCATTTTGTTGACGTCCAAAATAAGCAAAAATGCTTCAGTGCAGACACTAACGTTTGAAAACAGTCATCTTGTTTACAAACATTAAACCATGAATTTAGGTTTACAGTTTATCACTTCTTTTGTAAATATAATATTGTAAATGTTGTTACTTTCAGATGAATTACCTTTCCAGAAATTAGGACAGTGTTTGAAACCACTTGATCATAACTTATATAAGATACTCAGTGTTTTATAGGCTCTCTAGTTAATTTTTTACTAAATTTACTAGTAATGTAGTTATAAGCAACTTAAACCATGAAAGTAATATAAATTTATTACTAGTGCTAGTATACGTCTAGTTGTAACCTTACAACATCTTGAATCTATCTCTGTTCTGAGTAACATTTTCTCAAAGTATGGATCTTGTTGTTGCTGTTTTGAATTAAGCACAAACCCACACAATGGGCTACCTGTGCTCTGCCCACCACGGGTATCGAAACCCGTTTTTTAGTGTTGTAAGTCTGCAGACATACTGTTGAGTCACTGGGGGGGTAAGTGTGAATCTATAACTTTTAACATAATTCGAAATATTCATATGTTTGAAAATGTTTAACGTAAGTTCTCCAGTGATGTGTTTTTGAGTGAGTAATGAACATTATAATCAGTGATGTCGAGAAACCCACTTGTTGAGAAATTTATATGCAAAAACGGCTCGTTTGGGTTGAGAAAATATTTTACATAGAAGAGCGAACAACGTTTCGTTTTGCATATAAAGTAATGAACATAATCCATTCTGATATAGCACTGTTTTTCCATAACAGATACATACATCTACAATATGCACTTAACAATCATGACACATAAAAAATATTTGTGTGTGTGTGTGTGACTGGCAATTCCATATACATACATCTTAATAACAGGTTAGTTGTGATCATTGAAAAACAACAAATAAGTTGTTGGCACAGTGTTTAACGCACAGTACAGACTTCATAATTTATAATTATAGGTGCAGTGTTAGTACAAGTTTATGAAACTTATAAACTACAGCATCAAATAAACTGATAAAGTTCTGTGAGGTTTAATTCAATCTTATAAAAGACTGAGATAGGTCTAACAAATATCTGTTGATATAACATGAAATCCTGTTTATCATTAACAACTGATATGGTAACTGTAAGATTCCCTACGTAGACAAAACTTCCCATCACTTATTAAAACATATCTTGAAACATATGAAAGTTTATAACAGAACTGTAGTTAATATTCTAACTACACTTAACTTTCATATATATTATACAATATATATATACAAAACTTCCCATCACTTATTAATACATATCTTGAAACATATGAAAGTTTCCAACAGAACTGTAATTAATATTCTAACTACACTTAACTTTCCTATATATTCTACAATGAAACGTCATCATCACAACCCATTTCTTCAAACAAATTTTTAGTACTAATGGATGTAATGATCACAAACTGTTGTTAAAATAAAGTTTGCATACTATAAATGAAAGTTCAAGTCTAAAGAGATATTCAGATTAATCCCCCCTTGCATTTCCTTCTTTCTATTTTGAAAGATTGATGACACTGTTTATTGTGCATTTACATTAACATTCATAACACTGTTTATTGTGTGCTTACATTGACATTCATAACACTGTTTATTGTGTGCTTACATTAACATTCATAACACTATTTATTGTGCATTTGCACTGATATTCATAACACTGTTTATTGTGCATTTACACTGACATTCATAACACTGTTTATTGTGCATTTACACTGACATTCATAACACTGTTTATTGTGCATTTACACTGATATTCATAACACTGTTTATTGTGCGTTTACATTGATATTCATGACACTATTTATTGTGCATTTACACTGATATTCATAACATTGTTTATTGTGCATTTACACTGATATTCATAACTGTTTATTGTGCGTTTACATTGATATTCATAACACTGTTTATTGTGTGTTTACATTGATATTCATAACACTGTTTATTGTGTGTTTACATTGATATTCATAACACTGTTTATTGTGCATTTACATTAATATTCATAACACTGTTTATTGTTGTTTACATTGATATTCATAACACTGTTTATTGTGCGTTTACATTGATATTCATAACACTGTTTATTGTGCATTTACATTAATATTCATAACACTGTTTATTGTGCATTTACATTAATATTCATAACACTGTTTATTGTGCATTAACATTAATATTCATAACACCGTTTATTATATGCTTACATTGATATTTATAACACTGAAGATGAAATATGTGTAATTCAAAACATTCATTACAGATGTTTACATATGTTGCCATGGCTCTACTGTTTAGTATATGTTTTGTTAATATGTTCTGATATGTTCTGACAAAAGTAATTTTATGTAAGATGAAAATGAGCAAAAATTCAACAGGCATCATCATGTTAAGTCACAATGAAGGCTTCCTAATTACATAAACCAACAAGTTCCAAATTCTCAGCTCATACTAACCCCTCAACTTGAGTGTCTTGCACCACATGTACTGATAATATCAGGTCATCCTTTAAGTAATATACTAGAGACAAATTCTCAGCTCATACTAACCCATCAACTTGAGTGTCTTGCACTACATGTACTGATAATATCAGGTCATCCTTTAAGTAATATACTAGAGACAAATTCTCAGCTCATACTAACCCATCAACTTGAGTGTCTTGCAATAGATGTACTGATAATATCAGGTCATCCTTTAAGTAATATACTAGACAAATTATCAGCTCATACTAACCCCTAAACTTGAGTGTCTTGCACCACATGTACTGATAATATCAGGTCATCCTTTAAGTAATATACTAGACAAATTATCAGCTCATACTAACCCCTAAACTTGAGTGTCTTGCACCACATGTACTGATAATATCAGGTCATCCTTTAAGTAATATACTAAGAAACAAATTATCAGCTCATACTAACCCCTAAACTTGAGTGTCTTGTACGACATGTACTGATAATATCAGGTCATCCTTTAAGTAATATACTAGAGACAAATTATCAGCTCATACTAACCCCTCAACTTGAGTGTCTTGCACTACATGTACTGGTAATATCAGGTCATCTTTTAAGTAATATACTAAAGACAAATTCTCAGCTCATACTAACCCCTAAACTTGAGTGTCTTGCACTACATGTACTGATAATATCAGGTCATCCTTTAAGTAATATACTAAGAGACAAATTATCAGCTCATACTAACCCCTAAACTTGAGTGTCTTGCACTACATGTACTGATAATATCAGGTCATCCTTTAAGTAATATACTAGAGACAAATTATCAGCTCATACTAACCCCTAAACTTGAGTGTCTTGCACTACATGTACTGATAATATCAGGTCATCCTTTAAGTAATATACTAAGAGACAAATTATCAGCTCATACTAACCCCTCAACTTGAGTGTCTTGCACTACATGTACTGATAATATCAGGTCATCCTTTAAGTAATATACAAGACAAATTATCAGCTCGTACTAACCCCTCAACTTGAGTGTCTTGCACCACATGTACTGATAATATCAGGTCATCCTTTAAGTAATATACTAGAGACAAATTCTCAGCTCATACTAACCCCTCAACTTGAGTGTCTTGTTCTACATGTACTGATAATATCAGGTCATCCTTTAAGTAATATACTAAGAGACAAATTATGAGCTCATACTAACCCCTCAACTTGAGTGTCTTGCACTACATGTACTGATAATATCAGGTCATTCTTGAAGTAATATACTAAGAGACAAATTATTAGCTCATACTAACCCCTCAACTTGAGTGTCTTGCACTACATGTACTGATAATATCAGGTCATCATTTAAGTAACATCTGATTTTATGTTCAGAAAAAGAGAAAGAATTTTAAATGCTTTTAACATTACTTAATGTATGTTCCATTATTATTAATTACTTCCTCCCAACGATTCACAAGCTTCTGAATGTCACGTCTATAAAATTCTTGGGGTTTGGAGGAAAAGATTATAGAGAGGGTAATTTTAACATATTCATGTGTTCCAAACTCTTTTCCATCAAGATAGTTCTGCAAACTTCAAAACAGATGATAATCAGATGGAACAAGATCTGGTGAATAAGGAGGATGTGGAGTTTCTCTCTCAAGTTTCTCTCAGTCTGCCTATTCAATTTATACAGACGTGATCCTTGCTGAATGGGGCCATGCATTATTCTATTGTAACACTTTACCTATGACCAAAACAGGCCGTGCATTATTCTATTGTAACACTATACCTATGACCAAAACAGGCCATGCATTATTCTATTGTAACACTATACCTATGACCAAAACAGGCCGTGCATTATTTTATTGAAAACACTATGCCTAAATGACCAAAACAGGCTGTGCATTATTCTATTGTAACACTATACCTATGACCTATAAAACAGGAAAAGATTACATTATTCTATTGTAACACTATACCTATGACCAAAACAGGCCATGCATTATTCTATTGTAACACTATACCTATGACCAAAACAGGCCGTGCATTATTTTATTGTAACACTATACCTATGACCAAAACAGGGCCATGCATTATTCTATTGTAACACTATACCTATGACCAAAACAGGCCGTGCATTATTTTATTGTAACACTATACCTATGACCAAAACAGGCTGTGCATTATTCTATTGTAACACTATACCTATGACCAAAACAGGCCGTGCATTATTTTATTGTAACACTATACCTATGACCAAAACAGGCTGTGCATTATTCTATTGTAACACTATACCTATGACCAAAACAGGCCGTGCATTATTCTATTGTAACACTATACCTATGACCAAAACAGGCTGTGCATTATTCTATTGTAACACTATACCTATGACCAAAACAGGCCGTGCATTATTTTATTGTAACACTATACCTATGACCAAAACAGGCTGTGCATTATTCTATTGTAACACTATACCTATGAACAAAACAGGCCGTGCATTATTCTATTGTAACACTATACCTATGACCAAAGCAGGCCTCTTTTTTTTTTCAGTGCAACATTCAAATGCTCTAATTGTTGACAATATAAGTCTGATGTAATCTATACATTGAGTGGCAACAACTCAAAGTGGATCACTCCAACAACATCCCACCAAAAGCTTAACAAGACTTTCCCGAGGTGAAGGTACATTATAGGCTGTGCTTTAGCCAGTTTACCTGCACTCAGCTATTGTCTGCTGCACTTAACATTTTATAATATATCCAAAAAAAAAAGCAAGTTATGTTCATGGAGAGAAGTGCAAATGTCCACTCTTGCTCTAAGGTTGGCTACTGTCAAATAATGGGGAACCTATTTTCCATATTTTGACATCTTTCCAAGATGTTGCAGATGATGGTGAACTATCAAATGGTTTGAATTAAACTTCTGTTCTAGTTCTTCAACTGTTACAGCACAATCTTCATCAGTTGCTGCCCACAGTAAGTCATCATTAAACTCAACAGGATGACTTGAACGTGGAGCATCACTTAATTCACCTGATCTGATCTTCTAAAACCACCGACATTTTCTTTCATTGGGAGACTCCACACCATAAACACCTTGAATGTTTTGTGAAGTTTCTACTGCACTATTGCCTTTTTAAAACTCATGAAACATTATATGCTTAATGTGCTCCTCAGACACATCCATCTTCATAAAGGTTTATTTGATTAATGCTCTGAAAAAGTGTAGCTGAGTTACCGTATTTTCCGGTTAATAAGCCGAGGCCATTTTTAAGAAGTGACAAGTTTCTTCAAAATGATTTCTTAGTCTCGTTTCAGCGTCAGCATGCATGTTGTGTGTGATCATTGGCGTTCTGTAGTAAAGCAGAACGTGTCGTATTGAGACAGAGATGGAATCAATATGTCATTCGTTATTGGCTTCACTCACTGTAATTAGGTAACCAATGAAATTCCAGAATTTTTACTCAGTAATTAAAATCACTAACCCAGGGTATAAATACCAGGGGTATGTAGTGGGAGTTTATCATTGTACCGTCAAAAGCCAAAGATGTCTACACCTGCAAAAAAAAAAAGAATGCGTTATGATGCTGCTTTTTAACTGAAAGTTGTAGAGCTAGCCTTAAAAACCTCAAATATGAATGCCGCTCGCCATTATTATTTCTATGAATACATGTCATTCGTAATGTATAGACCTTTTTCTATTAATAAATAAAGTTTATTCAACTGAAATAACTCTGCCGTAACTGTGAGATCAAAGGTATGATTTTGGGGCCGATTTTGGTCTTCGGTATTTTTTGGTCCAAAGCTGGTGATCAGCCAATAAGCCGACCCCCAAAAATCAGGTCCAAAATTTAGGGCCAGAAATTCGGCTTATTAGGCGGAAAATACGGTGAAACAAAAGGAGAATTTAAATGAATATTGTGAAATCTGTCAGGCTGTATATCAGGTCAAACTACATTTCTATTATTTTCATCTTGCTAAGAAACACAGATATACAAGTTTTCTTTGTTTTGTATTATCCAGGATCCCTTATAGAGATAAGATATATATATGTATACATATATAACAGAGAATTTTAATTACAAAAATTTAAATGTTTATCATTAACTGTATTTTTATATAAATCACCTTACTATTAATAAGGACAGTCTTTGAAATCACTTGATCATAACTCACATGAACTACTCAAAATAATTCTCTAGCCTATTTAATTCATTTTCTTACAAAAGTTACTAGCAGTGTAGTTACAGGTAAATTAAACAATGAAAATAATATAATACAAGATGTTAAGTAGTTTAACTGATTATAAGTTTCCAACTAAGTTAAACATCCAATGTATAATAATACAAAGTGTTGAGTAGTTTAACGTATTATAAGTTTACAACTAACTTAATTGGGGTCAATCTCTATACAGATGATCCGCACTTAAACACAAATTACACACTTTCATTTGATGGTCATGTTTTACCTTAAGCATTACAACCTTTTCCAGGGGATCAATAACCTTCACGACATAAGATGTTCACACTGAACAATTTGTCTTCATTCCATTGGTTCCACTTGTTTAATACATCGGTGTAATCAACACTGGTATCAACAATTCTGGCTCGGCATGGCCAGGTGGGTCAAGGCGTGCGACTCATAATACTGAGGATTGCGGGTTCGCATCCCCGTCGCACCAAACATGCTCACCCTTTCAGCCGTGGAGGCGTTATAATGTGACGGTCACTCCCACTATTCGTTGATAAAAGAGTTGGCGTGGTGATGACTAGCTACCTTCCCTCTAGTCTTACCCTACTAAATTAGGGACGGCTAGCGCAGATAGCCCTCGAATAGCTTTGCGCGAAATTCAAAAACAAACAAAATTTTTTCTCATGAGTAACGACCATTGTAAATGTTAGGTATGAGTAAATTGTTGTAGAACTGTAAGACAATTACAAGAACGGCCGCAGGCCTAATAGCTCTCTGCAGCAACTTGTAGTTATATCTGTACGGAGGGCGTTTATTTCTACTAGTAATAATAGTGTTATTGTTTGTTCTCTTTATAATTTGAGGTATATATTGGAAGAATTAACACATTTTAATCAAGGTTTACAAAACGCATTTTGCTCACCAAATAAGTACAAAAGAATTATTTTTTTTTTTAATTCCAACCAACGTTTTGCCTTTGCAGCTCTATGTTTAATATTAGAATATTCTCTAAATTATAAAAGAATTGTATATATTAACTCTGATGAAGCCACAAAGGACAAACGTTTGTTGAAATAAAAATATTCTTGATTTATCTTGAGTGTAAAGGTCTTTTCTCTATACTTTTAACAATAATGACAATGTCAACATATATGTTTCTCGGTTAATAATATCACCATAATGAGAAACAAAAATGTTAAGTTGTAAATGAGATATTTTATTTCATATTCCTTTTAGATTGTTCGTTCACAATGTTTATCTCAAACTTTACACCTAATAATTTTTGCATCGTTAACTTTCGTCACGTGAACCATAATATAGATTGAATGATCACATAATGAATTAAAAAATAAATTTTAATATCATCTTTCAGATCAACAAAAAAACATGCGCTTGAAAATGGAAAATCACAGCTACGAGTTGTGTCTTAAAAATTTAATTGGTGGTAAAGCGTCCTACAGTGCAACAGCAGTAAATGTCTTCGAAATTAAAATGCTAGATTCATGGATATTGTTCCTTTCAGTGTGGCCCTCCATGGCCAAGTGAATTAAGGAGTTCGACTCGTAATCGAAGTGTCGCAGGTTCGAATCCACGTCGCACCAAGCATAATCGCCCTTTCAGCCGTGGGAGCGTCATACGGTAAATTCCGTTATCGTTTAAAAGAGCAGCCCAAGAGTTGGCGGTGGGTGGTGATAACTAGCTACCTTCTCTCAAGTCTTACACTGCTAAATTAGGAACGGCTAGCACACATAGCCCTCGTGTATCTTTGCGCGAAATTCTAAAAACAAACTTTTTGGTGAACACAGCACATACCCCAATGTGGCCTAATTATTAGAAAACACACTCTTACCACGAAACTTGTATTCAGTCCTACTTAATTTCTAATGTTACACATGTATGTCATAAACCACTGAGCCAAAAAAACCAGCAATGATAATCTGAATCAAATTTGAATTGATAAACTAATCAAATTGATACTGGATAAACCGACTGCCCCCTCAGTGGCTCAGCGGTATTTTTGCGGATTTACAACGCTAAAAACCGGAGTTCGATACCCATGATGGGAAGAGTATGGCAAGCCCAGTGTGTAGCTTTTTGCTTAATTCAAAATAGCAACAAATCATAAACCTAAATTGAAAAAAAATCGAATAAAAAAACTTAAACTGCAAAATGAACTCGAATTTTAATTGGAGAGGATTACTTTCTGCACGTGTTATTTACCCGATAAAACCAAATCCTCAGGTCAGACTGAGCCATTTATTTGTGTCCGGTACCCATTATATTGTCCACCTTTCTTTTAACCTACGTTCTCATTGACCTTCACAATTAATCTGTTCTGCCGTATTAAACCTCTTAAAGGAACGGTATTCTAACAAAAATCTGTTTGGCTTCCATTGTTGTAAGTTCATAATTCCTTAATCAGGCTGCTATATCTGGATAGTGACTGTTGATTGTATTTGTAGATGTGGTGACACTAAAAAGAATCGAGCAGAAAGCGGTGCCTTTGAACCTATCTAAGGAATTATAAAAATGACCTTGTTGAGAGAATGACCAGCCGCTTACCTTTCCACATCATAAATCAATATATAATTAAAATTTGACCACATTAAGCCTAAAATCTGCTTCCTTAGATGTCGACATGATTAAAGAGTCTTAGAGGAAGTTTGCTAATTACAAACAGGAAGAAGGCCTATTATGTTTTCCAATAAATGAATATTCAGCTACTTTCGTTTTGACTAAATTCAAATAGCTCTGAATCTGGTAAAAGTTTCTGATTCAGTAATGTCATTCCAGATTGTTTTTATTACTATTTGCTGTCTTTGGTATCTTAAATTAATTAACTTATTATTAATGTCGATATTACTTATAAACATTTAAAGAACAAGATGAAATATTATGTGGAGAAAAAAGAAAATATTTTGTTAAGAATTAAGCACAAAGCTACTCAATGGGCTATCTGTGCTCTGCCCACCACGGGTATCGAAACCCGGTTTTTAGTGTGTAAGTCCGCAGACATACCACTGGGGGGCAAAAGAAAACATAATAATAATGTAACTGGTTGCACTATAGTTTTAAAGAATCCTTGTCTTATTAATCTAATATAACACATGGAGAGACACTATAAAGCAGAATTTGAAAATCTGGTAAGAAGACGCGAAGCTTCAACTGTGAAAAGATCACTCCTGCAAGGACCCGGCATGGCCAGGTGGGTTAAGATGTAATCCGAGGGTCGCAGGTTCGAATTCCAGTCGCACCAAACATGCTCGCCTTTTCAGCCGTGGAGGCGTTATAATGTGACGGTCAATCCCACTATTCGTTGGTAAAAGAGTAGCCCAAGAGTTGGCGGTGGGTGATGATGACTAGCTGCCTTCCCTCTACTCTTACACTGTTAAATTAGGAACGGATAGCGCAGATAGCCCTCGACTAGCTTTATGCGAAATTCAAAACACTACTGCAATATGAGAAGACTCAAGACCACAGCGACACCAAGCGTAGAAAAACTATTCACGAGTTGTTTTTTTCAACGATAAATATTGCAATGGACATAAAAAGGTTTCATAATGCTATGTTAGAGTTGGTGACTCTAAATTTGAGACCTTTTCCTACAGTAGAGGAGAGTGTGTTTTCAAAGTGATCGATCCAATTAAAAATGTTCTTGACACAATAGTAGATTTATATGATAAAAAGCTATAGAAATTGTAAAGCAAATAAGTGAAGAGCTGCAAAACAGATGTTTTCATTGAACATTAACATCTCATCTTGACTGGATAGGTCTGTGCTAGTCATTAATGTCTAAGTCATTGATAGCGACTTTCTTCAAATAAAAACGTTAGCTGTTACAAACTTATATACATTCTGGTAAAAAAAAACATCATTGAAATAGTTATAAATATCGAAATATAACTTGAGTGTATTCTATTACTACTGATAATGTTAGAAATATAGTTAAAGTTGTGGAATTAATTCCGATGAAGGAAATGAGACTGTTAGTGATGAAAGTGATATAAGTGAACTATATTAAACTAGACAGTGTTATTTCTGTTAAATGTGCTGCTTACACTTTCCAACTTGCAGTAAAAGAACTGTGTGCAATTACTGTTTCTCAGGCGTAAAAGCTGCGAACTCCAGCTATAAAGAATATTTCAAAGACAAAGAAATATCATATGCTTATTGTGGACGGGAGATGCGATGGTGCTCAACATGTGATGTGATCTCACGTTTAGTGGAACTTGGTGCTCAACATGTGATGTGGTCTCCCATTTAGTAAAACTTGGTGCTCAACATGTGATGTGATCTCACGTTTAGTGGAACTTCCACCGTTTATTGAAATAATTGAAAACATTCTCTTCAATCCTGAAATAAATTACAATAAATTAAACTCGTATTAGAACCGGCTAAAAAGCTACAGTACAGTTACAAGAAGAAAATTTAACTCCTGGAGACTTCTATAAAGTGTGGCTTGTTTGTAAAAGTGAAATATCCATAATCAAACGTCTGCTGACTCACAACATCACAGAATTAATGAAAGTTAGGAAAAAACTTCTTAAAAATGAAGTAATACTGGCATCGTTATATCTAGATCATAGATTTAGTGTTTTGATATGTGAAGCAGAACAGGAACAAGCCGTAAATCATTTGATCAAACTTAACGTCATATTGTGTGCAATGAATCCTAAACTTGAACTTCAAGTAACTTGGAAATGTGAAGAGCAGATGGCATCCAGTACATCAGTTGGAAAAGATGTTTAGATTGGCTGTAAAAAGCAATGAAAACTCGAGTACTCTAAAAATGGCATTACTAAAGAGTTTAAATAAAATATGAAAATTAAATAAAACAGTATGGGAAAGAATGAGTGGTTTTCTGTTAAATATGTTGATTTTATTAATACTTGTCTTAAATGTGTATAAAAAGATTGTAACTGAACAGAAGCAAAAATGATAATGAATAGGAGGAGACAAACTCGGTGCTTCATCCTTCAGAAAGAGAAAAGAAACAGGAGAGTAGAAGGAAAAATAGATAAAGTTACTAAGTGTGGAATTTATAAAGGTTAACTATAAAACTTATACATGGAGATGAAAAGATATCTTCTTTCAAAAAAGGTGTGAATGTAATGTATAATAAGGTCACAAGTTACAAAAAGAGTGCACAATGGTGCAGTAGAAAGTAATAACCATTTTAAAAAATATGAAAACTGGAATTAAAATCAAAACTGAATTGAACTGGAAAATTGAAATCGAAGAAAACAACTTGAATCGAAGCTGAAATCGAACAAACATAACAGCTCAACTTTTCTTGATTTTTATAGAAAACCATAAAATAAACAGAGTTTAAAAGGTTATTTCATACAAACATACATGATTTTAAATTATGTTTTCAATGTTTTAATTTAGGTGTTAGCTGGAGGGAACATAAAGTTAAGTTTCAGTAAACTACACTAAGATATATTTAGGCACATCGATATACATACAGTTAAACAATTAGTTCATTAATTTACAGTGAAGTATTCATTTGAATAGAAATGAATTAGAATTCAGAGAAGTCATACACTAGGTGATTGTAGATATTCAGTGTTTGTAGTTTGTTATGTTGACCTTCAGACCAGTGTATAAATTCTGTTTAAAGTGAAAACTATACGGTATAATATAGTAGCCCAAGAACATGGGTGGGTGATGATGACTAGTTGACTTCCTACAGTCTTATACTGATAACTTAGGGTTTATTTATTTGTTTTGGAATTTCGCACATAGCTACTGAGGGCTACCTGTGCTAGCCGTCCCTGATTTAGCAGTGTAAGACTAGAGGGAAGGCAGCTAGTCATCACCACCCACCGCCAACTCTTTTACCAACGAATAGTGGGATTGACCGTTACATTATACACCCCCACGGCTGGTTAACTTAGGGACCACTAGCTTTGCGCGAAATTCAGAAACAAACAAGCCAAATATTTGAACGTAATGCGTATTCTATTATAGGTCTAATGTATGTTTTGTAGATTTTATTATATTATCAGGTGCCTTTATTTTTACCTGAAAACTTCTTGCATCATTTGATCTTTTCCAGATTCCAGTCAGGATATTGTTAGTATGCTGTATCCACGTTTATTTGGTGACCTAAGTTAATCCTAAAAATTTAGCCGAAGTAGCAGTCTGTAAAAATGATCCTTTCGTGTATATTTTAAGTGTATTTAATCTGGTGAATAATATTACTTGGGTTTTCGGAATATTTATTTTTATTCTATATTTCTGGCAGTATTCTTCTAAATTATTCAAGACTGGCTGGAGGTTTGTTGCTGCTATTGAAGAGGTGGAGGCAGTTTTCCATTGTCAGCAAATTGTGATGCAAAACCTAAGTTTAGGTCCGACTGTTCCATAATACTGACATACATGATACATAAGATAGGGCTAACTATCCCTTCCTGTAAGACTCCTGTCTCAGGTGAAAAGGACCCTGAGTGGGCCCCATTCACATCTACTTTACACGTTTTATTGTCCCAGAAATTTAAATAGCCAGCGAATCCTGGGTAAATCCATTTACGTTAACCGGAACGTAATCCGTTATGCCACACCGTGTCGAATTCTTTCTCAATGTAGAGAAAGCAAGCTACAGTGCATTCGTTTTTTGTTAAAGCTGTCTGCAATTGTTTCAGTTAATCTGATTAGGTTGTTTGTCTGTATTTTCTAAATCCGTTTTGAATTTCAGGTAATTTTGAATTTATTTCTAAGTATATAGATAGTCGGTTACTAATTATTCTTTATAATATTTTTCCTATGCAGCCAGTTAGACTAATCAGGCGGTAACTGTTTGGTTTATTTGCTGGCTTTCCTTCTTTCTGGAACATTAAAATTACTGCTGCCTTCCCAGAAACAGTGATGCTGAAAATGATAAGTTGAATAGAGCTGTTAGGTGTTCATATAATTTCTCAAGTACCATTGATGTCGAGAAAAACCACTTGTAGGGAAATATATATGTAAAAACGGCTCGTTTGGGTTGAGAAAATATTTTACATAGAAGAGCGAACAACGTTTCGACCATCTTCGGTCATCGTCAAGTTCACAAAGAAAGAGGTAACTGACCACATGTTTGGAAGGGGTTGTGTGACTGAGTGTCGGAATGCAGAGGGTGGTGTTATATGTTTGAATATATAATTTTAAATTAGTCTGCAGTTATTGTTGCAAGGTTGGAATAGCATTTCTCAAAGTTACACGAGGGTTATCTCCGCTAGCCGTTCCTAATTTAGCAGTAAAAAAGCTGCCAACTCTTCAGCTAGTCATGAATAGTGGGATTGATCGTCACTTGGCTGAAAGAACAAGCATGTCTGGTGGGATATGGATTCGAACCCGTCACCCTCAAATTGGGAGTCAAGCGACTACTCATCTGGCCCTACAGGACTAATATAGTGTTAATTAAGTTATACCAATAATATAGTGTAAGTGAAAGATATTTAAATGTTGATGTATGTTGCCTTGTTTCTTAATTCAACTAAGTTTAAGGACTATCTCCATCTTGAAAACTCCTTCATGTGAACACATCTTCACAATCCATGTGCATGATTATTTTTCATGACCATCACATACTTTCCCAAATGTGACAAAGTCTAAGTTACAACTTAATTACAAATAATGTTACTACTGTACCACTGGAACCTTATATTCAAGATGTTGATTTGGTTATTATAACATTCTGAACGCTGTGTATACTACTAAACATATAAAATGTGATCGTGTTAAATCATCATACACGAACAATTTTAATATTTCAGTAAATATAGAAATGTTTTCTTGATCAGTTTCTGTTAAATAATAATTTAGTATTGAATGAATCAGGTAGGATCGAACATGTTATGAAGATTTAAAAACTTGTTTGTTAGAATCTTTCAGACAAGCCTATCTAATAATAGTAGCACTCTAAAAAGATACGATAAAATGTAAATTAGTTAGTACTTTGTATTTTCAGTACATACTCGTATTGAAATTAACAAATGTAAAGGCATTCCTCATGTTGGTCAAGAACCAATGCAATAAAAATATGTCAAACTGTATGTTCACTGTTTAAATAATTCAGACTTTAGTTCTTGTTTTTATAATTTTATTTATACAACATACCAACAGTTTTGATAAAATTTTGTTGCAAAAACATATACATGATTTAAATTATTCGTATCAATAAATAATCTGAACATGTGAACATAGTCTCTTTGAATCTCTTCTGAATAACATGTTTCAACAATATCCTTACCATAATTGATGTTTTGGACTACATAGAATCAGATATTACTGTTATTTCATTTAAATGTGTCATTATATCTGCGATCTGCCTTTACAGGTTAAACACTCTGATAAGTTATGAGGGTAAGTATTTTGTATAAAGAAAACCAAATAATTCTACTTTTGAACTTACAAACAGAAGTACCAATAAATACGTTTATCTATAGTTATTTATATATACACTAGAATACACACATAAAATTTGAATACAGTTTTGGTAATGTCAATTTTCAGCTTTGCTTTTCATCTGTAGTGTCTATATTTCTTTAAAAAAAGTTATTGTACGTTGATTGTGAATTTATGAAAACTTAATATTTCTTATACACCCTAAATATATTTCCGATAGATACCACTTCTCATAAGATGGCTTTACTGTTCAGTTTCTGCCTACACTAGTTCCACCTACCCAAGATTTCAACAGGAACGTGACTACTTCTACTGTCGCAGCCGCTTCCCAGAAAAGAAGTACCAGAAGTGTGAGTCGATATCTTACCTAAACTCACACTGACTTGGTTGAGGAAACAGTGATGAGCACCCTTCGGAAAGTGTCCAAATGCATCTCTATTGGAGTGCAACATCCCAACCCAGAGGAAAACACATGTGGGACAACGCTCATAACCAGATAAAGTCTTCGCCCACGTTGACAGTACGTTTCACTAAACTGGGTGTCAAAAAGAGGATGGCATCCTTAGTTGTAGATATGATGGTTGGTCCACCTTTCCCATGGCCTAGCCAAAACAGTGCATCTAGACCAGTCTGTCTCCTTTCTATACCAGACCACCTTGGAATCAACCTTTTGAAAAGATATGACAGGGTGTCTTAACCAACTAATACTATTTGGTTGGTCCAGTACTTTTCTAAAACCAGTTTTACCACAAACTAACCAGCAGGAGATTGTACAGTTATAACATTCTCTAGTGTAGTATAGTATAGGAAAAATGATATATAGAAATGAAAAGTAAATAAGCTACATGTACAGTTAATCCAAAAGCCACGTTTGAAACCGGAGAGTGGTGATAGTGGAATGATAATTTGACACCGAGTCTGATGAATGAGTGATATTTAAGGGGAAATACTAAGAGGGGGTATTTTGTGAAGGATAAGGACTGGAAATTAAGTTTGAGCTGGCCATAAATGTGTTATCAAAAGGACAGATGCAGGTGTGGACTGAGTGACGTATAAAACCTTGAGAAGGAAACATATATAAGTAACTTGGTCTAACTTAATAGAATTAATTTACTATCTAAGCAAAACGATGTGGTATTGGAGACCAAAAAAGTTATGACTGTTCTTTCTGAGATGGGTGGTAAATGTGTACAGAGGTTGAGTATTTCACTGATTAGATAACTATCAGAACACTTGGGTATTGAAAGAACACACTGTACAAAGGATCTTATAGGTATTGAGTAATGGATACCAGGTTCCATTGATTCTGTTATACTCAGTAACAGATGTGAAAGTGAGTGTGACTCAAAGGTATAAGGACTTCAATTACAGCTATTACCTCCAGTAAAGAAATTACTTCACTAGTAGACAGATTAAGACTGCATCAATCTAAACGAAAAGAAAGAAAATTCAGACCGATTGAGAAATGTGTTGAAAAATATCCCAGGTGAAAAGTGTATGAACAGTAACACGAAATTTAAGATTCGTGTTTAAATGGAGTGAATTTTGAAACTGCAATTACTTAATAACTGTACAAAATAAACAGTAATAAACAGCATGAAAAACGTTAAAGTAAAAAACAAGAAGGAAAAATTTTAACACATCATAAAACTATTGTGTCAAATGTAGAGATGAAGATTGAAACCCCCATTTTATTATTTCCAACTGGTTAGTTCAGAAGACATCTGGTTTTGGAAAAAGTTAACATTTTCTTACATGAAAATGTGTTTCCATTAGACACTTACCATTTCACACAGAGATTATATCTTCTGTGAACATATGTCTTGAGTATCTGCGTGACACTAGTTTTTAGGAAACTTCAATCTGAACTCACGTGATTCTTATTAATGAATAATGATGTTATTGTTTAATAGCTCCCTCTATACTGCTCAACTCATGAAATTTCATTATTAAAGAGAAAATGGACTTCTACGTTAATAAATAGAAAAAAAATGTAATTCGAGAAACAAAGCAAATCTCTGTTATTAAAAACGAGTAAATCTACAAAACAAATTTTAAATACCACAGAGAGAACGAGAAAATAGGAAGTTAGTTTTTCTAAGATTGTTGGAAGACGCATGCTGAACTATGAGAAATCTCATGAGCCAAGATGGCAATTGTTTAAAGACAAAAACTCTAAGGTAAACGAACAGAGAAGACATCTTAACTGTGTTAAAAGGTTTATCTTGTTTCAGAAGGAGCTGTAGCAGCCAATGAATATACCAGTCGGCCGAGAAACTTCATTCATACCATCTCCTGCAGGCTGGTTCTTTGGAGATCTGGTATGGAAAGGAGGTGGACCAGTTTAGATGTATTGTGTTGGCTAGGATGCCCCCCACCCAATCATGAGAAAGAGGGTGGACCACTTTAGATGTAATGTTTTAGCTCGGATGTTTCCCACCCTATCATAGTAAAAGAGGTGAACCCGTTTAGATGTATCGCGTTGAGAAGAATGCTCCCCACCCAATCATGGGAAAGAAGGTGGACTAATTTATATATATTGTGTTTACTAAGATGCTCCCCACTCTACCATGGGAAAGAAGGTGGACTAATTTATATGTATTGTGTTTACTAAGATGCTCCCCACTCTACCATGGGAAAGAAAGTGGACTAATTTATATGTATTGTGTTTACTAAGATGCTCCCCACTCTACCATGGGAAAGAAGGTGGACTACTTTATATGAATTGTAATATATATGCAAAAACGGCTCGTTTGGGTTGAGAAAATATTTTACATAGAAGAGCGAACAACGTTTCGACCTTCTTCTGTCATCGTCAGGTTCATGAAGAAAGAGGTAACTGACAGAAAGCTGACCACATCTTTGAAAGGGGTTGTGTAACTGGGTGTCGGAATGTAGTGGGCGGTGTTAGATGTTTGAATATATAATATAATTTTATTTTATTACATTTAATATAGGTATAAAGGCGTTCCTTTATATTGGTTTATTTTGGGTTTACGTTGTTGTATAAGTAAGGCTTCTTTAATTTTGCGTTTGTTTATGTTTGTTTCTTTATTTAGTATTTGTGTGTTTTCTATGGTTATGTTGTGTTTATTTGACTTGCAGTGTTCGAAAACGAGTGAAGGTGACTTTTTATGTTCTTTTAATCTGATTTCCATTTTTCTAATTGCTTCTCCAATATAGAAGTCGTGGCAGTTATCACATTGTATTTTATAAATAACGTTTTTGTGGTGTTTGTCAATGTAGTTTTTACATAGTATAGACAGGAAGAACGCAATGAACAGGAAGAAAGCAATCAAATATCATTTCTTAACCTCAAAATTACAAGAACCGACACACAATTCCAAACAGAAATCTACCGAAAAATCAACCATACTGGACTATACATTCCTTGGGACTCAGCACATGAAACAAAATAAAACTCAACATACTAAAAAACCAAATAAACTCAGCCAAAAACCGATGATCACCAGATAAAATTAACGATGAATCAGACAAAATAAAACAATATTTCATAAACATCAATAAGTTTCCTCCACAAACCGTAGAAAACATTATACGCAAACACCTAGACAGAAAGCAAAATCAACCAACTAAAGTAAACACATCTCAAGAATCAAAAAATCACGAAACCATATACTGCTGTATACCATATATTCCTGACATCAGCAAACAAATAACCAACATTTGGCAAAAACTAGTAACAAAATACGACATTCTAGTTAATACCAAATTTATTCAAAAACAACGCACAAAACTGAGGTCTATACTATGTAAAAACTACACTGACAAACACCACACCAACATTATTTATAAAATACAATGTGATAACTGCCACGACTTCTATATTGAGAAACAAGTAGAAAATGGAAACCAGATTCAAAGAACATAAAAAAGTCACCTTCACACGTTTTCGAACACTGCAAGTCAAATAAACACAACATAACGATAGAAAACACTCAAATACTAAATAAAGAAACAAACATAAACAAACGCAAAATTAAAAAAGCCTTACTTATACAACAACTAAAACTCAAAATAAACGAATATAAAGGAACGCCTTTATACCTATATTAATATAATAAAATAAATAAAATTATATATTCAAACATCTAACACCGCCCTCTACATTCCAACTTTCAGTTACACAACCCCTTTCAAACATGTGGTCAGCTTCCGGTCAGTTACCTCTTTCTTTGTGAACCTGACGATGACCGAAGAAGGTCGAAACGTTGTTCGCTCTTTTATGTAAAATATCTTCTCAACCCAAACGAGCCGTTTTTGCATATATATTTCTCTACAAGTGGGTTTCTCGACAACACTGATTATATGTATTGTGTTTACTGAGATGCTCCCCACTCTACCATGAGAAGGAAGGTGTTCTAATTTATATGTATTGTGTTTACTATGATGTTCCCCACTCTACCATGGGAAGGAAGGTGGACTAATTTATATGTATTGTGTTTACTAAGATACTCCCCACTCTACCGTGGGAAAGAAGGTGGACTAATTTATATGTATTGTGTTTACTATGATGCTCTCCACCCTATCATGGGAAGGAAGGTGGACTAATTTATATGTAATGCGATTACTATGATGCTCCCCACTCTGTCATGGGAAAGAAGGTGGACTAATTTATATGTATTGTGTTTACTAAGATGCTCCCCACTCTACCATGGGAAAGAAGGTGGACTAATTTATATGTATTGTGTTTACTATGATGCTCTCCACCCTATCATGGGAAAGAAGATGGACTAATTTATATGTATTGTGATTACTATGATGCTCCCCACTCTGTCATGGGAAAGAAGGTGGACTAATTTATATGTATTGTATTTACTAAGATGCTCCCCACTCTACCATGGGAAAGAAGGTGGACTAATTTATATGTATTGTGTTTACTATGATGTTCCCCACTCTACCATGGGAAGGAAGGTGGACTAATTTATATGTATTGTGTTTACTAAGATACTCCCCACTCTACCATGGGAAAGAAGGTGGACTAATTTATATGTATTGTGTTTACTATGATGCTCTCCACCCTACCATGGGAAAGAAGGTGGACTAATTTATATGTATTGTGATTACTATGATGCTCCCCACTCTGTCATGGGAAAGAAGGTGGACTAATTTATATGTATTGTGTTTACTAAGATGCTCCCCACTCTACCATGGGAAAGAAGGTGGACTAATTTATATGTATTGTGTTTACTAAGATGCTCCCCACTCTACCATGGGAAAGAAGGTGGACTAATTTATATGTATTGTGTTTACTATGATGTTCCCCACTCTACCATGGGAAAGAAGGTGGACTAATTTATATGTATTGTGTTTACTATGATGTTCCCCACTCTACCATGGGAAAGAAGGTGGACTAATTTATATGTATTGTGTTTACTAAGATACTCCCCACTCTACCATGGGAAAGAAGGTGGACTAATTTATATCTATTGTGTTTATTAAGATGCTCCCCACTCTACCATGGGAAAGAAGGTGGACTAATTTATATATATTGTGTTTACTAAGATGCTCCCCACTCTACCATGGGAAAGAAGGTGGACTAATTTATATGTATTGTGTTTACTAAGATGTTCCCCACTCTACCATGGGAAAAAAGATGGACAACTTTATATGTACTGTATCTGCTAAGATGTCCCTCCCCCCAACATGGGAAAGAAGGTGGATCAGCCCGGATATCTACAGTTTAAAATGTCATTTTACACCCAGCGTCGTGACCCGTACTTTCAAGATAGGAAAATAGTGTACCTAATTATTTACACGTTATCCCACAAGTGCGTTCCTCCAAGAAGAAGTCACACTCCGAGGGCATCTTAGCAGATACAGTACATATAAAGTTGTCCATCTTTTTCCCACTCTACCATGGGAAAGAAGGTGGACTAATTTATATGTATTGTGTTTACTAAGATGTTCCCCACTCTACCATGGAAAAAAAAGATGGACAACTTTATATGTACTGTATCTGCTAAGATGTCCCTCCCCCCAACATGGGAAAGAAGGTGGATCAGCCCGGATATCTACAGTTTAAAATGTCATTTTACACCCAGCGTCGTGACCCGTACTTTCAAGATAGGAAAAATAGTGTACCTAATTATTTACACGTTATCCCACAAGTGCGTTCCTCCAAGAAGAGAAGTCACACTCCGAGGGCATCTTGTGGACACTTTCCGAGGACTGCTCATCTAGGTTCCTCCACCAAGTCAATATGAGCTTCTCAATGTGATTCCTGTTATTTTTAGGTAAGATATCGAGTCAAAGTTGATGTTTTCTTACAGTGAAAATATATTTCCCATTGATACTTTACTCTCCTCACACTTCTGGTACTTCTTTCTGTCAACTTTGAAGACTGTGTTCTACAGTAAATAGGAAGCCAGCTTCCAGCTTTGATAGTAGAGTATGTTTCAGTGAAGCGTTGTGCTTGTTTATTTACATGCTACAACGCAGACGAACCATTGTTGAAACGTGCGGTAGATGAGATTTTCAAGGCTAGTGGAACCAAAAATATTTTCGCATATTGAAGGCTGCACTGAACAATAATAGCTGTTATGTGAGAACAAAAAAGATATTTTATCCAAAATAGTATGAAACTAGATATTTTAGACTATGTACAATAATCTGGTATAATCTTCTATGAGTATATAGTTTTAAATATTTTTCAAAATGATGCCTAAAAAAACATTTTGCGAATCTTATTACATTGTCCTTCCAAAATAAAGTTTGTGTCTGCCAATCAAACATTTCTAATACTCTGAATTCAACCAATTAATGTGGCAGACAAACAGAAATATCTTTTCTCCTTCGTTTCTTCTTATAGTTTCCATTAACACTTGAACCAGTAATTTCAAGTTATCTCAGATAATTATACTGCAGTATATTTGGTAGAATTCTGTAAATCAAAACAAACCATTAACTATGAATACAACTATGTAAACAAAACTCAACCTTTTACATGACAAATAATAATGTAATAATATCTGAAATCAATATTTAAATAAAATCACGACTATTAACTTTATATCGAGTACAAAATATCTGAATAAAAATATTAGTCAATAATTTGTTGAAAAATATATTGTGAAATAAACATTTTTCCAAGTATAACATTAAATAAAATTAAATTATATGATGTGTGTCTTATTTCTGTAGTAAAGCCATATCTGGCTATCTGTTAACTGATAATAATTTAAACCATGATTTTTTACGTTGTAACTCTGTACAATAAGTGCTGTACCATATGGGGAATGAATTATATTAAAATATATAAAGCATAGTATTTGTTATATAATGGTAACGAAATGCTAGGATTAAATGTGTTCAAATTATCTGTATGTAACTGGAACCTAAAGTTGGTAAACATCTCAGATAGAATACGAAACAGAATTTTTCAAACAATCCGTTTTAAAGTTATCTTTATCTCTTTGTGTATAGTGTTTCAACAAATGACTTTAATGTCCTTTAACATAAAATTAATTGTTCATTAGATAAAATTCTATATTAATTGGAATTATTGGTATATTTTGTTGTTATTAATCAAACTTTTTAAACCTATATTCCTTATACCAGGGTGTGCAACAGGCGGCCCGCGGGCCACAACCCGGCCCGCCAAGCCATTTAGTGTGGTCCTAGTTGTTGTAATCTAACCATGTGGCCTGATCTGTAATCCAACGCAAATGGAATATTTTAAAAGCATCGATCCTACGGGATTCCCAGGCTTCGACTCGACAAACTTCTAAAATTATCTTTGCTAGAGAGGAGCAGGCCGAATTCGATTGGTCGGCCTCCTTAGGGCATGAATAGGTGACGTGCACTAGCACTATTGTCTACGACTCAACGTTATGTCCTGAACCTCGCCTTCGCCCGCTGGCGACAATTTTCCCTAACCTCTGCTGTCCGTCATTCATTATTGGTGAAAATTTTTATTACCTTTACAGTTACTACAAGAGATTGAAGGTAAATTGATTATTATTTAGCATATTGTTGTGACTTTACTGAATTTATTAAAATTTTGCTTTCAGATGCATCTGATTCTATGTACAGTGTGACCTCGTTATTCGCGGGGTTACGTTCTTTACCCTCCCGCGAATAGCGAAAACCGCGAATATTGGACGCAGTTTTAAAACGTATATGTATGCGATTATATACTATATGAAATGCTTCCCAAACACTAATGATACTTATACTCATTGATGCAGTATTAATGTAGCAATATTGCATACTGTTATGTATTTCACTAAATTGTACCGTGCGTTACCGGGCTGTGCTTTGCCGTTTGCGTTGTTGGGGAAGCTGAGGCAGTCAGCCAATAGCAGTCCAATCTTGTTTGGTGAAGACGACAATTGATAAAACGGCTTGATTGAGTAAATACAACAGAAATCTCCTCGAAAAGCCCTTTCAGTCTCTGTGACCTACAAAACGCAGTTCGCGCATAACCCGCGAATATGCGGGGCCGCGAATGGCGAACCGCGAATAGGCGAGGTCACACTGTATTTTGCTATTCTCAATTAATTTAAGTACCGGAAGGCTATGATCGGGATGCCAATTTAGAAACATGTGTTTCTGTCCATAAGAGGTTCCATGTGTAAATAAATTCTATGTTTTTTCTACTTTGCTATTTTCGTGAGAATAATTTTGTTTTGATTTCAGGGCTAGTAAAATGTCAGCAGTTAAGAAACGAAAAATTGATGATGAGGGAAGGTTATTCAACAGTGAATGGTGCACAAAATATCTTGTTGTCCCACATAATCAAGGTGTTGTCTGCCTCGTCTGTCAAACTACAATTGCAGTCATGAAAG
This sequence comes from Tachypleus tridentatus, assembly GCF_004210375.1. Classification (NCBI taxonomy): domain Eukaryota; kingdom Metazoa; phylum Arthropoda; class Merostomata; order Xiphosura; family Limulidae; genus Tachypleus; species Tachypleus tridentatus. The sequence continues at coordinate 39,892,667 of NW_027467782.1, read as the reverse complement.
AGTACAATATTAAGCGACATTACGCAACTAAGCACTCCTCCCAGTTTGATGAAATTGTTGGTCAGGCACGAAAGGACAAAATTGAACATTTAAAACATCCGTTGAAAAGCAACAAGGTGTTTTACCACTTTCAAGAAAAATTCAGAACTGGTGACAAAACTGAGTTTTAAGCTTTGTGAATGTATGGCAGAAAAGGGAAAGCCTTTCAGTGATGGAGAATTTATTAAAAATTGTTTAACAATATTCCCAGAATATGCATGTCCAGAGAAAAAATATTTGGTGGAGCAAACTAGCCTTTCCCGCTTTATTGTCTCACGCAGGACAAAAGATCTTTCAGAGGACATCAAAGAAACTTTGAAAGAGAGATTGAATTCGTGTGAAGCTTTCAGTCTGGCTTTTGATGAAAGCACTGATATCAATGACACATCCCAACTTGTCATTTTCATCAGAGCTGTTACTGCAGGCTTTGATGTTTTCGAAGAGTTTTTAGATATGGCAAGCCTTTCCTCCACAACCACAGGACAGGATATTTGTGAACAAGTGCTTAAGGTTGTAGAAAAGTTTGAACTGAATCCTTATAAATTATGTGGTGTTACAACAGATGGTGCTCCTTCCATGACAGGTAGGACAAATGGATTCACCAAGAAATTTCTAACTGCAATTGGAGCACAAGACGTAGTTGTAAGCCATTGCATTATTCACCAAGAGAGCTTGTGCACCAAAGTTCTGGATTTTGCAGAAGTCATGAAAAATGTCGTCCAATGCGTAAATTATATTCGAACACGAGGATTAAATCATCGACAATTTAAAACTTTTTAGATGAGCTGGACAGTGAGTATTCAGATGTTTTGTACTTCTCTGCTGTACGTTGGCTTAGTAGAGCTGCTACTTTGAAGAGATTCTGGAATCTGCGAGAGGAGATTAAGTTCTTCATGGAGAGCAAACGTCAGAATGTGGACTTCTTGAGCAATGAGAACTGGCTGAATGACTTAGCATTCCTCACAGACATTACACAGCATCTGTCTGATTTAAACTTAAAACTACAAGGAAAAAGTCAACTTGTGAATAAGTTGTTTGAGCATATTTGTGCTTTTGAGAAGAAATTGGAACTTTTCCAGGTTCAGTTGAGAAGAGCCATATTGACCCATTTTACATGTCTTGCAACCAGGAAACTGGAATTTCCTAATCTGGATTGCACCAAATATGGAACCAGTGTACAAAAGCTGCGTGATGAGTTTGCAAACAGATTTCCAGATTTCAGACAAACTGAAATTAGATTGAAATTGTTCGCTCAACCTTTTGATTTGGCAGTGGAAGACAGTCCTGATGATTGCCAAATGGAACTCATTGAACTGCAGGCTGACATGGACACTAAAAGGAAATTCTCTGAAAACAGTTTGCTACACTTTTACAAACTCTGTGTACGTGAAAAGTTTCCCAATTTGTCCCGTCATGCACAAAGAATTGCCTCCCTTTTGGTAGCACCTACTGCTGTGAGCAATTTTTCTCCAAAATGAAGCTCATCAAAACCAAATGTAGAAGTCAGCTGACTGATGAAGATTTGACCAGTCAGTTAAGAGTGGCAACCACTTCTGTCAAAGCTGATATTGACAAGCTCTGCAAGGACTCTAAATTTCAAGTGTCGCACTAAAATGATCACTCATGCAAAATATAAAATATTATTGCTTGCATTTTGAGAAGTTTTTTAATTTATTGTGCATGTACACGAATAAGCTTGTTTTTTAAGTGGCCCCTGCTTGATTGATGAAGCTGGTTATATGGCCCACCGACGAAAAATGTTGCTGGTTATATGGCCCACCGACGAAAAACACCCCTGCCTTATACCAACAACTACAAGAAGTAATGACTGAGTATTTCAGTCATGTTAAGAACCACTCAACAATAACATACCGTTACGTCACATGTTGATGTATGAATCAGTGTTATTAATTCATAACACGTTGGTGTAGCTTTTCATTCTCAACATAAACAGGAGACAGATGAACGGACACCACGGTTCACAGTATGTTGTATAAAACGTAGTAAATAACGTTCTCTGTCCAATCTGGATTGGATTTCCTTTTTTCTTTGTGACTTAACACTCAATGGATGTCACAAAATTATAAATTACAAAGTATTTCTGAGTAAAACTGTTCATACAGACTTAGAATTATTTCTTGCTTACAGTTTAATATTTAATATAAACGTGTGCACTCTACATCTGAAAGTTACTCACAAGTCGTGGTCGTTGTTCAGGTCAAATTCTGTAATATCATAAAAAGGTAAGATAAAAAGATTGCAGAAAGTAAACCACTAAGAAAATTGTACGAAAAACAAGACATGAGTAATTAGTATGTGAAGAAATGATAATTAGTTAACAACTACAATCATAGGATTTGGAGTCAAAAATCAATAGGTAGGTTGTCTACTGGAGAAACTCGTTCACATTTAAACAAACATGAAAGTCTGGATTGGTTTTAATTCTTGACATACACTGAATGAATGATTCATAATTATAAAGTCTAAAGTATTTATGAATAAAACTGTTAGTATACATTTATAATTATGTTTTACTTAAAGTTTAAAATATGATATGTGGGTGTGCACTCAACATGTGAAAGGTGCTTACAAGTTGGTGTTGGATAAAAAAAACAGTTAAGTTAAAAATAGGATAAAAAATACAGATGAATATGGTGATAAATAACCGCTTTTTATAACTCACAAATTATGTTTTAGTTCCAGATTAGGTTTAACCCCATATCATACAGAAGGGGATTCTTCTGACTAAAGACATCCAAATTTATCTTTGTTCAAGGCTTGTCCATATAATCACCCAAGAAAACTGCATGGCCTGATGTACTGAGAAAGCCGAACGCCATCTAGTAGTAAGAACTAATAAAATACGGGATTGTTCATGAAAACACACAGAAATGTTCGGTGACACATGGTTTTCGTTTATACGCTAACATAGTGAAAAAACAGGACACGAACGATAAAATATAAATATTCTTTGTAGGGATGATACTGATCTGGAATTTATACTTAAAGAAACCATCTACATCAAACAACTTTAACCAACACCAAATATCATGTGGTCTTCATTAAAATCGTTCCATTTAATATATGAAGATTTTTTTTTTTATTTTTAGTAATTAACTTTCGATATATTTTAGTTTTGATTAAATAATTGTTATTTCAGCAATGTATTTTAGTTATTTAGGTAGAAATAATGTATTATTTTTTGTTTTGCTTTAAATAGTGAATGTGGAATATGTAAGATATTTTACGCTACATATTAACAATTGCAGCATTATATAACATTCAGGATATATATTTTAGGTAAATCCAATATAAAAAATTAATTAAGTTATATTTTCTAATCTCACTATTACATAAACGACATGACGTGCATATCTGTGTCTATTTGACTGAAATAATAAATACAGTGTGTCACTATTCATGAAATGTCTCTATAAAGAAAAATCTATAAAAAATTCTCACTTTAACATTCTAAATTCGGATAATTTTAAAAGTAACTATATGAACAACAAGCGTTTGTTTTTTCCATAGAAATGAATATTAAGTACTCTTCGTATAACAAGAGCCCTACTTTCACTAGGACTACACCTGAAGATTTGATTATATCTTTTTTATTGATATAATTTATAGATACAGTTTAAAAAATGGAGTTTAAAACTTATTTTTTCAATAAACGGTACCACATTTAACAGATAATAAAATATAGTGTATATTAGAACAGTCCGAAAACCTTTCCCATGCAGTACGTGTCGTAAAAAGATTCTCTCTTTATAGAAAATGTTCAATTTTTCTAAACTTTTCAACACGACGTTATTGAAAACAGACCAGTATTTGCTAACATTAATTACTAGGCTTCTCACTGGTTGTGGAGTAAAGTGAATGTTACTTACTAATTGTCTAACTTTTGTTTCTTATTTTAAAGAGATGTATAAAATGTTTCCATGGGAATATACAATTCAAAATATTTATAGAAAACGTTATACCTACAAATTGTGCTGGACAAAGTACCCATGAACAGCAGTGTGAGAAACTTTCTTCCATAAGATTTTGTTTTTTTCACTTTTAGTTCGGTTCTCATTTTAATATCTTGTCTCCTTAGTTACTATACGTGGCCGCTCTTTCAGCCGTTGAGGTGTCATTATGTGACCTTCAATAACACTATTCGTAAGTAAGGAGTAGCCCAAGATTAGGCAGTGGTTGGTGATGACCAGTTCAGATGTTACACTGAGTTAGTTTGTCGGTAAATAATTTGACTTAAGTTTAAGTAATGATAATTTCCCACTGTTGTTCTTTTAGCTAGTTCAGGAGGCTTAAGAATTATAGCCAGATAGTTGTGATTATACATACATTGACATATTAGAGAAATGATTAATAAATATTCTGTCAGACAGTTTTCAAACTCCCCGCTGGTACAGCGGAAAGTCTAGGATTTACAACGCTAAATTCATGGATTCTATTCCCTCAGCGGGCTCAGCAGACAGCCCGATGTGGCTTTGCTGTGAAAACACACACACAAACTTACGAACTGTGTAAGATTTTTTGTTTGTTTGTTTTGGAATTTCACTTTCAAAGCTACTCGAGGGCTATCTGTGCTAGCCGTCCCTAATTTAGCAGTGTAAGACTAGAGGGAAGGCAGCTAGTCATCACCACCCACCGCCAACATTGGGCTACTCTTTTACCAACGAATAGTGGGATTAACCGTCACATTATAACGCCCCCACGGCTGGGAGGGCGAGCATGTTTGGCGCGACCCCGCGACCCTCAGATTACGAAGCACACGCCTTAACGCGCTAGGCCATGCCATTCCTAACTGTGTAAGATACAGAAATAATAGTAACTGGACGGACCGTAAGGTTTAATATCCAGCACTGTCAAGGACTTGGAAGCGATGTGAAAATAACAGATTTATGGCCAGTAAGAACCACACCCACATTTTTCTGTTTTCCCCGTCCATATAAAATCAGACTTGAAATACTTACTTGGAGGACTATAACAAGGCGTTAGTTACCATGTACTCCCTCTGTAGGTGAGTATCGTCATGAGGACTGATGCAGAAGATAAGTGATTCCGAGTAAACGGAAAAGAAGCGCAGTAGTGCTTTGATGACTTTCCTATAAAACAGTTATTTATTCTCTTCTGACATTTATTTTCCTTTGGAAAGTTGTTTACTTCTTTCAATAAAATCCTAATACGTTTCGTGGACTTTTATTTTTTAGTGATTCTACGACTAATTTTTATTTTATAGATTTTGAAAACTCCGGTAAATCCTTTAAGCTCTATCTATTTATTTTAATATTTAATCTTGTATAACAGTCACAGCCTGATATAAATTTTATTGTAATGAGTTAATGTGTTTTTTTAAGAATACACAGTTCTATAAATCACTCAACATCTGGGAATTCTGATGTATAGAAGTACATTAAAAGGTTAAGCTATTGATTAAAGAAAACAAAACAAACCTGAAACTGTTTACAGTTTTATCATCAATGTTCAGGTGTGAAATATGTTGAGAAGTGGTAATTGAAGTAATCAATAAAAATCTAAACAATTTCAAACAGGACAAACACCAGAACATTTTTGAATTTCTATGTTACTACTTTTAAAAGATAGAATTACTTATAAAGTAAAAAATACAACAATTACTTCACTAAATATACTGATATTTTCCCATAGTTTTCTAGATACTCATATGCTTATTTTTTCTTCAAATTTTAAAATAGTTTTTACCATCGCTGAGCTTGTTATTAAATCAGACAACCACTAATATCTACCTGACATGCGCAGTTTCTGTGGAATTGTCCATACGTAGCTTCGTCATCAACATTCGTACAACGTTGACTGAGAAGACAGTGTTACCCTAAAAAATAACAATCAACATTTCTATTTAAATTCTCGTCCGTCTACATCTATGTACATACATATATATGTGTATATATAAATACAGTTATCATAGTAAATTAAGCGAGAATATGTATGAGAACCTACGTAAATTATTTATATATACATCAACTTGTAGTGATTTGAGTCGAGGAACCTAATGGTGATCCATCTTTGTATATGATGAGTTATACACCAGCAAATAGTACAAAATAGTAGACCAAGACTTGGTGGTTGGTAGCGATGACTACTTGACTTCCATCTGGTCTTTCTGCTACATTATGGCCGACTAGCGCAAATAGCCCTCGTGTAGCAGTGACAAAAGACTAATTGTAAGATTGTGTGATACTCTAGACTCTAGAGTAAGGGTGTTACATGAGTTTTGGTTTTCTATGTTTGTATAGTAAGTGTTCTGCTAAGAACAATTTAACAATAACAAACCGTTATGTCACATTCTGATACATAGTGTTATTAATTCATAACAAGTTAGTGTAGAATATCCTGTTTGTTGTTAACATTATTCATACCTGTTCTACTGATATTTAAAAAGTTAATGTTGTACTTTGACTTCATCCATAGCTCTTCACACTCAACATGAGAAGTGAAGCCGTTATAAACAGGAGACAGATGAACTGACGGACAGACAGACACGGTTCACAGTTTGTATAAAACAAGTAGTACATAATGTTCTCTGTCCAATCACATTCAGATATTGTCCACAGCTGTTTCAAAGTCAGTCTTCACTGATTGGTGTTGATATCGAATTCTGTAACATCATAAAAGGGTGAGATAAAAAGTCTGTAAAAAGTAAACCTCTAAGAAAATTGTACGAAAAACGAGGCTTGAGTATTTACTATGTCAAGAAATGAGAATTAGATAATAAGATACAATTAAGATAAGAATTAGATACAATAATAGGATTTGGGATAAGAAGTTAAAAAACAATAGGTAAATTGTATACTGGGGAATCTCGTCAGACTTTGGTTTCTCATATCTTTGTGACTTACACTAAATAAATATTAGAAAATTATAAAGTCCAAAGAAAATCTGAGTAAAATTATTCGTACAGATTTATAATTGTTATTTAATGTTGTATGTTGTTCAGATATACCAGTGAAGTAGTCAACTGGGCATGTATGATGTTCAGTTTTACAAGGTAATTTAGTGAACCAGGTATCTGTTTTGTTCAGTTGTACAGGGTAATTTAGTGACCCAGGTATCTGTTTTGTTCAGTTGTACAGGGTAATTTAGTGAACCAGGTATCTATGTTGTTCAGTTGTACAGGGTAATTTAGTGAACCAGGCATGCATGTTGTTGAGCGGTATCAGTAAATAAATCAACACGATATGTATGTTTTACAGATGTACCAGGGGCGGAGACCTTCTCGTGGTTTATGACGCTTCCATACACGACACTGCAGATAGCAGTTTGCCCTTGTTTTGACAGTAAAATAAGCATGTTTTGTTTCATCAATGGTTGAATAGCTTTCCTTGTCTGTTTCTGTATTTAATTAATTCAAACACTAAATATTAAAAATGTGTTGGTAAAAGAGTAACATACGAGTACTTACCATGAAGAACTCGAGAGGACTGTATCGATACGACTCGTGTATCTGTATGAAATTTGGCAAACTTTCAGTGTACATAATATATATTTGTGCTGACATTTAGTGATTCAATAAAGAGGTGCTGAGTAGTACATGTTGTCTTCATTTGTTTGGTAAACATATTTACCTGCAAAGTAAAACTTACTTTGTATGTAATACTATTAAACAACATAACAAATTAACAATGACAGAATGGACAGACAAATATTACGACTGTGGTTTTGAAGCGTGTGTCGCGGACACCTGTGAACATCGATCAAGCAAGCTGCTTTTGGCTGTGATCTGTCCAGCAGTGTCTTGTAAGTACAAACAATGCATTCCCGATGCTTAGTCACAGGGTTGAGTGCCCCAAGTAAAAATTTCAGTCTGCCCGCGAGGGCAGTTCAGTGTCTAAATTAGGCTTTTCTGCTAGCTATGGGTTAACTAAAATTGGGGGAAGACCTTATCGTGGTTTATGTTGTTTCTATACACGACACTGCAGATAGCAGTTTACCCTTGTTTTGACAGTAAAATAACCACGTTCTATTACACCAATGGTTGAATAACTTTCCGTATCTGTTACTCCCGTATACGTTTATACCCTCGTCCCTAAGACATGTGTCCGACAACGGCCACTTGCAAACTCTCTCTTTCTTAACCTGAGGATGACCTAGGAAGGTCGAATCGTTTTCTCTCCTCAATAAAAGTGTCAGTACCCATAGCAGCCATTGTGATACACAATACATGTGTTAGTACCCATACCAGACATTCACATATACAAGTGTTAGTACCCATACCAGACATTCTGATACACAATACATGCGTTAGTACCCATACCAGCCATTCTGATACACAATACATGTGTTAGTACCCATACCAGCCATTCTGATACACAATACATGTGTTAGTACCCATACCAGCCATTCTGATAAACATTTTTTATCTGGAGTAGGTTTCTCATCATCAAGATTTTTTACTTTAAATACTGAATCTGCAAAATATTGAAAACTTTGTCTCTGTTCCTTCTGTTGTATGAATCTATTTCTTCATCTTCAATATAGTTATAATATTAATCATCAACCTTGAAATTTGCTTTCGTTCAGAAACATTGTTCGAAACGTGAATCCAAAGTTTCTCCACTTTAAAGAACCAAACCGAAATGTTCAAAAGTCGTTAGATTATCAGATTTGTCTGAAGAGACTATTGCTTTGTTTTACATTGGGCTGAAGCTACACGAGGGCTATCTTCGCTAGTCGTCCGAAATTTAGCAGTGAAAGAATAGAGGTACCTAGTCATCACCATCCACTAACCACTCTTTCACAAACGAATAGTGAGACTGACCCTAACAATGTTCTCCCTCCCCCCACACATATCATAAAGGGTGAGCATGTTTTGTGGAGTTGGATCAAGAATTTCAAACAAAGCATCAACAGAACATAAATTTCACTGAAAAAGTTCAAAGTGTTCTGTACTAACCATAGAATCGTTGATACCAGTGTTGATTACACCGATGTACTAAACAAGTGGAACTAATAGAACGAAGACAAATTGTTGAGCGTGAACATGTCCAAAATTTGAGGATGAATTGACTGACTAACAACATTCATTCCTAGCTTCATCCTGACGACCAGATTGTTAACCTGTGTAATTATAACATAAATAATCAGTGTAAATCAGTGCTAGCTAAAGGTCTTCAGTTCTCTCTTCCACCACGTAGACTCTACGTACCATAATTTAGTTTACACTTTCAAATCACAATACAGACACCTGAAGGACCTTCTTATGAAGGATAAAATAACTCTTTATCGATTGAGTAACATTTTTATGACGAAAATAAAGAACTTTGCCTTTTCTACTTCATGATTTTATCTAATGTTCGTCCTTACCGTTTAAGCTCTGAAGAAAAATATTTTTTAAAAGAACTGTCGTTAAATAAAAATATTTATGTTACATCGTCCGACAATAACATTATTATTCTTAACTAAAATAATTACTTGATTAAAATGGTGGTTATTCTTTACAACAAAAGCATTTTAAATCCTTATTAATACCTATTAATTCATTATCATCCAACGTAACGAAACATTTCAAAGATACTGAGAGAACTTAGAAAGAAAAATGTCGTAGACATTTGACTGATAATGAGACGACACCAAGTAAACCATCACAGTGTATTAAGTCGCTATTGTGGGTTATATAGATATAATTATCCTAAATTTACTAAAATCACGAACTAAAAGCACAGCTAATTGTAATAATACAGCAACATGGTACAGGCTATCTATTAACCATTGCAGAATTATCGACCCCAGGGCTCAGCGGTATGTCTGCGGACTTACTCGCTAAAATCGGGTTTCGATATCCGTGGTGGGCAGAGCACAGATAGCCATTGTGTAGCTTTGTGCTTAATTCAAAACAAAACAAAAGCAGCATTATCTTATACTGAAAAATATATTTTAGTAAATCCAATATAAAGTATTAATTACGTTATATTTTCTAATTTAACTATTATCTAAAGGACATGGCGTGCATATTTGTATCTATGTAACCGAAACAACAAATACATTGTTTCACTATCTACTAAATGGCACCACACAAAACAATCTATAAAATTCCCCTTTGGTATTCTAAATTCAGGACAATTATAAAATAACTACGATACGTACGACAAACCTATATTTATCAAAGAACAGAATTTTAAAGTACTGTCCTCATAACAAGAACCCGACTTTCACTAGAACTAAATCTGAAGGTTTTATTATATCTTTATTGATGTAATATCTAAATATAGTTTTAAGGAAAGGAATTAAAAACTGTTAATTTTTTAAATAAACGATAACACACTTAATAGACGAAAAATAATGTTTGCTTCGCACAATGAGAACAGTTTTCCACTGCATTAATTACTGTAAAAATATTTTTATCTTAAAAAATGACCAATTTTTCGAAATTTTTCAGTACGACATTGTCGAAAACAGCCCAGTACTTGTTAAGCCTAATTGCTGAGTAAAGTGAATGTTACTTGTCTGACTTTTGCTTCTTATTTCAAGAAGTTGATTGAGATTTTTTAGAATCATCTTATGTAAATATACAATAAAAGTATTCATACAAAACCTTAAACCAACAAATTGTACTGGTCGAAATATCCGTGGAATGTGAGGTTGGTAATGTTTTGCTATAAAATTTTGTTATTTCTTCTCAAAGTCGGCTTTTATTTTAATGTCTGGTCTCCATAGTTACTATATGCAAATACTCAGTAATTTTGTGGTTTAACTTTATTGTTGCCTTTCTTCACAGTTTGTATTGGTTTCAAGTGTAACTATACTCTTGAATCAATTGTTGTTATGAAATGACGTACGCCAAAGAAGGAAATGATACAAAATAAAACTGATAAGTAAGCGGTAGCAATGGGAAAACTCAGAAGATATTCAAAGTTGAGTGATGGAAACGAAATTTTATCCTTTAAATCTAATAAAGAAATTGTTCCTAGATTATAAATAAAAGGTTTTTTTCGCGATCACGTGTATAATGATTTGTCGGTGTAGATCTTAAATGTGACAACTTTTTTTATCGTCTGTAGATTTATTCTGTACATACGACTTTAACCTTTTATATATATTTATTTATATTCACTATATGCGTGTATTATATAAAATATAAAAATAGAGAGAACCACAAATATTTTAAGATTATATTAAAGTAAACAAATAGATTCTGCTAAGAAACAAGCATTTAAAGTTTAAAGATATACACGTTTACTAACAGTGATAAAACAAAGTGTAAGATTGGGTGATACTCGTGGTTTTAACACTCCTACGAAAAAAATATTTACATCCACTAAAGTGATTTTGGGGCCTATCAGGCCCCATATATTTTCAATAGAAACACAGTGATTTAGCAACATTCATTACAAACAACTTGTCAGGCGTTTAGTACGAAAATATTCCATTATATAACAAACTAGCTTCCAGTCGTTGTATCAACTTCCTTACTGAACATTGTAAACAGTGTCTGCTGGCTATTTATTGATGATTTTAACACAGTTAACTTGTTTTATCTTTAATTATGATTTAGGTGGATAATCAGACGATACGTTTTTTGTGATTTTTTCACAGTGTTGTTTCAAGTTACTGGCTTTGTAATGACTGAGTAACACGTTGCAGGTAATATATAAAGATTTACCTCCTTTAACGGTGAATGTAAAATATTCCGCCCACTCTAGCTTAAAATTTCTGTTTTCATCTACACACAAATAAGAAATTTGTTTGCTCTTTGTATTTCGCACAAAGTTACTCGAGGGCTATCAGTGCTAGCCGTCCCTAATTTAGTAGTGTAAGATTAGAGAAGGCTGCTAGTCATCGCGGGTTCGCATCCTCGTTGCGCCAAACATGCTCACCCTTTCAGCCATGGGGGCGTTATAATGTGACAGCCAATCCCACTATTCGTTGGTAAAAAGAGTAGCCCAAGAGTTGGCGGTGAGTGATGACGACTAGCTGCCTTCCCTCTGGTCTTACACTACAAAATTAGGGACGGCTAGCAAATAATCCCTCGAGCTAGTATTAGCGAAATTAAAACAAACAAAACATCATTACAATTTATGATAATGGTTGTTGCAAATAAATGATTTATTTATATAAATTTTACAAACTCACAAATAATTTAGTCTCTCTTTGGTTCAGAATTGAATATTGTATCGATGATCCAGGTCCACGATTAGCGAATTAATTCTGACTTGATGTTGTTATATCTTGCTCAAGTTAACTTGCCCTTTATTCTTAGCTGTCCTTGCACCACACTTACAAGGCAACTTTTACCGACGAAGATATGTAATGTCCTCTAAGAAATACTAACGTCATAAGTTAATTCACTTATGTTAAATGGATTGTAATGTTCGAAATCTATAAATATTCCTGGTACAATTCTGTGATTTTACGACGTTGATCCCATTACAACTTACGAAGCTTATAGTGTACTGACTCTAGCGACCAAACAACATACTATTTTTTCCCGCGTTTTTGCGATAGCTTTTATAGCTCATAGTTTCTAGAAAGTTCGGTAGACAACAATTGTTGATTTATGCTCCACCAATCAACATACTACTTTTTCCCGCGTTTTTGCGATAGCTTTTTATAGCTCATAGTTTCTAGAAAGTTCGGTAGACAACAATACTGTCAATCACTGATTATTACACACGTCATACATTGTTGATTCTTATGCTCGAAATCTTCTAAATATTTAGAAACAGTTGGGACATGCGCAATACACATTTACAAATGTACGTTACGTTTATTAAACTTAAATAAATGTATAATATAAATCCGTAACGTGATGGATAAATTTTAATGTCAGAGAAAGGAGAGCTGGTGAGTAAAAAGTGGCTCACAGAACTGTTATTGCAGTGGTTCTCAACCTTTTTGTTTGTTTCAAGAAATCATTCTCTTCTTTAACGTCGATTCTTGACTGTGTTTCGAACTCTTTGGCTGACATGTTGTAGATAACTAGTTTTTCTTCGTGGTCAATGTGGAGCCCAAGACGTTACCAAAGATGTGGGAAATGGCTTGTGTCCATAAAAACTTTAAACACAATACAATAATACTACGAAATACTTGACAACTATAGTTACCTAATAAACGGTAAGATTAATCTTTCACTGAATATCAAAATCAATACTCATGAATAAACTAACTTTCATTTAAACAAAACTATTTCTTAAATAAATTTGTCCCGACGAAAGTTTCGAAATTATTCAACTGAAACTTAGGTTTAACGTTGAAAATATGCCTCTTTTTAGAGTAAATTGGTAGACATCACGAAAAACCATGAGGTTTTAAAAGTCTCGTTGTAAAAAAGGGTTTCATATGCTCAATAATTACAATGGTCAACACATTCAACAAACATTGATATTTTTGTTACAGAATTCATTTGACTGACGTACAATAACGTTCTCCATTTTTTAAACTGTTTTGACCACTTTTGTATTTACATGTTTTAACTCTCTCTTGTAGTATTTATCTATTATTTACAAATGAAAATGTTCTAAATGTCTGTTCATAGATCCTACACAGTCTCCTGTATATATATGTTTCTACTTAACAAACAAATCAACTAACTACTCACAGGACCAATGGTTAACAATTTTGTTGGAAGAAAGTCTTCTTTTATGAGCTAGAAACATCAAACAAGACCAGCACCAATGAAAATAGGTATAACAGATGAAAGATAAAGACCACTATCGACACATAGTTGTGCTGCGTATTGACACTGCTAGAACCCTGGTTTTGATACCTGTGGTGAGCAGAACACACATATAGATCTTTATGCTTAAATATAAAACAAGATAAAAAAGTGAAACGCAATTGAATCCATTCTTGGAAATTTTGCTTCAGTTCATATTAAACAGTCAACGTACCAACAAAGTTTTGAATTCCTCAAAATCTATTATAAATAGGTAACCAGGAACAGGGCTCATAAACCGTGGAAGATAACGATATTTACTTTCTGATCTTATATTTTTGGCCTTGGTTGTTCTTCTCGGATGATGCGTTCGTTGTCTAGTGAAGTGACCATTGGTGTGATTTGTGATTTATTGCCCTCAGAAGAG
>NW_027467782.1:39810583-39878065 GCF_004210375.1 Tachypleus tridentatus | reverse complement strand
TCATAAATACTAATAATAATTTAACTGGTTTATCAGGTACAATAAGTTTTATAATGCAAGCCGTTATTCTTCTTTTCACAAACTTCTATAATAATAATAATAACAATTTAACTGGTTAATTGTGCAATACAATAAGTATTATAATGTAAGCCTTACTCTTTTCCACAAACTTCTATAATAATAATAATAAACGAATTTAACTGGTTTATTGTGCACAATAAGTATTATAATGTAAGCCTTACTCTTTCCACAAACTTCTATAATAATAATAATAACAATTTAACTGGTTTATTGTGCAATAGATAATATATTATAATAATGTAAGCCTTGCGTCTTTTTCCACAAACTTCTATAATAATAATAATAATTTAACTGGTTTATTGTGCACAATAAGTATTATAATGTAAGCCTCTTTTCACAAACTTCTATAATGTGCACAATAATAATAATAATAATAATAATAATAATTTAACTGGTTTATTGTGCACAATAAGTATTATAATGTAAGCCTTACTCTTTTCACAAACGTCTATAATAATAATAACAACAATTTAACTGGTTTATTGTGCACAATAAGTATTATAATGCAAGCCGTTACTCTTTTCACAAACTTCTATAATAAAATAATAATTTAACTGGTTTATTGTGCACAATAAGTATTATAATGTAAGCCTTACTCTTTTCACAAACTTCTATAATAATAATAATAATAATTTAACTGGTTTATTGTGCACAATAAGTTTTATAATGTTAGCCTTACTCTTTCCACAAACTTCAATAATAATAATAATAATTTAACTGGTTTATTGTGCACAATAAGTATTATAATGTTAGCCTTACTCTTTCCACAAACTTCAATAATAATAATAACAATTTAACTGGTTTATTGTGCACAATAAGTATTATAATGTAAGCCGTGCTCTTTCCACAAAGTTCTATAATAATAATAATAACAATTTAACTGGTTTATTGTGCACAATAAGTATTATAATGCAAGTTGTGCTGCTCTTTTCACAAAGTTCTATAATAATAATAATAATAATAACAATTTAACTGGTTTATTGTGCACAATAAGTATTATAGTGTAAGCCTTACTCTTTTCACAAACTTCAATAACAATAATAACAATTTAACTGGTTTATTGTGCACAATAAGTATTATAATGTAAGCCGTGCTCTTTCCACAAAGTTCTATAATAATAATAATAATAATAATAACAATTTAACTGGTTTATTGTGCACAATAAGTATTATAATGTAAACCTTGCTCTTTTCACAAACTTCTAATAATAATAATAACAATTTAACTGGTTTATTGTGCACAATAAGTATTATAATGTAAGCCTTGCTCTTTTCACAAACGTTCTATAATAATAATAATAATAACAATTTAACTGGTTTATTGTGCACAATAAGTATTATAATGTAAGCCTTACTCTTTTCACAAACTTCTATCATAATAATAATAACAATTTAACTGGTTAATTGTGCACAATAAGTATTATAATGTAAACCTTGCTCTTTTCACAAACTTCTATAATAATAATAATTTTTTAACTGGTTTATTGTGCACAATAAGTATTATAATGTAAGCCTTACTCTTTCCACAAACTTCTATAATAATAATAATAATAATTTAACTGGTTTATTGTGCACAATAAGTATTATAATGTAAGCCTTACTCTTTTCACAAACTTCTATAATAATAATAATAATAACAATTTAACTGTACACAATAAGTTTATAATGTAAGCACAATAAAACTTGTATTATAATGCAATTTAACTGGTTACCCTTGTGCACAATAAGTATTATAATGTTCGCCGTTACTCTTTCACAAACTTCTATAATAATAATAATAATTTAACTGGTTTATTGTGCACAATAAGTATTATAATGTAAGCCTTACTCTTTTCACAAACTTCTATAATAATAATAATATAATTTAACTGGTTTATTGTGCACAATAAAGTATTATAATGTAAGCCTCACTCTTTTCACAAACTTCGATAATAATAATAATAATAATAATTTAACTGGTTTATTGTGCACAATAAGTTTTATAATGTTAGTCTTACTCTTTCCACAAACTTCTATAACAATAATAACAATTTAACTGGTTTTCTGTGGTATAAAAGCCTTAAAATACTTCCCTATACTTAATCTTTCAAACTAGAGACAAAGCTCTGTCCTGAAAACAAAGTGTCATTATATGTCTTTTGGTAAAATAAAACAGCAGGTAATCACTGAACTGAATGAGCACACAGACAGTTCAATCTGGAACTGTAGAAATAATGTCAATTGTATTTCCAACTTTACTGGAAGAAACTGTGTACAAAATGGTGTTCATCTGGAAAATAAAAATACTTTTGTCTGTTACAAGTTTACACATGCATTTAGGAAAGTTGTAGAGCTTGTCTAAAGTTTTAACATCCTTGTAAACTGATACTGTAATGTACAGTAACATTAAATGTTTATAACTCTGACATCATACTCAATATTATGTTGGTGCATGAAACTCTGATAGAAATAAATTCATACTTTGAACACTTACCTTCTGAATACTTTCTAAAAACAGAGTCAGTGATTTTGTAGCTTTTGTCATGGCCTGACCATACACTCTTGCCGGCTGACCTTCAATATAAAAATTTTCTTCAGCAAAAATAGACATACATATATGTACATACACCTTCCATATGAAATACAAAATACAGTTATAAAATGTTACTGGAGCAGGCTGTATGATCATGAATCACAGTGAAACTATGTAGTTGTGCAGTGTAGTTCTTTTATCTGGTAACTCTGCTAGAGACTAACTAACATGGACCCTGGTAGTTCTAGTATAAACTAACTAACATGGACTCTGGTAGTTGTACTATAAACTAACTAGTTACACTAGTAATTGCTTGATCTTAAATAAAAAGTAAATTACAATAGCTGATGCTGGTCTCATCAGCTCACTTCCATTATGAAACAAAAGTAATGTTATTTGAAACTGTAATATAATTCCACAGATTTACTTAATGTATATAATCTCATAAAGGTAATATGAATTTAAAGATTTGTTTTGTATGTGAAATATCTTTAAATATTGATCACAGGTTTATTAAAGCTGTGGGGTGTAATGAAATTATCTAGGGGCTGATTTTGGTGTGTAATGAAATTATCTAAGGGCTGATTTTGGGACAGAATAAATATGATTAAATCTAAACAAATTAAGGAAAGTGCTTAGTGTGTCATTAGCACGTTTCTTTTTAATAAACTAAGTACAGAACTTATGAACAGAAATATCCATCTTTAATGGAATCATAGAGATAATATTAATTTATAATCAGAGCAAGTTATTTATCCAGAGAAAATATAACAAATGAATGTGGTACAGAGTATAGTTTATTAAATATAGTTTTATTAACTTATAAAATGCATTATTTCATCAGGAGTATTAATCACAGTATCTCACAAGCTTAGATAACTTAGTTGTAGATTTGCCACAAGTTCATACATTAATATGCAAAACAACTTCTATTAGAGAAGTATAATAGTAAAACTAGATAATGCATGCCGTTACTTTATCTTAAAACAAAAAATATAAGTTTTAGGCTATCATCGACACAAATGTGGCAGTTAACAAGAATACTCAGGACTTAAGTAAATCTTAAAATGAATCAACAAAATTTAGTTACAACTAAAAGAGTCCAACATACCATCCAGTTTGTGAAAAACAATGAGTATAAAGAATCATTCAAGAAATTTATACAAATTTGATGAAGTAACAAAACTACTGACACTCAATGTAGTATGACTGAAGACTTACTGACAAGACAGTGACCTCCTTTAATGCAGCTGTGAAGAGTGTTCAGAGTGTCCATCCATGTCTTGTCCTTTAATACTGACTTCTCTATAGCAGCAACTATGGTTTGAAGTTCAGTGACAATCATAAAGGACAAAAGTTTGTCAAGCCCAGTCAATCCTGGAGTTCCAACACTCCTCTGGAAATGTTAACATTTGTTATTTATTTTGCTGTTATAAAACTTTTAACTGAAAGTAGCGAAATATATAGATCAGAATTTAAATAATTTTAATAGTAATTTATAACTTACAAAGACAATCCTTTTCACAAAAGTAGCTAAAAATACTAAATATCTTAAATAAATACAGAACTAAAACTTTTACTGATAAAAATAGATGTACAAGTTAAGTAACCTCTATGACAATAATACTTTAAAATCAATAAAATATGGAATATTATATGTGGTGTTTTTTGTGCAAAGCTATACAAGAATTAGCTGTATGGTTTTCTCTAGCTTAAAAAATAAGAAATAGAAGGAAGTCAACCTACCCACCATTAACTTTGTGGCTACTCGTGTATGACTGAATAGTGGGATATAAAAACCATTCTCATACACAAACACCAAAGTACACTACAGTGCATGTTTTGTGGAATGACAGCACAAACTGTCAACCCTTGTATTTAAAGCAAGGGTATGGGCATGCCAAGCACCATTTATAGAAAGATAAATATTACAAAGCTCACCATTCAGAAAATAATATTGTTTTTCTGTTACTGATTTCTTAGATAAGCATGGAACTTGTTAGCAACTCTTTATATAACATTCTCCCAAGAATTTGAAAGTAACCAAAAAAAGCCAATTTCTTGATATAGAACTCTTATTGAAAATTAAAGACAGTAGCAGAAAGATACCAAAAATAAAAACTTGTTACAAATAAGGTAATGAAATCAACTACCAAACATCAATACATACAAGTTTAGGTTAATGAGGTTATAGGAACAGGAACTACAGTACTTCCTGGTTGTGTTTAGGTATTTATATTTCCCTCTGTTGTTCTTTTTATTCAATACCTTATTTCTACTATTTAAAAATAATTGAAACAAATTATCTTATTCCACACATTTATTGCACACAATACAGTGTATACTCCCTCAAAATAATGAATACGTATGTATATATAGAAATAATAAATAAAAACTTAATTTTCTAATACTGTTAGAAGTTCAACACACATGCATATTAATATTATAAGATATATGCTAAAACTTTTATTCACCCTACCTTAAGTTTCATCAGAACTTACCTGTATGAGAGAAAATATTCTCATGTTGATGATTTCACTGTGGGTTTTGGAATCATACCAACCACTCATCTGATCAATGTATACAGTAGTTCTGAAACAATTAAAATAATTACTGGTAATGTTCAAGTTCTTCAAATGTACAATAATTAGTTAGTAAATAACTAAGTCAGTGAAGCTTCAAAATACATTATATTGCTCACAGTTAACCAAACAAGGAATTATTGTTTCCTTTAGACAACCTTAAATTAACCCTATATATATACAAGTAAGGTCGGAGTGCAAATGTCAAGACCTTTACAGTACGATCCATTCAACTGGTTTTGTAGTCGTGTGTCATACTAGCTAAGCCTCACTATAATTTGTGGACAAATTACTTTTAGTAGATTTAAATAATTCATCTTATAAAAACAAAATATGATCAAATAACTACACTAGTATTCAAAGAATCACTAACTTACCTGGCTTTCTAACTAATCTACATGCAAGTTACTAAAACAAAAATTTATTTCTATTCAGAGAAACAACTTAATCAATAGACTTAATATTTCCCTTATAAATCCAGGTTTTCCCTTCAATACAACTGTGAGAGTTTCTAGCTTTTCAACCACTAAAGATGCTGTATGGTAGGTGTAATACAATATGCTCTGACCAATTTAAGATGAGGACAGAAGGCAATGTCACACATAAGAAAGGATATTTAACAATTTTCTTTCAGTTTAAGGAAATAAAACATATATATAATATTACATTACAAACTACAATTGATACATCTATGATAATAATAAAAATAATAAAATAGCCCGTCTCTGTGTGTGAGAGTGACCACTCCAACAGGAAAGAACTGAAAGATCTGGAACTTCTCACACATACTAAGGGAATCTCTGTACGCCTAGGTATTATTTTTTTAGATTAGAATTAAAAAAACTTTTTGCCATATAACTCCCTATGCTTCCTGAAGGTCTATACAAAGTATTATATTTTTTCCTATTTCTTGTTTACTGAATGAACAATATGTGGATGTTTTCTACCAAATAATGTTGAAACAGAAAAGGTAAAAAAATTTGCCAAAAATAAACAAAATTCAATAAGATATGGGGCTAAATATTTCTTAGCCAGTTAAAGGCAACATGAAGAGAAAGAAAGGCATCATGACCTCCCAGGTCACATGGAACAGACCATCAGGATACAAGAAAAGGTTTAAATAAATGTTTGGGAAATTGACTTCAAAACAAAATGGTTAAAGAATTTTGGTAAAACACAAGAGATTTGAAAATTTTAAATTTTCTTTGCAGTTACACAATTTAAGGACAAAACAACCTGCTTTATCAAATTGGACAAACACTTGCTAAATAGTCTGTTTTATAAAATTGGACAAACACTTGTAAAATAGTCTGCTTTATCAAATTGGACAAACACTTGTAAAATAGTCTGTTTTATAAAATAGGACAAACACTTGTAAAATAGTCTGTTTTATAAAATAGGACAAACACTTGTAAAATAGTCTGTTTTATAAAATAGGACAAACACTTGCTAAATAGTCTGTTTTATAAAATAGGACAAATACTTAAAATAGTCTGTTTTATAAAATTTGAATGTACAATTTTGCATTTGTTTTATAAGTTCAGGAACTGGTACTGGCAACCAATAATGAAAGAATAAAATGTTGAAGGTAAAACCACGAAGAAGTTAACTTACTGCCAACTAATGATGTCTATCACTGCAATGATAAATAATTTACAGAAAACTGATAAAATGTGATGTGAAATTACTGCAGTGATAAAGTACTAAGATGAAAATAAATAATTCTTAACTTACAGGAAAGAGTTTTATTATACATTAGTTGGCTCTATCTTCTACCTAAAGTACATTCAAAATACAAACACACACACTGCAGAATTATAAAATATGTATCTAATAACTTGAGTGAAGCTGGGTATTTTGTTGTTCAATAACAAAATTGTTTAATTTAATTTTGAAAATATACATATTGAAACATATTGATGCATGCCCTTTGTCCTGTCTGTAGTGAAATGGTTAATGAAATCTAAAGTTGGGTTTTGGCCAACATAACATAAAAGGTTCTTTCATTCACCTCTACTAAGAAAAGAAAAAGTAGACAAATCAAATTCATTGTTTTGAAAATCCAAATCAATGGCCAAAGTCCCACCCTCCAACTGTACAATGTCAAGAGAGAAGTGAGATACCAAACATTAGGAATAAGTTTAACTCCCTGACTAAATTACAACGTCAACAGAAAAGTGAGATACCCAATATCTGAAAAATGTTTGACTCTCTGACAAAATTGCAACATTAAATAAGAAGTGTGATAACCAATATCTGGAATACGTTTGACTCCCTGGCTAAATTACAATGTCAACAGAGAGGTTAGATACCTAATATCTGGAATACATTTGACTCCCTGACTAAATTACAACATCAACAGAGAAGTGATATACCCAATATCTAGAATAAGTTTGACTCCCTGACTAAATTACGATGTCAACAAAGAAATTATGTACCCAATATCTGGAATAAGTTTGACTCTCTGACCAAATTACAATGTCAACAGAGAACTGAGGTACCCAATATCTGGAATAAATTTGACTCCCTGATTAAATACTACCTGCTGTGAAATTCTGGAGTACAAAGAGAAATAAAAGATTGAAATATCAATTGAAGCTTCAAAATTATGTCAATGATGTGACTGAGGAATCTCAGAAGAGGTATACTGAAGTTTCACAGCCATAGCTACTGGGTCAAACAAGAAATGTCAAGTTCTGAAAGGAATATGCAAACATTTAAATTCTTGTTTCAATGAAATTAAATAAAAACATTCATTACAGTATCGTGATATGCAGTGTGAGTTAACCAAAACATTCATTACAGTATCGTGATATGCAGTGTGAGTTAACCAAAACATTCATTACAGTATCGTGATATGCAGTGTGAGTTAGTTACCAAAACATTCATTACAGTATCGTGATATGCAGTGTGAGTTGACCAAAACATTCATTACAGTATCGTGATATGCAGTGTGAGTTGACCAAAACATTCATTACAGTATCGTGATATGCAGTGTGAGTTGACCAAAACATTCATTACAGTATCGTGATATGCAGTGTGAGTTGACCAAAACATTCATTACAGTATATCAGTGTGATATGCAGTGTGAGTTAACCAAAACATTCATTACAGTATCGTGATATGCAGTGTGAGTTAACCAAAACATTCATTACAGTATCGTGATATGCAGTGTGAGTTAACCAAAACATTCATTACAGTATCGTGATATGCAGTGTGAGTTAACCAAAACATTCATTACAGTATCGTGATATGCAGTGTGAGTTAACCAAAACATTCATTACAGTATCGTGATATGCAGTGTGAGTTAACCAAAACATTCATTACAGTATCGTGATATGCAATGTGAGTTAACCAACTCTTATTTTACTTTTATATAATGCTAAACTAACTAAATCTTTATAAATTTTTTATAAAAGTACTGTAGAATATTTGCAGTTTATGTAAGGTTATATAAAAGCTAAATCTGTTTTACTTTTGCTTAACATTAACTAAGGCTGGAAATATTGTGCAACTTCAAACTAAATGCATGAAAACTTACTTTGGATCTGTTATTCTTAACAATTCTCTTGCTAGTCTACCAATGAAGTTAACAGATGAATTATCCAAAGCAGGGAATTTAGGTATGGGAATATTTTTGGACTGGTATACACTTTGCCAATCTTGAACCTATTAAAAGATGTTAATTGTTGTAACAATAATAAAACAATGTATCATTCTGTTATCATTTAAGAAAAATACAAATTTTAATATTTAAGTTCATAAAATAATTACTAATAATTAATAATTACTGTATTGAAACACATTTTATGAGCTTATACTAGATTTCTTTAAATTTATCATCATAGCAAGAGGAAGTTTGATTAGTTGAATATTTACTGAAAGGCTACATATTACATGTATAACTGTATTTAAATGTGTTTGAGCTTCACATAAATTATGAACTACACATGTAAAGCACATTCAAAAAATTAAAATAATTATTGCAACAATTTCACCTTGTGTCTCAAGAAAGCATTGCATTCCTGTTCTACATTGTAGTTGATAATTCTGGAAACCTCTTCTTGCCATATCTTTAAACCATAGATGCTGACATAGTCCTGAATGTATTCAAATGAACAATGAAACCCATCCATAACTTGGCCCAGTGCTTCTAATTTAGGGACAAGGTCACTAGACTAAAGAATTCAATAATTCTTAGGAAATCATATGTGGTTCTGTATACCAAATTACTGATGAAGTTTATTAAAGTGCCACCAATATTGTAAAAAGAATATAATGAATAGAATTATACTTCAATGTTAGATGTAGGTTTAATGTTAATTTTAATTAGAAATGGATACATACATAGCAAGTTCTAGAATAATTATCATTGGTATGGGTTCAAAGTGCAGCACTTAAATAAAACTGTAAGTCATATTCTGACAGAATATGTGATCATGAGTAGAAAGGTGGATGGTTTTTACATAACAATAAATGTCATGACTGAATGTTTAACAGTCAACCCTAAATGACATCACAAGAATAGAAAGGTGGATGGTCTTTACATAACAATAAATGAAAAATGAATTTTTAACAGTCAATAGATAGTGCAGTTATGGTGCTATGCAAATACTCTTTAAGAAAGTTTATTACACAAGTATGGACAATAAAGTGGTTATTGGAAAAACAAAAGTATGATACATTGAGTCTCCAGAAATACTAAAACACTTCCTACCATACTGTATGACAAATAAAGGAATTGGATTGTATAAATTAAATTTTCTATGTGTTACAGAACTTGTTTTATTATGACAACTTTTCTGATAAAATCATTCCTGATATGTTAAAACAGAGGGACATGTGATAGCTAACATTCTTTGCTTACTGGACATTTGGGACTAATATGACACTTGATAATAATGTATCTGACCAACACTGCTGGACTCTTGGGACCATTATAACATCAAGAGAAACAATTAAACAAATCGTGGATGAAAACAGATCAGACAAAAAAAATCTGAAGATTTATCTGTAAATAAGCGAAGTCCATGACCAATATCACAGTCTGGAGAGAGATGCTAAACAATACATTTATCTGTGAGTAAGCTAAGGCCATGACTAATATCACAGTCTGGAGAGAAATGCTAAGAAATACATTTATCTGTGAGTAAACTAAGGCCATGACCAATATCACAGTTTGGATAGAGATGCTAAGCAATACATTATCTGTGAGTAAGCTAAGGCCATGACCAATAACACACAGTCTGGAGAGAGTTGCTAAGCAATACATTTACAGGAAGTTTAGTTCATTTAACTTAATATTTAGTTATTCATGACTGCAAATATTAAACTTACTGCACTTAAATTTTATCCCATATACTTGTGCACTAATAACTATAAAAAAACACTAATAATTTTCCACAACAGAACTCTGAATTCAGTGAGATACATTATTCTTTCACAAAGTTAACAAGTTTTTCATGTCATGTTTCAGTATTATCAATTTGTTGACAAATGGCCAACAAAATACTTCCTTGCCATCAAATACCATCCTGTGGTGATTTTCATCACTGGCTTTCAGCCAAGCATGATTTACAGATATGTTTCTTATCAGAGAAGCTAACTTGCTGTGATTTGTAACAAAGGTTTCTTATTTAATATGTGAAATAATTTTGTTTTCAGTCTCAGACTTTTCATCTCAAAATATTGTGTTATTAGACTTGCATCAGTTTTGTAAGTAATCAGCAGTGTGTTGAACAAAGTGGGAAAATCTTGTACATGACAACTGGAGAAATGTAAAAAGTACATTTAAAGATAGGAGAAGAAAATTACTTATTACAGGATTGTTTTAGAGATAGTGAATGATGAATTTCTTGGAAAAAAAAAGGAAATACATAAATATTTTTTGAATGTCAAGCCCTTTGATCTAAATATATTATCGGTTATAAAGTTACTAAACTTTATTGGCTGAAGTTAGAAAATTGACAGATTACTTTAAGTAAAAAGTGTTCAGTGTTTTCAATGATAATTAAGTTTACAACAAATGATCTATAATTAAACTAGTATAATCATTTTTCTACAGTGATCTTTCTTTCTCAAGTATTTACACATATCTCACCTTTGTTTTGGGATTAAACACTAACCCTCGGTGAAGTGCAAAAGCCACTTGTTTAACTAATTCCTTACGTTATTCCATCTTCCAATAACTGTTTAGGATCTAGTTGAATTATTCCGACCAACGTTCGTTTCATCATCAGTATCCCCTCAGTGAACACAGATATGGAGTGAGTTAAACAAGCTACCTGTCAAGAACATGAACAAAAGTATAACATACTAAATGCTGTGATATAATGAAACAACTGGACAATATTACAGGTAGCTGGACTGAAGAGATCAGAATAAGCGTTTTTGTGTAGCATAAGAAATAGAAATTAGATGTTTGTGGGTGGTATTCTAGAAACTTTAAATAGTTTGTGTAATTTTGATAATACTAATGAATGTTCACAAACAGGCTTTTAGAATGTAAAAAAAAGGCATGTTAAAGGATATGTGAATGGAGGCCTGGCTTGCAGTCCAAAAAGATATGCTCTGAAACTGAACATAAGGTTTATTCAAACAGTATTCTGCTAAAAAGCTGTTATCCAAGGTGCACGTCTAATTAATCAACAATATTTATTTATTCACGTGGCTGACGGAGTTGTCCAAGGTGCACGTCTAATTAATCAACAATATTTATTTATTCACGTGGCTGACGTAGTTGTCCAAGGTGCACGTCTAATTAATCAACAATATTTATTTATTCACGTGGCTGACGTAGTTGTCCAAGGTGCACATCTAATTAATCAACAATATTTATTTATTCACGTGGCTGACGTAGTTGTCCAAGGTGCACGTCTAATTAATCAACAATATTTATTTATTCACGCATGGCTGACGTAGTTGTCCAAGGTGCACGTCTAATTAATCAACAATATTTATTTATTCACGTGGCTGACGATAGTTGTCCAAGGTGCACGTCTAATTAATCAACAATATTTATTTATTCACGTGGCTGACGTAGTTGTCCAAGGTGCACATCTAATTAATCAACAATATTTATTTATTCACGTGGCTGACGTAGTTGTCCAAGGTGCACGTCTAATTAATCAACAATATTTATTTATTCACGTGGCTGACGTAGTTGTCCAAGGTGCACGTCTAATTAATCAACAATATTTATTTATTCACGTGGCTGACGGAGTTGTCCAAGGTGCACGCCTAATTAATCAACAATATTTATTTATTCACGCATGGCTGACGGGTTGTCCAAGGTGCACGTCTAATTAATCAACAATATTTATTTATTCACGCATGGCTGACGTAGTTGTCCAAGGTGCACGTCTAATTAATCAACAATATTTATTTATTCACGTGGGCTGGCGTGGTTGTTGTCTGCAATTAATTAATCAACAATATTTATTTATTCACGTGGCTGGCGTGGTTGTCCAAGGTGCACGTCTAATTAATCAACAATATTTATTTATTCACGCGTGGCTGACGTAGTTGTCCAAGGTGCACGTCTAATTAATCAACAATATTTATTTATTCACGCGTGGCTGGCGGAGTTGTCCAAGGTGCACGTCTAATTAATCAACAATATTTATTTATTCACGTGGCTGGCGTGAGTTGTCCAAGGTGCACGTCTAATTAATCAACAATATTTATTTATTCACGTGGCTGACGTAGTTGTCCAAGGTGCACGTCTAATTAATCAACAATATTTATTTATTCACGTGGGCTGACGTAGTTGTCCAAGGTGCACGCCTAATTAATCAACAATATTTATTTATTCACGTGGGCTGACGGAGTTGTCCAAGGTGCACGTCTAATTAATCAACAATATTTATTTATTCACGTGGCTGACGTGGTTGTCCAAGGTGCACGTCTAATTAATCAACAATATTTATTTATTCACGTGGCTGACATAGTTGTCCAAGGTGCCAAGGTGCGTCTAATTAATCAACAATATTTATTTATTCACGAGGCTGGCGGAGTTGTCCAAGGTGCACGTCTAATTAATCAACAATATTTATTTATTGACGTGGCTGACGGAGATGTCCAAGGTGCACGTCTAATTAATCAACAATATTTATTTATTGACGTGGCTGACGGAGTTGTCCAAGGTGCACGTCTAATTAATCAACAATATTTATTTATTCAACGTGGATGACGAAGTTGTCCAAGGTGCACGTCTAATTAATCAACAATATTTATTTATTCACGCGTAGCTGACGCAGTTGTCCAAGGTGCACGTTTAATCAATCAACAATATTTATTCACGTGGCTGACATAGTTGTCCAAGGTGTGTGTTTAATTAATCAACAATATTTATTTATTGACGTGGCTGACGGAGTTGTCTAAGGTGCACGTATAATTAATCAACAATATTTATTTATTGACGTGGCTGACGTAGTTGTACAAGGTGCACATCTAATTAATCAACAATATTTATTTATTCACGTGGATGATGTAGTTGTCCAAGGTGCACGTCTAATTAATCAACAATATTTATTTATTCACGTAGCTGACGCAGTTGTCCAAGGTGCACGTTTAATTAATCAACAATATTTATTCACGTGGCTGACATAGTTGTCCAAGGTGTGTGTTTAATTAATCAACAATATTAAGTGGATGATGGTAACATAACAGAATTCTGATATATGAAATAGAGAGTATGTTAAAAGTAACTATAAGGATATAAAGGTAATAGTATGTGACACACCTCAAAACGTTCCTCTGGCTGTGCATAAGTCTTCAATTGATCTTTCATCAAACGAGTTGGGACTTCTTTGATCTGACTGGTCTGAAGTTGTATGATCTGAGCTAGAAGGCCAAACATGGTTTCTGGGATGATGTGTAAAACTTTCTGTACATAAGCCACTAGTTCCCCAGAATAATACTGAGATACAGACATTAGGTCAGGACTGACAGCTTGATTAATATGTAGTAAAGGAAGGTCTAGAGCTGAAGCAAGCTGTGAAACATGTTAGTATCAGGTATTCATTCACTTATATTAATTACAAACAAACTAATACATGAACTAGTGACTAAATGTAGCAAATAAAATAATCCTTTGTGATAAGATAGACATAAATAAATGTCTTATACTGACTGAAAATCATGTCAATCCATTTATTCACAATAATCTTACAACAGTAGAAAATCTGTTTAAAATTTACAGAAAACAATGGAATCTTATCTAAAATGTACGTTATAAAATGTAGGTTATAATCCAATTATCCAGTAAAATTTTCACTTTTAGCTGAATAGAGTCTTCATCAAGAAAAATATTTGCAGGCAATAACATCCTTTTCAAACAAACACACACAACTTACCTTCAGAAAGGTTGCTCTGAGTTTAATCACCAATGAAGGGTCTTTCTTGACACCTTGTTGCATGTAGGGTGTGTAACTGGAGAAAATGTTTAGTTGCAAAGAATCATCAACATAACACAGGAAATTTATACAAAGTTAAAAGGAAAACAAATATCTAGTGACATGCAGTAAATGTAATGAAAATATTTCACCCTTAATGTTGTAAAGTAGGTGAAGGAAGAAGATTCAGTTTGATTACACATTCACCCTTAATGTTGTAAAGTAGGTGAAGGAAGAAGATTCAGTTTGATTACACATTCACCCTTAATGTTATAAAGTAGGTGAAGGAAGAAGATTCAGTTTGATTACACATTCACCCTTAATGTTGTAAAGTAGGTGGAGGAAGAAGATTCAGTTTGATTACACATTCACCCTTAATGTTATAAAGTAGGTGGAGGAAGAAGATTCAGTTTGATTACACATTCACCCTTAATGTTGTAAAGTAGGTGGAGGAAGAAGATTCAGTTTGATTACACATTCACCCTTAATGTTATAAAGTAGGTGAAGGAAGAAGATTCAGTTTGATTACACATTCACCCTTAATGTTATAAAGTAGGTGAAGGAAGAAGATTCAGTTTGATTACACATTCACCCTTAATGTTATAAAGTAGGTGAAGGAAGAAGATTCAGTTTGATTACACATTCACCCTTAATGTTATAAAGTAGGTGAAGGAAGAAGATTCAGTTTGATTACACATTCACCCTTAATGTTGTAAAGTAGGTGGAGGAAGAAGATTCAGTTTGATTACACATTCACCCTTAATGTTGTAAAGTAGGTGAAGGAAGAAGATTCAGTTTGATTACACATTCACCCTTAATGTTGTAAAGTAGGTGAAGGAAGAAGATTCAGTTTGATTACACATTCACCCTTAATGTTATAAAGTAGGTGAAGGAAGAAGATTCAGTTTGATTACACATTCACCCTTAATGTTATAAAGTAGGTGAAGGAAGAAGATTCAGTTTGATTACACATTCACCCTTAATGTTATAAAGTAGGTGAAGGAAGAAGATTCAGTTTGATTACACATTCACCCTTAATGTTATAAAGTAGGTGAAGGAAGAAGATTCAGTTTGATTACACATTCACCCTTAATGTTATAAAGTAGGTGAAGGAAGAAGATTCAGTTTGATTACACATTCACCCTTAATGTTATAAAGTAGGTGAAGGAAGAAGATTCAGTTTGATTACACATTTCCTTCTAATATTATTTTCAATTGATTATTTCAGCAACACAGAAGTAGCAGAAATGTTAATTATAAACATTAAGCCTCATAAATAAACCAATATTGCAAGCGAAACACTAATATAACATATCAAATCTTACAATTAATAGAATATAATAGAGAAATACTCAGTTCTTTACAGAACTATTTGTACAAGTTCATACAGTCATGTGATGGTGCAGTTACAAGGCATGGTGTAAATGAATGTTCAGCACATACAAAATTGGTTCATAATAAATTCTCAACCACCTGACAGTGAAACACCATCACAGTATGTACATGCTAAGTTCATAATAAATTCTCAACCATCTGACAATGAAACACCATCACAGTATGCACATGCTAAGTTCATAATAAATTCTCAACCATCTGACAATGAAACACCATCACAGTATGTACGTGCTAAGTTCATAATAAATTCTCAACCATTTTTCAGTGAAACATTTGCTATACTGTACAAGTCTTTGTTGCAGCATGCAGTCATCTAGAAAGGGAACAAAAAGTAACTTATTTTATATTTTTCTACTTTTCATTTTAACTTATACTGCTATGTTCGTTATGTTAGAGTTAGGAAAGAGAATATAGTAGATGAAATATAAAATTTTAATGAAAGAAAAAATTTTACATTAATTAAGGAGGTCTAGAGTTATATAAATGGAATGTCAAAACTTTAAGACAAAAAATTATTTTTATTCTTAACATGAAGACCACCTTGTACTTTAAACATATATTTATTGCATAAAGAACTTTTGATGTTCTTAAAGATTGCTAAAATTAATAAGAAACACTTATTACATCCAGAGTTATAATGTCAGTTTATGGTTATAAGGATGGTCAAAATAACCAAATCTATATTCAGCAGGTTAACATGTACACTACATGGCCAAAAGAATGTGGACACCTAACAATCACACCCATAAGTGCTTGTTGAACATTTCATTCCAAAACAATGAGCATTAATATGGAGTTGGTACCCACTATGCAGCTATAACAGCCTCCACTCCTCTGATAAGGCTTTTCACTAGATTTTGGAACATGTCTGCAGGGGTTTGCTCCTATTTAGCCACAAGAGCATTCATTAGTGAGGTTGGACACTGATGTCGGGTCAAAAGGCAGCATTCCAACTCATTCAGCAAACCACGTCTTTATGGACCTCGCTTTGTGCACAGGAGTATTGTCATGTTCAAATAAAAAAGGCCTTCCCAAAACTGTTGTCACAAAGTTGGAAGCACACAATTCTCTAGAATGCCATTGTATGCTGTAGCATTAAGATTTCCCTTCAATGGAACTAAAGAGCCTAGCCCAACTCATGAAAAACAGCCCTAGACCATTATTCCTCCTCCATAAAATTTTACAATTGGCACAATGCATTCAGGCAGGTAGTGTTCTCCTGGCATCCAATAAACTCAGATTTGTCCATCAGACTTCCAGATAGTGAAACACTATTCATCACTCCAGAGAATGCATTTACACTGCTCCAGAGTCCAATGGTAGTGTACTTCACACCACTCCAGCTGACGCTTGGCATAGCACATGGTGATCTTAGGCTTATGTGTGACTGCTCGGTTACAGAAACCCATTTCATGAAGCTCCTGATGAACAGTTCTTGTGCTGATGTTGCTTCCAGAGACAGTTTAAAACTCGGTAGTGAGCGTTGCAACTGTGGACAGATGATTTTTTACGTGCTAAGTGCTTAAGTATTCTGAGGTCCCGTCCTGTGAGCTTGTGTGACCCACCACTTTGTGAGCTGTTGTCCCACCTAGACATTTCCACTTTACAATAATAGCACTTATTGTTGACTGGAGCAGCTTTAGCAGGGCAGAAATTTGATAAACTGACTTGTTGGAAAGGTGGCATCCTATGACAGTGCCATGTTGAAAGTCACCAAGCTCTTCAATACGACCCATTCTACTACCAATGTTTTTCTTTAGAGATTGCATGGCTGTATGCTTGAGTTTATGCACCTGTTAGCAATGGGTGTGGCTCAAATAGGTGAACTCTCTAATTAGAAGAGGTGTACACATACTTTTGGCCATGCAGTGTACCTATTAGTATCTTTCCAATTTATAATAAATTTAACAAAGTAATGTTTTTTTACATCAGCAAAGATTCTGTAATTTTAGTACTACTGTAAAAATATGGGGGAATAAATTCACAGAACAATGTAATTGTGTTTTCAGTTTGTTACATGTTTTGTGACGAAACTTCATATACAAACGAGTCATGTTCTACCCGAAGTTGATTAAAACAAAAGGTAGTTAAAAAATGTCTTTAACAATATTCAAAACATGCTGGAATAATCAGTTAGTTGAATCTAACCAATCAATAACAAATCCGATGATTAACCGATTAGTAATTTCACTTTATCCAGCTGTATCTAACGTACAAAAATATTAAATGGAAATAACTTGTAAAACAAAAATATTTACAGTAATTTCTTTTCCTGATAATTGTAAAGTAGGCTTACCTATCAATGAGTTCCCAGGCATAAGACAAATCAGCTACAATATGTAAAGTGATTAACACTTCTTCCTTAATGTTAATAGTACGAAGCATGTGATGGATAAAACTACGCGTGTCCGTTAAAAATTGTTTAATTTGTAGGTTACTCTCCAGAAAACTGGTAGAGAAAAATAATGTAGCAATCATGCTTGAATGTTGATGTTGTGAACTTGATGGTTTAAGTGCAGCAATTAAGTTAAACTGTTCATCCAGATCTTACTGGAAGATAACCCAATAGAATTGTCATACCAACTGAATCAGAGATTTGTCCATTTATTACTGCCATGTCAGCAAAACATAATACAACAGGCACAATAGTGCCATTATCTTCAAAAAGCAAAAATGGAATCATTTATAGGAAGTTATTAGTTTCAAGATTTTGTGAAACTAAGAACATAGTACAGTATAAAGTTGCAGTGATCAAGTTATGAAGCTGACAAAAGATGATTTATCTAGTGATTCTTATATTACACATAACATTTATACAACCAACAGTAAATATAAGAATAATGGTATAATGCTCAGTATGGTACCACTATAATATAATCCATATAGATAGGTTCTGTTTTTTGACTTAAAAGTTATAAAACTGATATAAAATGATTCATTATTTTTAACTTTCAAAATTATGATATTTACATGAGGTTATTTCAAGGTGTTACAGTAGTGAATAGTTTTTTTCGAAGTAATGACATGATATTTTAATGAGGTTATTTCAAGGTGTTACAGTCGTGAATAATTCTTTTGAGGTTACTTAATGATATGATATTTTAATGAGGTTATTTCAAGGTGTTACAGTAGTGAATAATTCTTTTGGACTTAATGATATGATATTTACATGAGGTTATTTCAAGGTGTTACAGTAGTGAATAATTCTTTTGGACTTAATGATATGATATTTTAATGAGGTTATTTCAAGGTGTTACAGTAGTGAATAGTTCTTTTGGACTTAATGATATGATGTTTTAATGAGGTTATTTCAAGGTGTTACAGTAGTGAATAGTTCTTTTGGACTTAATGATATGATATTTACATGAGGTTATTTCAAGGTGTTACAGTAGTGAATATTTCTTTTGGACTTAATGATATGATATTTTAATGAGGTTATTTCAATGAGGTTATTTTTTGGACTTAAGGTGTTACAGTCAGTGAATAATTCTTTTGGACTTAATGATATGATATTTTAATGAGGTTATTTCAAGGTGTTACAGTAGTGAATAATTCTTTTGGACTTAATGATATGATGTTTTAATGAGGTTATTTCAAGGTGTTACAGTAGTGAATAATTCTTTTGGACTTAATGATGATGATAATTTACTTAATGAGGTTATTTCAAGGTGTTACAGTAGTGAATAATTCTTTTGGACTTAATGATATGATGTTTTAATGAGGTTATTTCAAGGTGTTACAGTAGTGAATAATTCTTTTGGACTTAATGACATGATATTTTAATGAGGTTATTTCAAGGTGTTACAGTCGTGAATAATTCTTTTGGACTTAATGACATGATGTTTTAATGAGGTTATTTCAAGGTGTTACAGTCGTGAATAATTCTTTTGGACTTAATGACATGATGTTTTAATGAGATTATTTCAAGGTGTTACAGTCGTGAATAATTCTTTTGGACTTAATGATATGATGTTTTAATGAGGTTATTTCAAGGTGTTACAGATAGTGAATAATTCTTTGGACTTAATGACATGATATTTTAATGAGGTTATTTCAAGGTGTTACAGTAGTGAATAATTATTTTGGACTTAATGATATGACATTTTAATGAGGTTATTTCAAGGTGTTACAGTAATTGATAACTTCTTTTTTTTTGCATGAAAAGTTAACACTAAAGTAAAATCACCCATTATTTAGCAAATCATTTCCATAAAAGAGCCACATGATTGTGAAAAAATTAATTCAGACTTAATCAATTTTTGAGAACATTATGCTTTAGTATTAGATGAAATTACCTGGAAATTAGTGTGCATACACATATATTGTGAAGTATTTCCTTAATGGCTGAGACTTTCACAGATTTACCTAATCTTTTTAGTAAAGTAACATGATCATTATATCACCTCTGTATAGTTTGAACTAACTAGAACAAACTAAACCATCGTAGCCTACATTTGGAATGTTTACATTTGTACATACAACCATGATGTAATATTAAAAAATGCTTAAATTATAGTAAGTTCACAGAAACATTTCCAGGCATTTAGACCAATTACACCATACTGAACTATTATATAAATAACTCCACACCTTATGGATCTTACATAAACTGAACATTCCTTAGCTTTAAATTAAATACACTTTCAGGTGGGTATGGAAGATGGAAGGGGTACAACTGACACATCATTAATGTTTTTTAACCCTTATAAAGTAGAAACACCCAAGTAAATTGTAAAAAACTTAACAAAATTTACCAAATAGTACCTAGTAGTACTTAGTTGAAGTTTTAAATGACATATAATTTACATTATGAAAATTTCCAAAATTTTGTTGAGAGAAAGTGTTCAGAAAAACAATCAAAACACTTCCTCTCTTTATTAGTTTTTTCGTTCCATTGTTGATTAAATCGTTCCATTCGACATGTATGGATTTAATTTCATGAAATCGTTCCATTCGACATGTATGGATTTAATTTCATAAAATCGTTCCATTCGACATGTATGGATTTAATTTCATGAAATCTTTCCATTCGACATGTATGGATTTAATTTCATGAAATCTTTCCATTCGACATGTATGGATTTAATTTCATGAAATCTTCCATTCCACATGTATAGATTTAATTTCAACTTGAATGGAAATAACTAATATATTTTTCTTGCAACTTTATTTTGATCATTGTAGCAAACATAAAATACACCATATAATGTGACAACAATTTATGAGTGACCAATATTATAACATGTTACATGTGGGTCAGACCAGGCTTGGTAATATGTTTTTAAATAAATATAATTTCTTTTCAATAAATAATGTTTTTTTTACTTTTGTAAATGTGATAATCTTAACAATAACATTCAATAAATAATGATTTGAGTCTAATGTCAGCCATCAGAATATCCTGATGTACTCTCTCAACTTAACTAGGTTTACGTGATGTTTTGTCCTACTTTAATCTGAATCATTTTCAAAACTGAAATAAAGTTTAAAGAAACACTAAACAATTCCCAGCTTTGTAAGTTGTTCAAAACTTGTATAAACCCACTAAAGACCATTCTTCTTATTATATCACTTTAATGACATTATAATGACACAAGGTAATAATCTGTATTTAAAACAATGACATTATAATGACACAAGGTAATAATCTGTATTTAAAACAATGACATTACAATGACACAAGGTAATAATCTGTATTTAAAACAGTGACATTACAATGACACAAGGTAATAATCTGTATTTAAAACAGTGACATTACAATGACACAAGGTAATAATCTGTATTTAAAACAGTGACATTACAATGACACAAGGTAATAATCTGTACTTAAAACAATGACATTACAATGACACAAGGTAATAATCTGTACTTAAAACAATGACATTATAATGACACAAGGTAATAATCTGTATTTAAAACAATGACATTATAATGACACAAGGTAATAATCTGTATTTAAAACAATGACATTATAATGACACAAGGTAATAATCTGTATTTAAAACAATGACATTATAATGACACAAGGTAATAATCTGTATTTAAAACAATGACATTATAATGACACAAGGTAATAATCTGTATTTAAAACAGTGCCTGTAGCCATTTTCAAAACTGAGTTTCATTAGCAGTTTCTCAAATGTAAAGCCAAAAATATTGTGAATGAGATATTTTACAAATAAAATGTGAGAAATATAAGGAAAACCACAAGGGAAGTAAATCTTACTCTAAAAAAAAAATATAAAACTCTACTTTAGGGAAAGGTAGTTTATAAGGACACTTCTCATCTGTGCAAAAATTGAAAAAAATTTTTTTACCTTTTTCATTGTTTTATTTAATCATACTAGAGTCTTAAAAAGTGACAAAATATAAATTTTAAAACACTAAATCTGGAATTATTATTTCTACACTCCACACATCTTAAACTACATATGATTAAGACACTTTTCTCGAGTTCCTAATGATTCTCAAATTCACCTTTTTGATATAATAAACAAGTTGAAATTTCCAACCTAAACTACTTAAAGTACTCACTTCCTCCAGAGCTTGAATCAACTGAACCATCTTCCGACCCGTAGCAGTAGTATCTTCATAAGTCAGTGATTCTACTTGTTTGGCCATTTCACTGAACCAGTGTTGAAGATTTTCTAAAATTAGATATTTAAAGTTGCCACAAACTAATTTTCTAAGAAGAGCAATAAGTGTAACATAATGATAAAACTAGCACAAATCTTGAAATATTTACGATAATGCAAATGAGAGTAAATGAAATTCATCTAATCATCCAAATAAACTAAATCTTATGTATATTATGATTTTAATCGTAACTGGTACATTAAAATGTTCGTGTGAATAAAACAAGAGACTTCCAGTGAACTGACATTTATTCTCACCGTTCTTTTCAACTCTAGTAAGTGGTTTGGTGCCCGAGAAAACGTCAGCTAACTCACTCAGTCTTTCTGTTCCTTCTTTCTTACAATGACTCCATTTGTCCTGTTTGTCAGCTAGCAACTGTTTGAACATCTGAAAAACAATTTAGCAAAATAGAATTGTTTTATTTTGTGGTCCTATCCATAAATAATAGGAGACATTCATGGAAACCTGTTCCATAATACCAGTCAATACATACATAATATTTTTCCAACACCAAGGTATGGGGAGAAGCAACTGGTTAGCTAAAAATTGTAGGAAAAACATTACTCAATACACAGAAAAATAACAAACCATAAAATACTCAACACAAAAGAAAAAGGTTTTGTTTCTTCAAAATTAACACCAGAATTCCACTATCTCTCCGTTATTAATAAGTCATAGATCTCTAAAATACCAACTTGACAGGTGTAAAAATGCTAATTATTTTACCCCAACAGATAATACATTGATAAAACTCTTTACGACATAACCTCGAGAGGGTATTTTTATATGTAGTTCATACAGTTCCTAATAACTTCACCTCGACAGGATGTGTAGTCCACACAATTGCTAATAACTTCACCTCGACAGGATATGTAGTCCATACAAGTCCCAATAACTTTACCATGATAGGATTTTTAGTTCATACAGTTTCTAATAACTTCACCTTCACAGGATCTATAGTCCACATAATTCCTAATAACTTAACTTTGATAGGAGATATAGTTCATACAAGTCCCAGTAACTTCACCTTTATAGGATATATATAGTCCCTAAATGTCCAAATAACTTTACCTTTTAGGATATGTATATATATACACAGTCCATACAATTTTTAACAATTTCATCTGAACTAGTAACAAACTGTCCACAACTAAGATGATAATATAATCATGACAGACTACATGACAGACTGCTGTCATGATTATATTATTGGGTTGAGGAATAATTCGTGAGCGTTTTTTCAAGTTAAAAAAATATATTCATAAATGAAATGCTTTCGCAAAATATTTCATGTCATTTGGTAGATAATTTTTTGCTCTAATAGATGGTGTGTTTGATTTTCATATGTCTTTAATTTTTGCTTTCATTTTCAGCTCATTAAATGGAATGTCAAGTGGACAAAATCGAGCATTTTCGACACCATCTGCTTTTCGCATTTAATTTCTTGCAATTTCGTTTAAAACAATGCATACTATATACCTAGGTATTACATGAAATAAAGTATCATAATAAATGTTTTGGGTGTAATGTGTTCATGCATTGAAGTATTGTATAGTCTTGCATGTAATGCTTGAATGAAATTATTTAAAAATGCTCACGAATTATTCCTCAACCTAATATTTTAATGAATAAACAGTCATACCAAATTATTCTTATTTATAATTTTAAAGAACCATTTGACTCCTAAGTACCTATACCAAACAAATTATCACTCTGTAACACTCAAGTGACCAATCATTCCTGGCGATTTTAACAGTAGGTTCTACACTGTCCCCAATCCCATAGTAGTAAGTCTCAGATGATGTTAGGGTAAACACATGTAATGCTACTGAACATCTTATGATTCATATCAAAGTGATGAAATGCAGTTACAAATCACGTATAAGTTCACACAACAATTCTTTACTACTGTATACTAGAAATGGCCTTTCAGTACTCCTAGGGAGTTAGTGTGTTAAACCTTATCCTCATGACAATAACATGTTTTTACTTCAGTGAACATTCTGTAAACAGCTTTTGTATCAACAGAAAAATATCAGGCCTCAAAACTAGAATCAGCTCTGTCAATACAATGTTATAAGCATGTGTAGAAAATATAAGACATTCTGTTATAAAACTTT
This sequence comes from Tachypleus tridentatus, assembly GCF_004210375.1. NCBI lineage: Eukaryota > Metazoa > Arthropoda > Merostomata > Xiphosura > Limulidae > Tachypleus > Tachypleus tridentatus. Next base: position 39,853,345 of record NW_027467782.1, on the reverse strand, counting down.
TCTTAGAGGCACACTTTATTCCTGAGTAAGGTGTGCAACATACATATCATTAAACTGTTCCTTAGAGGTACACTTTATTACTGAGTAAGGTGTGTAACGTACACATCATTAAATTGTTCCTTATTCCTGAGGTACACATTTTAAATTGTTCCTGAAAGGCACACTTTATTCCTGAGTAACATGTAAATTTATACACATTATTAAATTGTTCCTTAAAGGTACACTTTATTCCTGAGTAACATGTAAATTTATACACATTATTAAATTGTTCCTTAAAGGTACACTTTATTCCTGAGTAACATGTGTAATATACACATTATTAAATTGTTCCTTAAAGGTACACTTTATTCCTGAGTAACATGTGTAACATACACATTATACAACTTTTCCTTAGAGGTACACTTTGTTCCTGAGTAACATGTGTAACATACACATTATACAACTTTTCCTTAAAGGTACATTTTATTCCCGCGTAGCATGTGTAATGTACACATTATTAAATTGTTCTTTAGAGGTACACTTTATTCCTGAGTAATGTGTCTTATGATTGCATATGTTTGACTTAACTCTTAACAAAATGCCTACTTACTGTGGTCTTGGTTGTAGCAAAACTGAGAAAACCTCTCCAGAATTATCTTTTTGTCAGTTCATCTTGGAATAATCCAGATAAATCATGTTATGATTTGCAAAGCTAAGACTTGTGAACTTACCACGTAAAATGCCATGAACATGTTAAAATAATTTTGAAGAACATTTTGTTTTGATCCCAAATATGAGATCTCACCACATTTATATAAAAAAAAAAAAAAAGGATATTTTTGTCTTCTGAGGCATTTATGTCCATTATATATATGCAAAAACGGCTTGTTTGGGTTAAGAAAATATTTTACGTGAGAAGAGAGAACAACGTTTCAACCTTCTTCGGTCATCGTCAGGTCATCTCAGTATATTTGAACTTACCTGTTACCATTATGTTTGAACTAGCACATCGTACACCACTATTAACAGTACATGCTCACACAATCGTTAAGAAACAAAGAAATTTAAACCAACGAATTATCAATAGAAGAAATGACATCTATTTTATTCAACAATGTAGAAAGGAACAACTAACCCTAATTTTGTAAAGGTAAAACTTTCAAAAAATTTTAATAAATATACAAACATTATCCAAAATTTACAGAAAAACTACTTAAAGCCATGTTGAACATGAAATACAAAGAACTACATGACTTACAAAAACAAAAAATGAACCTAGACCATCAACTGGCATGCTGCATTAAACCAGAGATTTACGGACTTATAGAACAAAACATAAACCAAATCAATACTAAGAATGACAGAGACAAAAGATCTGCCACAAGAAAAACTAAGATGCAAACAACAGAAAAGACTCCACGACAAACCGTTGACTAACCTCATAATTAACAGATCCGACCGACAATTAAACACAGACGAAATACATCTACTGAACAAAGGACTCAACTTCAATAGCACCTAGGTACATTCCAACCATAGAAATCAAAACATGTTTAGAAGATCTAGCCAGGAGACTTGTGATACTTTCTACAGAAAACAAAAACAAGGAAACAACCAAAATCAACCAACAGAAAGAAGACAACTTAGATAATTTTATTGACATCCAACAGCCAAACTTCCCAGGTAAAATTAAAATTTATATTTTTCAGAAACACCTAAAACAACATCTTAAACGATTTTTTCAAAGAATTTTCTCACAAAACCATCAACATAATTTCACAAAACAGAAAACTAAAAACAATCTTACAAAAGAGACATTAATTCCATTAAAACCTAAAACAAGACAAAAACATAAAAGTTCTAAAAGCAGATAAAGGTAACTCTATAGTCATAATGAACATGAATGAATACATCCAAAAATGAATAACATCTTATCAGACACGAACAAATTTAAACCAATACACACAAATCCAACAAAGACACACGAGACGCAACTGAACAAATTACTACTACAAATGAAAAAAGCCAACACAATTTCACAAACACTTTATTCCTACCTACGTTAAAACCAACTCACGCACACCACAAATATACGGCATCCCCAAACCTCATAAACCAGATTGTCCATTACGACCAATAATGTCCACATATGAATCGTTTAATTACAATCTTGGTAAATACATAGCATGGGCATTCTCCAAATATGTAACTTCAGCCAGCTCATTCATCAAAGACTCTTTTAATTTCAAGTCTAATCTAAATCAACTTAATCATACAGCATTAATGGCCAGTTTCGATGTTACATCCCTCTTTACAGAAGTTCCAACCACTGAAGCCTGCAAAATAGCCTTAGAACTCTATATCCAAGACCATAACCCATCTATAGACATTCCCAACAACCAATTAGCAACCCTCATAGAATTCACCACAATAAAGACAAACTTCATGCTCAACAACCACAACTATATACAAACAAATGGCCCAAGCATGGGCAACCCAGTATCACCAGTTCTAGCCAATACTTTTATGACACAAGTTGAAACACAAACAATTAACACAACATTACATCCACCACTATACTGGTACAGATATGTAGATGACACGGTTGCGGGATTCAAATCTACAGAACACATACTTAATTTCTTCAATCACATTAACTCTATACATCCCAACATTAACTTCACATGTGAACAGGAAGAAAGCAATCAAATATCATTTCTTAACCTCAAAATTACAAGAACCGACACACAATTCAAAACAGAAATCCACCGAAAAATCACCCATACTGGACTATACATTCCTTGGGACTCAGCACATGAAACAAAAACTCAACATACTAAGAAACCAAATAAACACAGCCATAAAACTATGCTTACCAGACAAAATTAACGATGAATTAGATAAAATAAAACAATACTTCATCAACATCAATAAGTTTCCTCCACAAACCGTAGAAAACATTATACGCACACACCTAGACAGAAAGCAAAATCAACCAACAAAAGTAAGTATACCTCACGAATCAAAAAACCACAAAACCATATACTGCTGTATACCATATATTCCTGACATCAGCAAACAAATAACCAACATTTGGCAAAAATTAATAACAAAATATGATATTCCAGTTAATACCAATTTATTCAAAAACCAGGCACAAAACTGAGGTCTATACTGTGTAAAACTACACTGACAAACACCACACCAACATTATTTATAAAATACAATGTGATAACTGCCACAACTTCTATATTGAGAAACAAGTAGAAAATGGAAACCAGATTCAAAGAACATAAAAAGTCACCTTCACACGTTTTCAACACTGCAAATCAAATAAACACAACATAACCATAAAAAACACTCAAATACTAAATTAAGAAACAAACATAAACAAAAACAAAATTAAAGAAGCCTTACTTATACAACAACTTAAACCCAAAATAAACCAATATAAAGGAAAGCCTTTATACCTATATTAATATAATAAAATAAATAAAATTATATATTCAAACATCTAACACCGCCCTCTACATTCCGACACTCTGTTACACAACCCCTTCCAAACATGTGGTCAGCTTCCGGTCAGTTACCTGTGAACCTGACGATGACCAAAGAAGGTCGAAACGTTATTCGCTCTTCTATGTAAAATATTTTCTCAACCAAAACGAGCCGTTTTTGCATATATATATATTTCTCTACAAGTGGGTTTTCTCGACATCACTGATTATTTAGGTCCATTGTTTCTCACAACCAACCACGACAAAAAAACTAAAAAGTATAGGGTAAAGAAATATAAAACATCAAAAGACAGAGGTGAGTTGTCACAAATTATTTATACAAAAATATTGAACACTTGTAAATCAATATTATATTCATATATAATTACCAGTGAATTTGTATCTGTTGGAATAAACAACACAGAGGTGAGTTGTCACAAACTATTTATACAAAAATATTGAACACTTGTAAATCAATATTATATTAATATATAGTTACCAGTGAATTTGTATCTGTTGGAATAAACAACACTTTATAACCTATTCAACTTTATGTGACATAACTGTCAAACTAAATCAAAGAAAAATATCATGTGGATTAGATACGAATCATTAGACCCATTACACTAATCATAACATACTTATGTCTACAGATAGCTTTTCAATAAGCATAATATGATGGCTACTTCAAATTAGTTTTATTAGCAACAATGGTTAAATTATGTTTGTGAAGGTAATAGTTATAGAAGAAACAATACAACAATGAATTATGGACCTCCTTATATTAGTTCAGTTTTGTAACATTTTTTTATGAGAAGTAAATTTGAAGCATCATACATTGTGTTGTAAGTTCACAAGAGAAATACCACTGTGGACTACAAAGGGACAGCAAGACGTACTGTACAACAATCTGTATCAATAAAATCTCAAAACTGAGTATCTTTTTCTGACATGTTTTTTTAAATGTTAATGGTTATCAAAATGTAATTCATAATCCACAAATGTTATAAATGTTTTTACATAAAATGATGAGTTTACCCACACAGAAAACTTCACTACCATAGCTAGCATTTAAAATAATTCATGAAGAATGTTATAGAATCCTTCATATACGCCATCTGATGCTGGATGCTTTCCTGATAGTTTTTTACTACACAAGAAGGGACTGGCTTTCTGTTTCCTTCTCCTAATTTACCACATATCTATATGCAGCCAAACATACAAATCTCAACTCATGATTTGCTCATAATTATTACTATCACTAATGCTGTTCTTGTTGTCATCATAAACAATTCTAAAAAAAACAGGGGTACTGAATCGTTCAGGTAATGTAATACATCCATCACAGTCTAAACAGAGGGCACTGAATCGTTCAGGTAACGTAATACATCCATCACAGTCCAAACAGAGGGCACTGAATCGTTCAGGTAATGTAATACCTCCATCACAGTCCAAACACAGGGCACTGAATCGTTCAGGTAATGTAATACATCCATCACAGTACAAACAGAGGGCCTGAATCATTCAGGTAATGTAATACACCATCACAGTCAAACAGAGGGTACTGAATCATTGATGTAATGTAATACACCCATCACAGTACAAACAATGGGTACTGAATCATTGATGTAATGTAATACACCCATCACAGTACAAACAGAGGGTACTGAATCATTGATGTAATGTAATACACCCATCACAGTCAAACAAACAGGGGCACTGAATCATTGATGTAATGTAATACACCCATCACAGTACAAACAGAGGGTACTGAATCATTGATGTAATGTAATACACCCATCACAGTACAAACAAGGGTACTGAATCATTGATGTAATGTAATACACCCATCACAGTACAAACAGAGGGTACTGAATCATTGATGTAATGTAACACACCCATCACAGTACAAACAGAGGGTACTGAATCATTGATGTAATGTAACACACCCATCACAGTCAAACAGAGGGTACTGAATCATTGATGTAATGTAATACACCCATCACAGTCCAAACAGAGGGTACTGAATCATTGATGTAATGTAATACACCCATCACAGTCAAACAGAGGGTACTGAATCATTGATGTAATGTAATACACCCATCACAGTACAAACAGAGGGTACTGAATCATTGATGTAATGTAACACACCCATCACAGTACAAACAAAGGGTACTGAATCATTGATGTAATGTAACACACCCATCACAGTACAAACAGAGGGTACTGAATCATTGATGTAATGTAATACACCCATCACAGTCCAAACAGAGGCACTGATCATTGATGTAATGTAACACACCCATCACAGTCAAACAGAGGGTACTGAATCATTGATGTAATGTAATACACCCATCACAGTACAAACAGAGGGTACTGAATCATTGATGTAATGTAACACACCCATCACAGTACAAACAGAGGGTACTGAATCATTGATGTAATGTAACACACCCATCACAGTACAAACAGAGGGTACTGAATCATTGATGTAATGTAACACACCCATCACAGTACAAACAAAGGGTACTGAATCATTGATGTAATGTAACACACCCATCACAGTACAAACAGAGGGTACTGAATCATTGATGTAATGTAACACACCCATCACAGTACAAACAGAGGGTACTGAATCATTGATGTAATGTAATACACCCATCACAGTACAAACAGAGGGTACTGAATCATTGATGTAATGTAATACACCCATCACAGTACAAACAGAGGGTACTGAATCATTGATGTAATGTAACACACCCATCACAGTACAAACAAAGGGTACTGAATCATTGATGTAATGTAACACACCCATCACAGTACAAACAAAGGGTACTGAATCATTGATGTAATGTAACACACCCATCACAGTACAAACAGAGGGTACTGAATCATTGATGTAATGTAATACACCCATCACAGTACAAACAGAGGGTACTGAATCATTGATGTAATGTAACACACCCATCACAGTACAAACAGAGGGTACTGAATCATTGATGTAATGTAACACACCCATTACAGTACAAACAAGGGTACTGAATCATTGATGTAATGTAACACACCCATCACAGTACAAACAAAGGGTACTGAATCATTGATGTAATGTAACACACCCATCACAGTACAAACAAAGGGTACTGAATCATTGATGTAATGTAACACACCCATCACAGTACAAACAAAGGGTACTGAATCATTGATGTAATGTAACACACCCATCACAGAACAAACAAAGGGTACTGAATCATTGATGTAATGTAACACACCCATCACAGAACAAACAAAGGGTACTGAATCATTGATGTAATGTAACACACCCATCATGATCCAGTTCTGGGTAATGAATTGTTTGTGTAATGTTCTACACCCATCATGATTCAGTTCTGTAAGTTTTCCTCTGACCTTTGGACACTCTTTGCAAGTACACTACTCAGGGATTCCTAGATGGTCAGATAGTATGCCATTCAAATCAAGGTCATTGTTGTTACCATTCTCTGTTTGGACAATTTTGGTCAGAACAGATAGTTCTCCACCTGTCAACTCTGGTTTAAAACTGCACACTTTGATAATTATACTGTAAAAGCCCAACTGACACAAATAAATGCATTATTACCTGTATATCACCTGATTCGTGCCATTTTTTTTATTATCAAGGTGATGTCAATATCAAGTTATAACAGCTGCTTGGCATATCACCTTTCACTAGCATCAAGCAATAATGTCCCAAAGTTCACAACATGTGTGGTAATTTTGAATGTTTGCATCTAAACTGTGTGAAAGATAGAATATTTTAATCCCCCCCCATTCTTGGTGGGTAATTTTTTTATAGTATATATTTTGAGTGTAGGTCTAAAAAAAGAGGGTATACATGTTGCTTGCAAAGGGTTAAATACGACATCAGTGATACATAAAAAAGATTACAAACTTCTCACCTCTTTGATCTTGAGTTCAAACTGTGCTGTATACAGTAGAAGCTGAAACACTTGAAGTGGGTTGTATCGACTATCTGCTATCACCTGATCTCTTAACTTGTCGACACTTGTTGGCCTCAGCACCTTGAAAAAATGTAATAATTCTTTCTAAAGTTTTGTAAAGAAACAATGGGTTTTGAATAATTTTCTAATAACAGATATTTTATTAAAAATTACAAAAACAGATTATGTAATATAGAGAATGAATATATTACATTAAAACAATTTTAGAGCCTTAGAACATTGTTATACAGTCCACGTTACTACAACAGCTCATGCATTATATACTGAATCATGCAGCATATATGCCACTGCAAAAGTCTTCATCACAAATTTGTTATGTCCAAAGGACACCATTTATTCTGACATGTTTTCTATAATCCATCTAATGTACGAGCATGACAGTTTTACAATACCCATTTGAACATCCCAATTCAACATAAATTTGCAAATGCTGCACCTGGAAACCTCATCCTATGCCTTTGTATCGAGTAGCATGAATATCTTAAAGTAACAACTTAATGGACACATTGTGAAAGCAGCTTGTGTACACATAATTTGCATAATTTATCCAGGTGACAATTTTTTATAGGTTACAGTTGTCTGGGACACACTGACAACTTTTGCCAGATCTGTGTGTTCTTTGATTCTTATCTGTTAAAAGACAGAATATTTTGTCCACTTTAATTTGTTCAAAACTTAATGTGTGCCCCCATTCTGATGGTCTTGGTGTCTTAAATTGATTCAGATTCCTTTGTTGTCCAATACCATTAAGTATAAGGAATATCTCTATGTTGGAAATTATGTATCCATGACTTGAGTGTAAGAATATTTTGCTTCACAATGCTATACACCCTTCCCAAAAGTGAAATATCTTTGATAGTACTACAATACCTACACATCACCAAGTAATTTCAAAATATAACTCAGATATCTGCCATTCCATTGAGGGCTGAATACACCATATTAAAACAAGTTTGGATATGTAAAACAAAACTGTTTTAATATGATGTATTCAACCCTCGGTATTACAAACAAACAAAATGTATTTATTTATATTTACATTTTATGAAAAATATAAAACAGTTATACAGAGGCTACCCAATGCACAGTATTATGATTGTAACATCTGATATTCAGTTGTCAACATTTACTGATTTTGCCAAAGGTTCAACTTAATGCAAGTTGAAACTTCATATAAAGGTAAGTATAAAATTTATGAGCTGAAATCCACAATTAATTAATGTTTAAGACTAGATAATTTGAGTTGTCATTAGAATGTTCAAAACTACATGAACATACGATGAACACAACACAAATTTAATAATATATTTATTATGTTTTAAATATACACAAATTCAGCATATTCGTGAAATAAATGCATTCCAGAATTTTGATAAATATCTAATCACTTCTGTCATTGTGTTGTCCTTCATTAAATGATATATTCAGCCTGTTTAATAGTGAGTGACTAAGAAAAATTTCACAAATAAAAAGTTTGATTCTAAAGCAACTGAGGTACACTAGTCCACAATCATTACAAACTTGATCAAAGTAAATGTAGGTGTTTCCAGCTCTCAGTGATGTAAAGTTTTCTACAATTATCAAACAAATTATTTAGCACAAAAACAACTTCTTGACAGTAATGTTATCACATTTAAAAAACAATTCTTCCATGTAACACACAAGTTTACTTGTGAAAATTTATCTTATATAAAACTTTCAGATGACTATGCTATCACATTGTAACTTAAGAACCAATATCTCACCATTCTAATGATAAAATTACACCAAGAATGTTGAACTTTTCTCTATTTTTAAATTAACAGTACCAGAAAACCTTACTTGGAGACAATGATGCAGTATGGAGAATCATCCACCTCAAAGTGACATTACATTCTCGAACTACGTTCATCAATTTAGGGACATTATCTAGAACCACTTCTTCCACTAGAGTACCCTCCGTTAAGAGCTGATGAACTTGTGGAATTAATTTGTTGATCCTTGTTTGATGTTTAACTGCCTATTACAAATATATATGAAAAAATGTTTGTACAAACAACGGGTACACCATAATTGTTTAACACAAACTGAAGTATACTAAGAGACATTTCTATTAACGTTAATAAAATAATGAAAATGTATCTTTATTAGCTCAATAATTCACTATTACAGTTTCAAAACTCAAATGATGATATCTGTTTCACATTTTATGTGTAAAGAAAACAATTATGTGTACACTTTATCTCATCTTCTGTGATATTACAACACCATGCTACAAAATATCTGTTCTCTATCCATTACAGAAAACTGTGAATTGTAAAGTTGTAAGTAAAATAATATAAAGGTCTGAAAGCTGGGATAATTTTTATAAATCTCTAAATGTTTAGTTATTAAATCAGATCTTTTATTATCACACATCTTTTTAGAAACTAAGCATGTTTTATATGACACATATTCTTCAAATAATACAACTATACTTATGTTTTTTATATGCCATATAAAGCGTAGGTATATGGCAGGAGTAATTATGACTCTCTTAAGGTAGCCAAATGCCTCATCATCTAATTCGTGAAGCACATGACTGGATTAACGAGATTCCCACTGTCCCTATCTACTATCTAGTGAAACCAGAGCCAAGGGAACGGGCTTGGAGAAATGCTACAGTCCTCAAATAATAAAACTACACCATGTTTTTTATATGCTACAGTCTTCAAGTAATACAACCATACTTACGTTTTTATATGCTACAGTCTTCACATAACTGAACTGTAACTTGTTTTTGTGTTAGAATCTTCACATAATTGAACTGTAACTTGTTTTGTGTTAGAATCTTCACATAATTGAACTGTAACTTGTTTTGTGTTAGAATCTTCACATAATTGAACTGTAATGTGTTTTTGTGTTAGAATCTTCACACAATTGAACTGTAATGTGTTTTCGAACTGTAATGTTAGAATCTTCACATAATTGAACTGTAATGTTTTTCATGTGTTAGAATCTTCACATGATTAAAGTGTAATGTGTTTTCATGTGTTAGAATCTTCACATAATTGAACTGTAATGTGTTTTCATGTGTTAGAATCTTCACATAATTGAACTGTAATGTGTTTTCATGTGTTAGAATCTTCACATAATTGAACTGTAATGTGTTTTCATGTGTTAGAATCTTCACATAATTGAACTGTAATGTGTTTTCATGTGTTAGAATCTTCACATAATTGAACTGTAATGTGTTTTCATGTGTTAGAATCTTCACATAATTGAACTGTAATGTGTTTTCATGTGTTAGAATCTTCACATAATTGAACTGTAACTTGTTTTTGTGTTAGAATCTTCACATAATTAAAGTGTAATGTGTTTTCATGTGTTTCTTCACAAAATTGAACTGTAATTTGTTTTATACACAATAATGTTTATCAAACTATATTTGAAGTGTCTGGAGTTCCTAGGCAGAAATGACCAGAACAAAGCCAGTTACTGTGGTTCAACACTCATCCTTACACCAAAACTTAATGATACCTGCTCCTTAATGTTTGTTGGATCTAATGTATTGGTAAGTGCTTGTTTAGCAGCTTTGTACGGATCCCAAGCTTCCAACAGATTTACTGTCATTCCCATGTACACGCTGATTACCTGAAATACACAAAAGTATCTTAATCAATAAGTGTACAACATATTTGTTCTTTACATACAGATAGTGACTACATTCACATACATTCTAAAATTAACTGAAATATATTCAGAACTTTTATTGTTACTCAACTCAACATACTAATTGAAAAACAGATAGTTAAGCCATGAAAATTAAAATAGTAAATAACTGAAATAGGTTTAACAACTTTATAATAACTGTCAAATATTGTTCTGACAATTATATGATCTCAGGCCATTGGTCATGATTGCATATTATTGCCAAAGGCCACAACTTCTATTATAACAACTCTACAAAATACAGAGGTCATTTTAGATCACATGCTCAACATTGTAGATGGACATCTCATGTTCAACATTATCGATGGAATCTCATGTACAACACTGGAAAACTTGAAAGGTTTATGATCAAACAGAGTTCCAACCTTTTCAGACTACTTTTCTTTTGACTAGTTTTATATAAATATGTAGCTGACAGTTTACTTTGTATACATTACCAGCACATATTCTCAACTTCACTGCACTGGTTGTTTGGGACAGAAAGTTTTTCTTCCCTCTGCTTTACACAAGACTGACTTGGACTGGGAGTTTTGAGCCTGCTGCACTTTGACTGTTAAGTTTTTAACTTCCATGCAGAGTACTGGAGGTTAATAGTGGCTGAATAGAAGTTCTAGGCTTTGTTGCTATCTCACCCACAAAGATGACCAAGTTTTTCCTTTCCATACGGAGTACTGGAGACTGAGACTGGCTTGGACAGAAGTTCTGGGGTCTGTTGCTGTCTCACCCACAAAGATGACCAAGTTTGTCCTTTCCATACAGAGTACTGGAGACTGAGACTGGCTTGGACAGAAGTTCTGGGGTCTGTTGCTATTTCACCCACAAAGATGGCCAAGTTTTTCCTTTCCATTTCTTGACATACTCATCAGCAAACAAGCAAGACAAATCACCACAAGTGTATGCAGAAAACATACCTGCTCTTTCAGTCCTATCATCCAACCTCAATAAAATGTGGTATAACCCAATGCCTAAACAAGAGAGCAAAAAACATTTGCAATAAGACATCCGTCAAAGCAGAACGCCAAAATGATCTCAGAGTTTTAAACAGAATGGTTACACCTCCTCCTTCATCAAATACTCCTTGAAGACCACAACAGAAAGAAAAGATCAGAAAGTCACCACCACAACCACCATTTACCTACCGCACCTACAACAATTCAGTGAAAAACTCAAACATATAGCCAAAATTTCAACATAGAAGTCTGGTGGAAATCCTACAATACATTAAGGTCCATTCTGGTAAAAAACAAACAGTGACCTACCAAAGTGACCTACCTACTCAAACATGTCACCTATGAAATTCCATGTTCCTGCAATGATACATACATTGGAGAAATGGAAAGAAAACTCACAACAAGTATAAAAGAACATAAAGATAGTACAAGACTCATGAAAACACAAAATTCAAAGCACTCCACGTCAATTGGACATACAATAAACTGGGAAAAAGTAGAATTTCCAACACAGACAAATTCTGGAAGACAATAAAAATCAAAGAATGATTTTATATCAACACTATTAAATTTCACTAAACAGAAATTCCAGATTAGAGGTGAATAGCCTGTGGCCACCATTGGTTGAATCTACAGGAAATCTCTCCTCAGAAATGGTAATAATCCAACCAATCATAATATGCTCTCCAAACCCCACCAGGAAACTATAAAGGACAGACAACATCTTACACACACATTGACCTGAAGATGAAATTCAAAGACTAGAAATATCATCCTCTACACTTATCTCCCCAACAAGCAGCTGCCGTTCTTTCAACAGTTTTAACATGAACTGCATTATCACATACATAACGTGATTAGAAGTAAATTGGATATGGAATATAAACTGATGAGATAAATACACACACACACACATCAACTAAAACATATATATGGTCATCAGTATAACCTGGATATGGGATGTATATAATATTTTTTATATAATATACACATACACACACTGATCAGCTACAACATACAGATGGTCATCAGTATAACCTGGATATGGTATGTATATTATATACACACACACACACACACACACACTGATCAGTTGAAACATATAATGGTCATCAGTATAACCTGGATAAGGTATGCATATTATATGTATAGACACACACAGACACTGATCAGCTAAAACATACATATGGCCATCAGTATAACCTGGATATGGACTGATCAACTAAAACATATATATGGTCATCAGTATAACCTGGATATGGGATGTATATAATATTTTTTATATAATATACACATACACACACTGATCAGCTGAAACTTATAATGGTCATCAGTATAACCTGGATAAGGTATGCATATTATATGTATAGACACACACAGACACTGATCAGCTAAAACATACAGATGGCCATCAGTATAACCTGGATATGGACTGATCAGCTAAAACATTATAGATGTTTATCATCCATATATCCAGGTTATATATATATATATATATATATATAGTTGAAAATCATAAGAGAAACATCTTATATTACATCTCTTGAGAGATTACATAAATACAATTCTCTCAGTATCAATACATCCTCAAACTCACCCAGTTGTCAGGAAAATACCTATCAACGATCTCTCTCATTTTGGATGTCTGATTATGAAGAATCTCGGTGAGAAGTACAGAGAAATGTACAACATGGAAGCCTGGTTAGCTAAGGCAGTACTATGATGTTCAGGGAAGGGAAAAGCTGCAATCTACAACAAGTAAATAACAATATTTAAATATTATTGAAGCACAGATAATCCTCGTGTAGCTTTTGTATGAAGTTAAAAAACAAACAAAAAAATCATTCAACATGTCATCTTTTATCGGCAAAACTCCTGGTAAATAATAACTATCAAATCCATGTAGTAATCCACATATGTATCTGTGTGTGTATATGTCCTGGTAAATAATAACTATCAAATCCATGTAGTAATCCACATATGTATCTGTTTTAAAAAATGTATATATGACTGTACAGTTTAGATTAATAATTCACATAAAAAATGTAAAACTGTACAGTTTAGATTAATATTAGGCACATAAAATTCAGTAAATTTCACTTACACTTTTATATTTTGTGGTTTGTAAACTTACATTAGTATATAATAAATTATATAACAGCACTGAAATTATTGCACATGTAGATAGAAGAAACACTTTTAATGCTTAAACTGATATTAAAATAGCATACCTGATTGTACAGGTCATCTGAACGAAGTCTTCCAACAATTAAGTTGATATACATGGACTTCAGGGGTACACGTCTGACAAAAACAGAAAACATTGTAGCCATAGATAAGTATCTTAGAGAATAGATGGTTATAAGTATAACCATGTCAGTTCATGTAAGATGATGAAAATAAATACATTAAACACAGAAATAATTAGGGTTAAGTAAAAAAAGCATGTCTCTACTCTTCATGAGAAATAAATTAATATTTTAATTACCCAATGGATAGCCTCACAAATTATAACATCAGTGTGCAGAGGTACAGATAGAAAACGTCTGATATTTCATTGCTAGTAGTATGAACATTACAAGTACCACACATTATCAACTGCTGAAAAGCTATTAAAGATGAACTGTGTCTGAAACATTATATGAATCGTGTGATAATATCAAGGATAAAGTATGATGTGCCAACACACCAATGTGTGAACCATCAAGGACGAACTGATGTGCCACCACACCACTGTGTGAACCATCAAAGACGAATTGATGTATTATTAAATTAGTGTTTGAACCATCAAGGACAAACTGATGTGCCACCACACCAGTGTGCGAACCATCAACGACGAACTAATGTGCCACCACACCAGTGTGCGAACCATCAACGACGAACTAATGTGCCACCACACCAGTGTGCGAACCATCAACGACGAACTAATGTGCCACCACACCAGTGTGCGAACCATCAACGACGAACTAATGTGCCACCACACCAGTGTGCGAACCATCAAGGACGAACTAATGTGCCACCACACCAGTGTGCAAACCATCAAGGACGAACTGATGTGCTTTTAAATTAGTGTGTGAACTATGAAAGATAAAATGATGTGCTACCAGACAAGTGTGAAACTATCATGGATGAACTGAATGGTGGTTTGTTATCATAAGAAAACTGAAGTTCTTTTTTGTATGTTACTGTACTGATAGGAACTAAGTCAGACTACAAGCTACGTATAAAATCAATTATTAATATCAAGTAATTTTAGGAAGAAATGTTAGCATTTACCTTTTATGTAAAAAAGATTTTAGTTTTCTATAAACATAATACCTGCCTAACTAAGTTCTTTAAAAGATACAGAATCTTTAGTGTGAAGAAATAAGGTTATCTCCTGAGGTTACTTCAACAAGTCAGATATTTGGACAAAGTCCACTGTTGGAAAGACTGTGGTTACTTCAACAAGTCACATATTTGGATAAAGCCCATTGTGTGAAAGACTGGGGTTACTTCAACAAGTCACATATTTGGACAAAGTCTACTGTTGGAAAGACTGGGGTTACTTCTACAAGTCACATATTTGGACAAAGTCTACTGTTGGAAAGACTGGGGTTACTTCAACTAGTGAGATATTTGGATAGAGTCCATTGTGTGAAAGACTGGGGTTACTTCAACAAGTCTCATATTTGGATAAAGTCTTCTGTTGAAAAAACTGGGGTTACTTCAGAAAGTCAGGTATTTGGATAAAGTCCACTGTGTGAAAGACTGAGATTACTTCAACAAGCCAGATATTTAGATAAAGCCTGCTTTGTGAAAGACTTAGGATACTTCAACATGTCAGATATTCGAATACGTTCAACTAGCTGGTTATGTATTTCAAACCTACATCACAACCTAAAGCAATAAATTAAAAACCATGAGTTAAGACTAGTTAAAAAAGACTAGTTCAGAAAAATGGTGGTTACTGAAAACATTCATTGTCCAAAAGTATGAACTGACCTAAAGTATTCTTCAGGATAATTTGGAGGTTTTTTGGCACCAAGAGCTCCACTATATCCAGTTGTTCACAGAAGTTTACAGACATCATCAATGTTGGACTCAAAACTTGATCTCTGAGCACTATAATAACAGACATATGAACAAAACACTAGATATGATATGATAAACAAAGATTTTAAAGACATCAAGAGATCAAATAATCATAAAATAGTATATATATTTAAAAGCAACATAACATATGAAAGTGATAATCATGCAGGCGTACGTGCGCATTTGACCCAAGATTTACACCTATACTTTTAGTAACATTCTCTACCAATAAGACTAATGCCATGCCAAGCTCCTATGATTTTCATTTCATCATCTCATAATTCGTTTAAAAATCTTTTTCACAGAAACCTCAGGCACACAGATGTGAACAACCAAGACAACAACAGTGAGATTCACTTACTTACACGCACAGCACAGATATGAACAACCAAGACAACAACAGCGAGATTCACTTACTTACACGCGCACAGATATGAACAACCAAGACAACAACAGCGAGATTCACTTACTTACACGCGCACAGATATGAACAACCAAGACAACAACAGCGAGATTCACTTACTTACACATGCACAGATATGAACAACCAAGACAACAACAGCGAGATTCACTTACTTACACGTGCACAGATATGAACAACCAAGACAACAACAGCGAGATTCACTTACTTACACGTGCACAGATATGAACAACCAAGACAACAACAGCGAGATTCACTTACTTACACGTGCACAGATATGAACAACCAAGACAACAACAGCGAGATTCACTTACTTACACGTGCACAGATAACTGAACAACCAAGACAACAACAACAACGAGATTCACTTACTTACATGTGCACAGATACGAACAACCAAGACAACAAAAGCGAGATTCACTTACTTACACATGCACAGATACGAACAACCAAGACAACAACAGCGAGATTCACTTACTTACACGTACACAGATACGAACAACCAAGACAACAACAGAGAGAATCACTTACTTACACGTGCACAGATACCAACAACCAAGACAACAACAGAGAGAATCACTTACTTACACGTACACAGATACGAACAACCAAGACAACAACAGTGAGAATCACTTACTTACATGTACACAGATATGAACAATCATGACACAACAATAAAAATCATTCTTATATTTCTAATAAGCCACCAAGATGACTTGAACTTCATTAGCTCGATTTTGTTGAGTTTCAAAGAAAATGGTTAAGATATTTTTCTCACTGGTTTGAATACTAACTGCTTGGGTGTCAGCAACTTTTAAAGTTAAAAGTTTGTGTTTAGAGTTATCTGTAGGACTTCAGAATTACAAGCATGTTAATGAATACTCAACATGGATATGCATTACTTGATACTTCTCAGTATGAAAATGAAGGTACAGAAAATAATAAAAATCAAATAAACAAAGAAACACAGCATCACCGATTTCTAAAATTAACAGTTCACATGAAATAGTATGTCAATGTTAGTTGTTAACTGACAATATAAACTAGTGGTACCTGTATCTGTAGTAGGACACCAACAGTTCACATGAAATAGCATGCCAATTTTAGTTGTTAACTGACAATATAAACTAGTGGTACCTGTATCTATAGTAGGACACCAACAGTTCACATGAAATAGCATGTCAATGTTAGTTGTTAACTGACAATATAAACTAGTGGTACCTGTATCTATAGTAGGACACCAACAGTTCACATGAAATAGCATGCCAATGTTGTTAACTGACGATATAAACTAGTGGTACCTGTATCTGTAGTAGGACACCAACATACGTTCCCTCGCTGACCCCTCTATCTTCTGATCAACTACCAACAGCATCACTCCACACAGATAGAGAGCTTCACACTAGAAAACACTATTCTTAGAAGTTGTCCCACCAATACTTATCACATAAAGCCACATTAATAAACATATTTTATTTATAAGTGACGTTCTTTAATATTTCTGAACTTTTATGGTATCAAAATATATATTACTTCTTTATTTTGTAACTGTTCTTAAAGGTTAATGATAATTTACCATAACTTCATCTGCTGGAAATACGTGTACTGTTTATAACCAAATTTTTTTAACAGTAGTTATAGACATTTAATATGTATGTACTTTAGGGTAATTATGACCTTAATTTGTACTTTAAGGTGCAAAATCATTCATCTCAGTTGTTGTTTTAATACTACTGATATACGGTTTTTAAAAACTGTTTTCTAAATTTTTTTTTTAATTACAATGCTACTTCTATTTTCCACATATGTCCATTTCTGACCATGTGTTGACAACTGATTTCTCTTTAGGAATATGTACTTCATCATAATTATTGACCATGTGTGGATAGCTGAGTTTCAACCCCAAGGATTTGTGTGACATAATTAACAGCCATAATAAGTTCACATTAGAAACAAGCAATGTCAGATAAAATATTATATCAAAACCAAAGATGATAACACATTAACACTCTACTTTTGTACTGGTGACAGTTATGATGAGATTAGTGACCACATTTTGGCCAAAGATCATCTGGACAAAAAATGTGCAGCAGACTGAAGTTTTGAGTAAGTTTAATATGGAAAGTTGAGGCAGCACTGTAGTTGAAACAGAAGATTTAATTTTGATAAAAGATAAGACAGGTTTAATATTCTAACTCAGAGGTAGTAACTAATAATTTAGTTTCATATTTCTATAATAAAAAAATTACATAACCACCATGGACAAACCTTTACTGTGTTAAATATTTAATATCAAAAATACTTTCAAAGATATAATTAATGATGAAAGTAACATTATTTTATAGACAATATTATTATCCTATGTTATTTTCATAATAAAAGTTCTATTACACTATTTTCAGCAAATGAGTTCCAGGAACATCTGCTTCATAGCAAATGCTTTCATTTCAAAATTTTTATTTGCTAATAACAAAAATCACCTGGAAATGAATACATTTAACTGGACACGATATGAAAATATAATGCCTGTTAAATGACCAAAGAAGGTAACATAATAACCTTAGTACCAACAGTAACATATGCTTAATTAACAGCAAGATTCCAACGTTAAATCATGAAAAAGTAAACAATTCTTTTATAACTACAAAACAGATATTAGTAAGATGACAGGATGTTTAATAAGTTTAAGGCAACTGCCAAGAAGTAAACGAGATGTTACAACACACATTCAAGAAAGAGTTTAGAAGAGAAGAAAGCATAACCGTTAAAGGAAGTTCAAACTCTAGAAAGATGGGTGCTTATGCTATGATAATACATGTAGACCATCTAGGAAATTCAACTGTATCATATGTCTGAAATTCAGAGAATCATCAAAAGAAGAAGTGTTAGAGTCATATGCACGTGGTGCAGTCATGGTTTTTTGTTCCACTTGAAATAATGGTGACATCCTACTGCACACTATAAACACTGAGATCATCCTATACAAGAAGTGTACAGCTGTGAATTACCTAGCTGAGACCCACCCTAAAAGTGTCCATTTATCTGAACTAGAGAACATTCATCACCCATGAAAGTTATATTACCATTTGATTTAGTGGTGTAAAACTTTTACTACATTCAGATTTTGATAAGATTTCTTGATGAAATATACAAGTATTATGGTAAATAAGCATATTTTCCTTATGTTATTCTTTGACTTTGAATGATTTCTTTAGTTTATACATAAACTACATTGAGTTGGTGACTTCTGTACTCGTAACAGTTTATCCTGGTACTTAAACATTATTTGTAGCATGTTGTCTTACATATTCACTGGTGCATGTTACACAAGTATCTCAGCAACTGTTAAAGCTTCTCAATGCAGAGAGGTAAAAGTGTGTAGGTCATGATTTTTTTTAACTAAACTACTTTAATATCAAAAGTATACAAATAAACTTGGCATAAAATGCAGGTAATAAGTCAAATTTTAATATTACACAAGCTTCGAGTTCTAGTTTAAAATAAGAAAATATTTAAAAAAATAATTAATGTCATCCTAGTGTGAGAAATAAATCACTTGCTCTATAGCAGTGGCCCCCAACCAGGGGTGCTCGCACCCCCTGCAGGTGCAAGATAACATTTGTTTGGGCCACCTTCACCTTTATTCTTAAATAAGTAATTACTGTGAAGGGTGCGAGAACATATAAAAATTTTTTAGGGGTGTGGGGCATAAAGTGGTTGGGAACCACTGTTCCATAGACATGCATTATTCTCTCGTTATTTACTATCTTCTCATGAAGTTTGAAATTTAATGTAAATTACTCATTATAATATTGTTATTAGTCAGGCAAAGTACAAGTTTTATAGCCTTTAACTGTGCTTGGTTAAAAACCCACAATCAACTCCTCTTGTCATGTCCACTTGTCACACCCCCTCTTGTACAAACTGCCAGCACTTCTCTCTGGTGTCTAATACTTATTATTTATAACCATTAGAAAGCCAATATTTTAATAAATCAAATGTCCTATTACATTGTTTCCTGTACAGAGGATTATCTGTTTCACTCCTATTTCATTACACTTAAATTAAAATGAATTTTTAACAATGCTTATTGTACAGTCTGAAAGTCAGAAAAAATTATGACAGTTATTGGATACTGTCTGCAACATTTATGTTTTATTATTCTGTGTTGTTAGATGCAATAGTTCATTAAATAAAAAATTATTTAGTGTAGTATTATATCGAGAGTTGCAAAGAAAACAGAAGATCCATTTAAGTAATATATTTCTTATTTGTCCTGAGTATTTCTTTCTTCTTAATATGAAAGTAACTACAATTTACAAATTAGAAATATATTTTGTTAAGCAAGGTTAGATTAATTAATATGAAGAAAAATAATAATAATTTTTCACAAGATACAATTGTAAGTAACCCATGTCTTAACATAATTCAAGAGAACTATATAAGGAACACATCTGTGAAATAATTAACAACTTGTGTAATGGGATTATTAGATAGACACAGTTCAAAAGGTAATAAAGCAGTAAAATAAGTAGAAAGACATGTATACTGTTATATAATTTAAGTTATTTAGGATAAACAAATGTAGTTTTATGGTACAATTTGAAACATTCGAGAAAGAAATATGGGTAATTTTAATTTATGTTACACATTTTTTCAGTGTTTAAGAATTTGGTCAAACTGACCAATCTTTTATGTATATATTCATGATGCAAGAAACACACATAGGTCCAATAAGTCTTTATACAAAATGATAAAAGCACCATAACCCAAACACTTTCAAAAGATGGATCTTTCTTCTTCGTGAGTTAACTGGCAATCTTGTATACAGTTATGATAGAAATAACATGTGAAACAAAGGTTTCATGATTGCACATATGATACCTGATAATTTTCAGATGAAGAAAAGTATTTTTAATGCGAATACAAAACAATCACTTTACACTTGAATCAGTCAACATATTTATTCCATATATTTGTAGAGAATGTTTAGTAAAAACTCTGCTTTTATTTGTCTATAAAAGACTTGAAGTGCTTACTGATGGCTTGCAAAAATTTGTGAAGATAAACTAAACAAATTAAAAATTATAGTGTGGAAACTCTATAGGTCAATTTGAGGTGATGATTCAGGTCAAATTAATTAAGCCCATAGTGAGAGTAAAGAACAATATATCACTAATAGAAGTTGGTTTAATTCACAAATCTAATTGTATTTTGATCAATATACACAGTAACAGATATATTGCAAGTACAATTATGTATTAAAGTGTAATGAACTGAAACAAAATAGGATAAATTTTGAAAATAGACAATGTTTACATTAAAACACTTATTTTATGGCACAGATGTATTTATTGAGCAATGTTAATTAAACTTATGTTTAGGTTTTTCTTTCTAAAAAGACAATATGAAAAAAATCTTATCTTTAAATTATCTTCAATGTTTGTTTATGAGATTGACTGCTTATGTAGCATCATTTAAACACATAACATTATCAGAATGTTTTTCCTTCATTAGTTACTATGCAGTCTGACTGCTTAAGTAACATCACTCAAATGTGTTGTAACATAAGTTACTTGGCTCAGAAAATTAAAGTCCATATTGAGTAGAGAACAAATCTGAACAAAGTTGTTTATGTCTAATAAAGGTAAAGTTAAACAAATATATATTAGTTGAGTGCAAAGTACTAACAATGTATTTTTAATGCAAGTGTATGTAAACACACACACACACACTACATATATTACCAAAAGTACTGGCTGATAATGTTTTCGTCTCCAACTGTATTTACAATTGAATCTCATGATGTTCTCTTGTGTAACATTTACAATAGCTAAGATCACTGAATACAACATTGGTGGTATAAGATATTTCATCCCATTTATTGTGTCAATGTGGAATGTTCTGGGCATCAAAAACAATCTCACACAGAACAAGAAATGTATCACATAAGATTTCAATGACACTGAAGATGTTAAGTAGCACATCACTGAATTCAGGGAGATTCATGTTGATGGACTTTACAGGCACTTAAGTCAAGGTGCCAGTACTTATGGGGTATAAAATAATAAAGTTTCACAGTTTCATGGATTACTTGTAATATTGAAAGAGGCTGTTACATTGTGACATTTTGGAAAACACTGTAATAATGACACTATAGGGAAGGAAGAACCACAACTTCTTCAGGCTGACAATGTGATACTGCACAGTAGTTTAGACAAACAATACTCAAAATATGTCTTCATCAATTCTGAGCTTTGTTCTATATCTAACTAAACTTGTCATAATTTCTAGAAATAAAGTTTGAAATCTTCCTATTTGTAGTCTGGTCTATTCTATCACATATCTCAAGGTGAAATAATAATTTTCTCAAAAGGATACAATTCTTTAGTAATATTGTTTACACATAAATAACTTAAACTAAGGGAGAAAGCAGTGAATATTAGAACCAGTTTCTTTCTGAATGGTATATAATAAATTTTTGTTACCAGTTTTTGCATGGCAAGTACTTGAACACCACTGATGTTAACTTTAAGTGTCCAACGTGTGTTGTCAGGTTACATCAACCACAACAACTAAAGATTACAACAGAATGTTTTGAGCCATTAGTTATCCAATAATAAGCAACATTCAATGATGAAAATTAAAAAATTGTTGGCCAGTCTTAGCAATGCATTTTGTTTTGATGAGTTAGCTAAACTTCTCAGAAACAGATAACTTATTGTCACCTTGTACTAGTAAAAACTTCCAAATTTGTTTTCTAATCAAGTAAGCTGTAAGTCTAATCCAAAAGGTGAAAACAGAATGAAAATAAAAAAATTGTTTAATTCTGATTATGTGTAATAACTGTGAAAAGTATCAGTTATTATACACTAACAACTTCTGTTGATTGTAATCAATGAGATAATTAATTAATGTTTGGGTGAAACAAGTACAAATTTACCATTTAGCAGATAACTATGGTCTGATACTAAACACCTGGAGAAACCAACTTATTAATTTAATAATATAAAAACTCATAACCTTAAAAGTTTAAGTTGTTTGATTGCTCTGCCTGAGTCTTGATGGCTAAGAAGGTGGAAGAAGTGCTTAATACCTGTAAAACCTAGAGTATCAACAGTATTGAAAAGAGAAATGTTGCGATCAGAGAGCATACGTTTTACAGAGCAACCCCTCCTATCAAAATTAGCACTTCCCCAGAAGGGATGATGTACATCAAAGTCCCCAAGGATGGAAAAGGGAGACAGCAACTGTTCTATGAGAGCATTAAGGTCTGATTGATCATATGTCTCTCCAGGTGACAGGAAGAGAGAACAAACAGTGATAGTATGACCAAAGGAAACACAGATGGCTATGTCCTCCAAGGGTGTGTTGAGTGGTAAAGACAGGCTGGGCACATGCTGATCAACCAACAGTGCAACCCCACCATGCACTCATCCATCATACAGCCTGTCATTTCTGAACAAAGAAAACCTCCAAAAGGTGACTGTGACGACAGGTTTCAGAAATGTTTCCTGTAAGGAAAGACAAACAGGATGGTAGGAGGCAATCAGGGTTTGGATGTCATCTAGATTAGAAAGTAAACCTTGACAGTTCCATTGTATCAGGATGGCCATTTTTATTTCTGTGTGGGAAATTGAGTGGAAAATCCTTGTGTTTATGACCATGTCTTTTTTTCTTACTTTCCTTATTCGAGGGAGGTCTATTGACCTCCATGGATCCTGGCCTGGGTCAATTGGGCAGGTCTTTGCTGTTGGAAAAGGATTCCAGTGACTGTGGACGTGAATGAACGATTGTTTTGCATCCTGGGGTGGGAGAAGATGTATCTGAGGAAACGCCTGTACCTGGAACCAAAAGGATGTGGATCTTGAGGTTTGGTTGAATGTATATGAGGAACAGAGATAGATGTTGAAGTTGATTCATCAACTTTCATAACCATGGAGGCTTTTCATTTGTTTCAAGAACAATTATTTAGGAGGCACAAAGAGATCTGTCTGCACTCCCGTAAAGTTGTGAAATGAAGTGCAGCAGCCAGACATCTGAGATGAAGTGGTGGACAGCAATTTTTGAGCCTCAGGATAAGTAATGATATGAATCGTTTTCAAACACTGCACCTCTTTTTCTTCCAACCATTTAGGGCAAGAACAAAAGTAGGATGGGTGAGAGCCATTGCAAATGATGCAACGAGGGTCAGTTTCACACCCACAGGCATCATGGTCCTTGCCACTGCAAGAAGCACACATCAAGGAACCATGACATGATGTCTTCAAGTGACCGAACTGTTAACACTGAAAGCACTGGAGAATGTTTGGAATGTATGGCTGTACTCTGTAATTAAGATAACCTGCCTTGATGATAGTAGGTGTGCATGGCGACGTAAATGAAGACATTGGTGGGCACCGTAATTTCATTTTTGCGAGTGGATGTATGCCTCACTGTGGAAACTCCTTGGGTGGAGAAACCAGCAAGAATCTCAGACTCTGGGAAGTTCTTTAAACTCCTCTCAACAATAACTCTTTGTGATAAATTCAAAGTAGCATGAGGTGTAACCTCAATAGGTACATCCCCAATTGCCTTTGAATGCAAGAGGAGATCACTGTGTTGAGATGTGGATGTTTCCACCAGTATGTCACTAGATTGAAGCTTCTTTACTGACTTTAGAGAACCGGCAAGACCCTCTAGTCCCTTCTGAATGAAAAAGGGAGACATTTGCCCTAATAGCTTGTCTGAAAGTGAATGCAATATAAAAAAAAATGAGGTAGAACAAGTGCTACAGATGGTGAGGATTGCTGCTCAGAATCTTCAAGATGTGGCCGTTTTATAGACTGTTTTTTCACCATTTTATTAAGATTTTAATTGGAGTATCCATAATAAAGAGAGGGAAATTTCGTGCTCACCCACCATGGAGCCCTATGAGGGCACGCACTACAATGTCAAACAAGGACACTGCAGCAATCCCAGGGTTTTGTGAGCACTATACCCAAATACCAGCATCAGATATAATGTCCACAACATCTGTTGAGAACATCCAACACTGGTGCTTGATTGACCCTAGCCAGAGAGGACCAGCTGACTGACCCAAGGGGGCCACCCCAAGGCAGCCCATCTACAGGAATTCAAGACCAAAGTGATGTGTTAGGGTAGGACCCCTCAACCACCAGGATCCTCTACTCCTCTTAACAGCAAACACATGGGTAGATGTTTAGATCCCAGAGGAGGTAAACAGAACCTTCCCTGGGAGGTCCCCTCACCACATACAGGAATCCACACTGAGAGGTCAACAGATATACGAAACAGTGTAGACCATGCCAAGATTACAGAAGTACATTTATTTCACCAATTACTATAACTAAACCTATGATTATTGTATTTCAGAAAATAAGAAATTTCCATTATTAGCTTAATTAAATAGCACAAATACTTCTAATGATGCTACATATGTAACCATACAAGTTTGTTTCTTCTTATGCACTTAGCTACACAATATATATGAATTTTGTTTCCTCTAAAATAAATTTGTATCTTACCAGCAATTGTTTCCCATCTTCTATTAGAAGAACAGATTCAATAGTTTGTTGTATATACACTCCTTCATCAAGTTCTTCAAGATACCTAAATGAAGATTATAATGTTTTGTGGCAGTCAGGTTTAGTAATTACTTACTACACATGATACTGTCCATACTATTTATAAAAAAGGACTTTTTGAATAAAAACTACACCCATCATCCTACAATAAAGTCCTGTGCAAGGTAACAAGAACATCTATAAATTTTATATTCACCGTTTCTTTGGATAAATAATCAGAAGTTTTAGCCTTCTGCATCACAACTAAACATCAGACAAATATATTTCACATTTCAGTGCACACACTTGAAGATCTCCGAAACGAAATTTTTCTAGGAATCATCATATTGAAATAACCCACTCATGATATTAGTTACCTGTTCAAATCCAGCATATATTTGTGGACACTCTCAAATGCCAAATAAAATCTTGTCAATATCTCGATGTAGTTTTCCCCTGAATTCCTCATCTCGATCTTGTAATTGCTGAAATGAAAGTTAAAATAAGATGTTGATTTAAAATAACACACTTTTTATAAATATTATTTTATCTTTCACAGATGCCAATGCTCAGTTTTGGGTATTATCCACAACTAAATTGTAACAAGGAGTCTTGTTGTACTGTATGGAAAATGTTACACTATAATCTCACGGAGTTAACAACACAGTCAATAACAAAGGTAATCACTGTCAATTTGAATAGAATACTTTTACCTCAATCAGTTAAATATTGTACTTGTAGTCACGGGCTCAGATGTAAAATCAACAAAAGTGTAACACTTAGAGTCTACTACGTGAAGTTCTGTAAACCTCAGCAGACATTTATTAGAACGGCTAATTGAAGAAGTTACTTTTATTAACTGAATTTTTTAAAACTGATGGTAGGCTAAATCCATCTAAATACAATTTAGCAAAAACAAATTCTGCTCTAACTGGAAAAATTGTAAGAGCAAAGTTAAAGAAATTCAGAACAAGATAAAACTAATTTAACCTTGTAAGTTGAGTAACAGTGAATTTTCATCATTTTGTAGCCAATTACTGTTTCTCAGTCTTGCCTGTCATGGTATTATGTTTATCTCAACTTTAAGGGTAATGTTCTAAAATTATAAGAAAAGTTTTCTCCCATTCTTTACAACAGTACAAGTAAAAGGCTTTCAGCTTGATACAAATCACCATAATATGATAAAAGTTTAGTTATTTCTGTTAAAAGAAATTACAGTTTAATTTTTATTTTATTATTTACTTCAATTATATTTTTTACTGTATGATAGGTAATGGTTTTCATGGAACAAGATGAAGTAGGCTTAGGTACACATGTATCAAATATAACAAAACTAGCTTTATTATTCAATTTTCCCATTTCAATTCTTTCAATTAAATCTTCATTAATGGTTAAG
This sequence comes from Tachypleus tridentatus, assembly GCF_004210375.1. Lineage (NCBI taxonomy): Eukaryota > Metazoa > Arthropoda > Merostomata > Xiphosura > Limulidae > Tachypleus > Tachypleus tridentatus. The sequence goes on along the minus strand of NW_027467782.1, from coordinate 39,825,774 downwards.
AAAAACTTTTTTTTTTTCCTTGATAAATATGACAAGCATACAGAATAATGTGATTACTGTAGTAATTTGTTTTATTCTGTATTCTACAAGAAATTACTGTGCTGGCAAATCAGTTACAAAATTAATAACATGCAAACAGTTAACACCAGTACCATGTTGCAGTAAACTAAAAATGAATTATATAGAAATTTATTTTGAAATATAAATTATAAAATGCAATTTTTGAATATTTTCATATTGTCAAAAGATGTTTACTTACAGGATTAGTTTCTATTTTGTTATCATACACATCTGCCATTTGGAAATAACTAAAATCACAAAGAACATCTGTATATTTCAGTTGGTCTGACTTATTCTCCAATCTGAAGACAGCTGGAACCACGTCGGCTAGTCGAAGAAGTTCAGCAATGACTGCATTACCCCTGGACACCAGTCGTAGCAAGTTTTGTCCACAAGCATTATTATCAGCTAGAAAATCTACCATTTTGACCACGATTTCACCAAAAAACCTTTAGCGTGATCATGAAGTTTCCACTGTGTATTAATAAAAAATGACAGTTTTAACATAATAAAACAAAAGTTTTAAATTATGTTTCACATTTTATACACAGAAGGTAGATAGTAATGTCATGGTCACAATAATTTGTTGATAGCTATGTTTTCAATTTTAGCTATTCTTAGCAAGTTTCAACATTAAGTGGTATACCTCTGTTTAAGTAAACACAGTTGATGATTTATATGAAATAAGTATGCTGAACTATATACTTGTTATAATTAAGTTTAACTTATTATATGAAGGATTTGAAATTGTTGATGTTTGGAATGTAATAAATTCTAAATTACCGATTGCGGTTTACATTCTCTTGTGCTTTAAAAAGATTATACATTTGTAGCAGTCATGGAATCTTTCCAGCCATTATATTACTAAGTGACCGAAGGTACATTTGTACCAGTTACAGAAATTTTCCAGCTACACCAGTACTGACTGATTAAAATTACATTCAAATGAGCTTTAGAAACTTTCCATCTGTGATAATGATTAACTAAATTACAGATCTAAGTTCTAAAGGCAAGACATCAAAATCTAAATGGTATTAGTTTCATGGAAAGAAAAAAACTGATTATGAGAACAAAATAATTTGAAGATTTTACTGCTTTATATAATAATTACATATATAATTATTCTACAAATAGCAAGGAATGCATTTATATTTCAAAACATACTCTGCCTGTTACTAATGGAATGACACATCCTCTCTTAATCAACGTTGGTTACAATGCCAAACTACAAAACATTTGATAATTACTAAGTAATTCAATATCAAATTTGTTAGTTGTTTATGTTATTAAATAATGATATGAACATTAATGTTTAAATTTCTCTAGTATAATGTTTTGATTCTCCTTATAGAGATAAAATTATTTATATAGTCTGGTAACATAACCAATCAGCTCAAAATTGTATTATTCCAACACTGAGAGAAAACAGTGAATATACACTGAAAACAAAACAAAGTCCGAGGTAAATAATGCCTCAAATGTTAAATTAGGACAAAGCCTAAGTCTAACTGTTAGACTAGTGGTGAAGGTACAGAAACCCACAATTAGTACTTATTCTACTTCTAGTCTTACAGTTACATTGATATTAGTATCATTCTATGGGTATAAAAAAATGAACACCATACCACTAACTTATATCATAAAATATTGTAAAATGGTCAATGAAAATGCAAAACGACATTAGGTTTAGGTTGTTGTTTTTGTTTGCTTTGATGTAATATTTTATGACAGATCCTATATTAACTTAATTACTAATAGTTATAGATGGACTAAACTGTATGGTGTGCACTCTCAGTCTCTATAGCAGCATATGACATTTAAGTTTTAAACAAAACTATGAGGTACGAGAGCCTAATAGTAGTATCAGTAAATCACTAACATTAAATATACAACAATAACTACAAGTGTAACATTATGTTAATAACACTACCACTAATACTAAAGGTAAAACTGTAAAATTAATGTTAATGTCAGTTTGGAACCTCGAGTGAAAACAAACAAAACCACCTTTGGATAACGAAATAACAGTTTGATTAACTTTTGTTTCCTGTCTTCATATATTACAATTTATACAAAATTTCAACCACAGTTTAACTTTATGCATAACCGAACAGTAAGCGTCTCCGAGAAAGTGTAATATATACGAAACAAATTACCGTCAAAAATATAAAATAATATTCCTACCACAAGTCACATCGAGCATTTCTAATTAAAGGGTGTTGTTATTCATATGACATTCGTTACCTGGATTTTAAACTATAAATACGAAATCCATCACTATTAATTAATAAAATATGCTGGTATTATTATTTGGAGTAATCTTTTAAAACATTTTATTATTAAAATAGACAATTAAATGTGGATCTGAATAAGACTAAATGAAAGAAATCCAGAAATTAGAGCTTCTGCAATAGAACTGGGACAATTATTTATTCATTTATATAAGAAATTTTAAAATTATATTTAAAATGTTGATATATACAATATTTTGTTGTTGAATAATGCCATGGCCTGGCAAGGCCAAGCGCGTAAGGCGTGCAACTCATAATCCGAGGGTCGCGGGTTCGCGCCCGCTTAGCGCTAAACATGCTCGCCCTCCCAGCCGTGGGTGTGTATAATGTGACGGTCAATCCCACTATTCGTTGGTAAAAGAGTAGCCCAAGAGTTGGTGATGACTAGCTGCCTTCCCTCTAGTCTTACACTGCTAAATTAGGGACGGCTAGCACAGGTAGCCCTCCCTATCTCGAGTAGCTTTGTGCGAAATTCCAAAACAAACAAACAAACATTGAATAATTCCTCCCGATGAGACTGCGTTAAGTCAACGAATGTAAAATGCTAAAAATCAAGGGTTTGACTCCCCTCGGTGGACACAACTGATAGCCTGAATAGTTTCGCTGCGAAATGCACACGTCGTTGTGTGATATTCGTTTGAATGAAAAATGTAATTAATCATTAATGAATGATGTTTGTTTGAAGGAAAGCAAAAAAGGTACACAATGAACTATTTGCGCTCTGCCTACCACGGGATTTGAAACTCGGTTTCTAGCTTTTTTATGTCCGCAAACATATCGAGGTGCTACTGAGGGGAATCACTAATGACTGAAATATTGCCCAAACTGGTACGTGTACTGTAAATATATTATTTCGTTTAATTTTCACAACGCTTCTGTGCTAAATAAAAATTTTAATATCAATTAAAAGAACAAGTCAGATATAGGGTTTTCAGTTGAAACAAATCAAATAAAAATTTCAAGAAAAATTGTTGAAGAGTTATTGTATCTTAATACGAACATTTTAAACATTCCTTATTTATTTTATTTGGAATAGGGGTAATTATATGTATAGATTGTGATTAGGTTAATTCAGTAAGAGCTGATTTCCTTTCTTTTTGCCCCCCAGTGGCTCAGCAGTATGTCTGTGGACTTACAACGCTAGAAACCGGGTTTCGATACCCGTGATATGCAGAGCACAGATAGCCCACTGAGTAGCTTTGTGCTAATTTCAAAACAACAACACCATTCGTTATATTTTGCTTCCCAGTGGTTCAGCAGTATGTTTGCAAACTTACAATACTAAAAGCCGGGTTTCGATATCCGTGGGAGTTAGTTAAAAAAGGCCTCAGCTAGTACAGCAGTATGTTTTCAGATTTACAACGCAAAAATCACGGATTCGATTCCCCTTAGTGGGCTCAGCAGATAGCCTGATGTGGTTTTGTTCTAAGAAAACACATGCACACACAAACCCTTTCTTTTTTATGCGTAAAGTTTTAAAATAATACTGTTATAGTGATTATGCATAAGGGTAAATTTATGAAAAATTTAGCCAGAATTTAATATATTTAGTGTTTGTTTGATTGATATTTTATTAAATACTTTTCTGAATAAAAAATATCTAAGATTTCTAAGAACCTATGATCGAAAATAAAGATAACTGTATAAGAGTATGTTTAACACATTAAATGTATTTTACAACTACTGCCAACAACTACTTTCGCTAAGACTATTGACTCCGATACATTTGAGACGAATATTTTTCTTCATTGGAATTTACGAAGATTTATTTTTTTCCATTAAATTACCCTTGTCATCTGCTATTTCTCAACAGAAAATGCGGCTATTGACAATATCAGGTATTTATAATCGAAGTAACTCTTTTATTAAAATAGTATAACACTTTAGTCTCAAACCGTCCTCAGTCGAGAAGATAAAACATGATATTCATCTCCAATGAGTAATTTTATTATATCTCTAACAAATTCTTATGCTCGACTCTCACGCTATTTTGCAAAGTAACCTCATTTTTCTAAAGTCTAAACAAACTCTGTATTTATCCGTTTAATGAGCTCTGGTACTGGGCGACATTTTGTCGTAACTACCTACGAAGACACTGAGGTCCTATCATAGTTTGTTTCTTGTTGTGGTATTTTTCTTTTTTGTTGGTAGGGGCTTCCTTCACACACTTTCAGTGTGGCATAATGGTTTACGTCATAGGTTACAGGAAATGGCTCTACCCCAGGAAACTATTCGCTGGCTGTCTAACTTCCTGAAAAACAGAATGTGTAAAGTAAATGTGAATGGGGCCCACTCAGGGCCCTTTTCACCCGAAGCAGGAGTCCCGCAGGGAGGGGTTGTTAGCCCTATATTATTTATCATGTATGTTAGTAATATGCCTCTGTTGGACCTAACTTTAGGTTTTGCATCACAGTTTGCTGATGATGTAGCAGTTTGGAAAAGTGTCCCCACTCCGTCAATAGCAGCAACGAACTTACAACCAGTTTTAAATAACATCGAAGAATACTGCCAGAAATACAGAATCAAAATCAATATTCCATAAACCCAAGTGACATTATTCACCAGACTGAATAAGCTGAAAAAAAGATCCACCAAAGCTCTACATGAATGGATCACTTTTACTGACTGCTACATCTGCTAAATTTCTAGGTCTTACATACGATTCAAAATTAACGTGGTTACCGCACACTAAAAACATAATGAAACGAATATGAAAAAGAGCAAACAATGCAAGAAGTCTTTCAGGTAAAAACCAAGGAACATCTCCAGGCAATATGCTCAAAATCTACAAAACGAACATTAGACCCATAATAGAATATGCATCACCTGCCTGGATTAATATAGCACCCACACACTTACAGAAACTTTAACGAATACAAAACTCAGTTCTAACTTCGGCATATAAAGTACCACGAAGCACATCATCCACATTCATGCACAAGTATGCAAACATAGACACAATATCTGAAATACTCTGCATAATTCTCTAAAATATTTCAATAAGAATTGGCATAAGAATAACTTAATGTGTAATCTCGACAGATACCGCGTACATGATGTAAATAGTCCTAAATACCTCTCCCCTTTTAACATGTATTTAAGAAATGTTACACAAGCTGGCCACCTCTCACTAGACAATTATTATTTTTTTTTGTTTAATTATCATTATTTTTATTTTTCTTATTTATTTTTTATTATTATTTTATTTTATTTTTTTATTTTATTTATATTGTTACTTCAAGTAGTGGTAGCATTTTCTCCATGGAGAAAAACAATATAAGAAGAAAAAGGAGAAAAGTACAAAAAAAAACAAAAAATATATATATGAAAAATACAATATGAATATATATATAAAGAAAAAAAATTACAAGAAAAATAGTTAAAATAGAAAAAAAAAAAAAAAACTTGTGCGTCCATGCATGGACTGTGCCCTGAAATGAGCCTGAGTACGATGTTATACTTTTGCTCAGATCCTAAGCTTTAAAAAAAAAATCCCTAACGACAGACGCTATCAACGTTCGGGATGGAAAAGAGGTCTTATGTACCTGACACCAGTGGTGGGATTCAGGGGTTCGCAGGGTTCGCGCGAACCCGTTCTTAAAAAAATTTTGAGCTTAGCGAACCCGTTGATGGCTTCAATTATACCGTCGAATTGTTGATGTCGTGGAAACTGATTGCGTCACACTTCATCACACATTTCGACAAGAAAGATTTAATGAGAAAATCACAGACCGTATTATTGACAAAGTTCGTCAAGTGAATGCAGTCAGTTTCTTAATTGTCCATACGTTGAACCCCATCTCGTCGATGTAGATGACACGGGGTGCGCGAAGTGCCGTCTCCATGAACCACAGGGCATAGTCTTTCCTTTCAGCCTTCACGTCAGGCCGATTTCTGTCGGCTGGGGCGGCTTGCAGTTTCTTCAGAGTGAAAAGCATTCCATGACAAATTTTCCCCAGATGTTGTGGGGTGACAGAAGGCTTATCTGGAAACTGTCTCCGGAGCTCAGCACCACAGATAATAGATAAAGTAGATAGCCACACTTCTCCCATTTGCATGTCGGCGCGTGTGACCGTTTTCCTATTACCATTCCCGCTACGGGGGAAAATCGATAGAGTAAGTAACTCGCTTGCTTGCGCTGCAGTCATGTCGGCTTATGCACGAGTCATCATAAGCGTGCATTCGTTTAAGTTTAATTGACTATTTGGAAATTTTTAAAATGAAATAAATAAAGATTTTAAAGCACTTTTCCTTTATTTTCCTTTTCAAATGATGTATCAGTATAGACTTCCGGAAAAGTAAGAGAACCCGTTATTATTGAGGCCTTCCTTGAGAGAACCCTTCTTAAATTTTTGAATCCACCACTGCCTGACACTCCTGGCTATTTAACATCCATACCCAAACACCCACACAGTAAAACTCGAAAACTCACACGCTTTCACAAACACACGTAAATATAATTTGATGTTATAACTTGAAATTAAAGTCAAACTTCAGCGTGTGTATATATATATATAATAACAATATATAAATATATAATAACAATATATAAATATATAGTAACAATATATAAATATATAATAACAATATATAATATATATAATAACAAATATATAAATATATAATAACAATATATACAATATATATAATATATATATAATAATATATATATATATATATAATATACAAATATATAAATATATAACAATATATAAATATATAATAACAATATATAAATATATAACATAACAATATATAAACATATATATAATATATATATATATATAGTATTATTACATTGTCGCAATATATATAATATATAATAACAAATATATATATAACAATATATATAATAATTAGCAGTCATATATATATTACATACATATAACATATATTATAACATATACATATGTCATATATATGTATATAATTGACAATAACATATATATAAACATATTTATATATATATATAACATTATATATATATATATATTGTTATTATATATTTAATATATTGTTACTATATATTTATGTATGTTACATATTTATATATTGTTATTAACATATATAACGCTGAAGCTATTGAAGCTCTGGAATACCAAGTAATATCAATATATATAATGTGAAATGTGAGTTTTCGATTTTACTGTGTGTGTAACATGTTAATAGGAGTGTCAGGCAGTGGTATCCAAAAATAAGGGGCTATCAAGCGGAAGGCCCCCAATAATAACGGGTAACTCTTATTTCCGGAAGTCATATATATACATCATATGAAAATGAAAATACAGGATAAAGTGTAAAAACTCATTTATTTCATTATATAAAGTCAAATAGTCAATAACATATATTATATAAGTATATAATAACAATATATATATATATAACAACAATATATATATATAGCATAGGCAATATATAACATATATCAAACAATGATAACAATATAGTAAAGCAATATATATATATATAATAACAATAATATACATATATATAATAACATATATATATATAACAATATTATATATATATAATAACAATATATATATATATATAATAACAATATATATATATAATAACAATATATATATAATATATAATAACAATATATATAAAGTATATAATAACAATATAATTATATAGTAACAACATATATATAATAACAATATAAATATATATAATGAACAATATATAACATATATAATAACAATATATATAATGAACGTTATATAATATAACAACAACATATAAATAAACAAATAACAATATAATAACATAATATATAACAAACAATATATAAATATGTAATAACAATATATAAATATATAATAACAATATATAAATATATAATAACAATATATAAATATATAATAACAATATAAATTATAATTATAACATATATACAATATATATACAATATATAAATAATCAACGTTTTGTAATTTTGTGAATACACACTATACTTCTAATTAGTACATGCTTTCAATATTTGAAGTGTTTGAAATTCTCAGAATGCCACAAATATTGCATTCCTCACTCCTTTACAAATGTTTATTCTCAATAAAAATTTCATCACCAAATATATGTTTCCACCTTTCCATTTGTACATTGAGTAACATTTACATGTTTCCATCTCTTCCATTTGTACATTGAGTAACATTTACATGTTTCCACCTTCCATTTGTACATTGAGTAACATTTACATGTTTCCATCTTTCCATTTGTACATTGAGTAACATTTACATGTTTCCATCTTTCCATTTGTACATTGAGTTACATTTACATGTTTCCACCTTTCCATTTGTACATTGAGTAACATTTACATGTTTCCATCTTTCCATTTGTACATTGAGTAACATTTACATGTTTCCACCTTTCCATTTGTACATTGAGTTACATTTACATGTTTCCATCTTTCCATTTGTACATTTTAGTTTCCACCTTTCCATTTGTACATTGAGTAACACATACTTTCTCCCAATATTTCACTTTTAGTCGATTTTAGCTGAGTAGCAAGCTACCACTTTTACTTCTTAACTATCCTCATAGATAAAATAATACTTAGTATATATATATATGTTCTTTATTCATTTCTAATGGCAACTCAAAATTAATCATATGTATTTTGCTCGTGGTTATACTTTAATAACACTTAACACTTTCTATAACAGTTAGCCACAAACAACACAATCATAGTGACCACAATAATATATTTCTTTTTCAAAGATACCTCATACAGTGAACGATAAAGTTAACATCACTATCTCATAACTAAGTGGATATCACTAACTGTATATCAAATTGTATGAAAATCACTTTCTGTCTTCACTTCATTCATCAGATTTTATGGCTACTCTTTCTTCTTTTCAGGTTCTTATCTGGTGGAAGAAATGAAGCACTGATTCATGACTATTGATAGAACACAATCCTTCCATTTCATAGACTGTTCAAACGGCTGAACACGATAATCAGGTATAATAGAATTATCATGAGTGAGTTGACAACTGACAAAGCTCTCAAGGTTCACATGCACATCACACCAGTTTAGCACGATAATCAGGTATAATAGAATTATCATGAGTGAGTTGTTCTTACAACTGACAAAGCTCTCAAGGTTCACACACACATCACACCAGTTTAGCACGATAATCAGGTATAATAGAATTATCATGAGTGAGTTGTTTTACAACTGAAAAAGCTCTCAAGGTTACACACATCACTACCAGTTTAGCACGATAATCAGGTATAATAGAATTACTCAAGTGTTGTTCTTACACACAAAGCTCTCAAGGTTCACACATCACACCAGTTTAGCACGATAATCAGGTATAATAGAATTATCATGAGTGAGTTGTCTTTACAACTGACAAAGCTCTCAAGGTTCACACACATCACACCAGTTTAGCACGATAATCAGGTATAATAGAATTATCATGAGTGAGTTGTCTTTACAACTGACAAAGCTCTCAAGGTTCACACACATCACACCAGTTTAGCACGATAATCAGGTATAATAGAATTATCATGAGTGAGTTGTCTTACAACTGACAACTCCTGACAAAGCACGATAATCAGGTATAATAGAATTATCAAGGTTCACACACAAAGCCTCACACACATCACAACTGTCAGGTATCAATTTCATGAGTGAGTTACCAACCGACAAAAGCTTCGTAAGGTTCACACACATCACACCAAGTTCAAATCTCATAAGAGTTTTTAATGTTTAAGTTTGGTTTATGTCACGACAGCTGTCAATTAAATGTGAGAAGTCATATTGTATCTCTTTCCACTCTAAGTTGTGTATATATGTCGTACACCACTCTGTGTGTCTTTTATCTTCATAGTATAACATTTCCCTTTAAAAAGGTGCTTTGAAACGATAGGTATCGGTGCATCATGTTTAGGTATCCTTGATGGCCAACTCCACAACATAAACGTCTGCTACTCAGAGTCTTTCATCTTCTATTTTAGTGGCTTTATTTTTTTTTTCTAATAATCATATTGTTCTAGGTTAGGTGAAACCTAAACATGGTTAACCTAACAGTATTTCCTATTGATGATCTTGTTCGTTATCGATGCGATAAATCACAACAACTCCCTAAGTATTTGATTTCTCGTCACGAGCTAGAAGATATAGTAACAAACTCGCACACCCCACTATCTTATGCACACTTTCACTCTTTACACGCATTTTGACTCATTGCCTAACACACTTCCACTTGAGTTGTCTTCCATAACTGGAATAGCATTTTCTTTACTGCTATAGTGTCGTCTCTGTCCCTCTGTTGGCTAAGTCTTGTCTAGTAGTGTCAATTCATAACGTTTATCTCGTCATCTCCAGTTAACTTTCTCTTAACGTTTGTTCTCAAACGTTTTATCATCATCAATTTACTAATTTCTCGTTCTAGTTATAAATGTCTTCTCCAACTGTTCACATCTTGATTCCCGAACATTCAATGGTTTTTTTTTCTCTAATCCCAATAATTTTGCCAAATAAAAAAGTTCATTTTATAATTAGCTAACCTCATCATTGGTTAAACTAGTTGGAATTTTGTCATCAGTTTACAAGAAACCGGCCTACGTCCTCATTTAGATGAGTGTTATTGTCATCTAATTCAACCATTTCAGTGGTCTCTTGAATAAAACAACCTTATATTGCTGCCTAGTCCTGTTCGAGTTGATTACTAAATCTTTGATAACTTAGATTGTATAAATTAGAATAATGAAACCTAACACAAACAGAACTACATTATCCTTATTAAAATATGATTGAATGTAACCTTGAAAACGATTTTTTTGATTAACTTAACTACAAAATATTTTCTTACATGTTAAATCCAACATTCATCACTTCACAAGAAACTCCTCATTTACTTAGAGTAACTAGCACCAAAAAGTGACTGGACATTTTCTTCTCTCCTTCCTCTACACAGCAAGTGTTGTCTGTAAAGACTGACAAAATGAATTGAATGACTACTCATGACTAATTCTTGCCATTTTTTCTTATGACGCAGTTAAAATTGACTTGTAGAAGTGGTAAGCACTAATATTTAATCTACTTATAATTAGCGTGTTGAAGATTTTATTATGTAGGAATGAGAAAAACGAATATTTGAGAAGTTACCTTTGAGAAAATATGTAAACAACTAAATAAACAGGCAGATAATAAAATGAGGAACTCCCCTTTCTATTGTGATAAACATGAGTTACTTTTATCAACCCCTTATAATTTCTTCTTATGACGTGAAGTTTCTATATTAATTGTAATTATATTATTTAAACTACATCTTATCTCTGCTACCAGTTGTTAATTAATTAACCTTAGAACTTTTCGTTCAAAAGAAGTGGGCGCCAGAAAGAAAAGAATATAAAATCTAGTTTGGCTCAAACAAAACAGAACAGTTTACAAGTGTTCATTAGGATAAACTTCGTGTCCTCCTCTTACTGAAAAAATAAATGTTTTCAAGAATTTTTTCTCGAAAAATTTAAATCGACTGGTGGATTTTTTCTTTCTTTTAATTTTTAATACTGAACATTGAATAATCTCTTTTACTTCCACATAACTGTCCACGTAATCTGTATTTTTAGACTAACATCTATCTATTTCACAAGTTCAGCTGTTAAACCTGTTTAAACTGTATGACCGTCAGTGGTTCCAAGGTTCGCTCCATTTACTGCCACTAGTCCTCCCATCTCCAAGAAAACACGCTCTACTTTTTATGGTGATGATAAAACCCATTTTGAAATAAAATTTTATTCTAAGGGACGACTGGTATCAAAACTTTAATAACTGTTAACATGGAGATTGAGAAAGGACGAGGTCTCACTAATTGGTTGTGAGAGGAGCGGATGATTAGCTGTCTTTCCTTTCGGGTCGGCTCGCGCAGATTTCCTCGGATCTCTTTTAGGCAGTAATCAACAAATATCATCAATAAAACTTGGTAAATCTCGAAAGATTCGTTACATTACTTTCAATATCACTATGTGATATTCCAATAGAGTATTAAAGTGACTGTGTGTAATAATAAGGCATGACTAGTGTTAACCTTCTGAACCATGTTTGTTGTGTATCCATAAGCGGCCCTGATGGTTCTAAGGATTAGGGTGCTCTGAAGCGTAGTCTGCGGATTATGGGTTTAAATCTACGTCATATCTAGCATATTCGCTCTTTAGTCGTGGGGTATAAAATGTGATAGTCAATCCCACCAATCGTTGGTAAAAAACATCATCTTATAAGCAAACTTAATAATTATGTAAGGTGGTATGACTAATAAAGCCTTCGATTTTCTACTTTTTTATCCAACTATAGATCTTTCAGGAAATTTTATCTATAATGATTAAATTTAGAAATTTGAAAAGGATAAGGGAAGATTTCATATTCGAGTGTAAATTATGGTATGTTTAAAATTATTTTACTTTTATACTATTCAACATCTACATCAGAAATTCAAGGATAGGCGCCAATAGCCATACTAAAGAATTTTATGTATTATTTGTGAAAATAATGCGTCCAACTACAGGGTGTTCGGAAAGTCACTGTGCAATTTTGTTCATTAATAAATATATAAGTGCACAATGATCTTCCGAACAATAACTGTATATATAACAAATAAACAAGCAGTGTGGTTGTTCATCCACTTTACCATACGCGCCGCGCCCAATGGCTTCAGCAGCATGTCTTCGGACTTACAACACTAAAAAACCGTGGAAGGCAAAGCACAGGGTAGTCATTGTGTAACTTCGTGCTTAATTCAAAACAACAACAACACGTGCGCCGAGTTATACTCTGTTTCAGTATATTGCAGCTCTGGTTATTAATCTCAGAGAATATGTAATGATTTATATTTATGTATATTAAAATACACATCTTACTGTCATATCCTTTTATTTAGATATTGTCTTAGAGCCAGTTTTTTGTTTAATCCTTCTATAATTTTTTAAATTGTCCTTTGATAAGTTGACTTTGAGTTGGTTTTAAATGGTTTAGCATTATAAAACAATTCTGTTGACATTTCAGTTTATTGTAGCATTTTATTGTTTTTATTGTTGAGGAGAGCAGATGGTGTTAGTGAAAGGTGGTGTGAAACGTGGAGAATAGGAGGTTATTGTTTGAAGGGGAGTCACCTTCCATAAAAAAACGTTAGGTAACCTCCTTCTGGGGTTCTTTTCTTTCTGTCTCTTTGCCCGCTACAACCTGCTTGAAACCTCACTGGACCAATTTCCTCACGAAAACATGTTCAATGAGATTTGTTTCAGCACCCTCCCCATGTCTCACCACACCCATGTATGCTACCTCTTCCTCTTCCTTTTTTCAAACCACCCCTACTAGCTTTAAAGGCATCACTTGTATCAGCACTCGTTCCAGGGTGTTTTTTCAGGAGATCAGCATGCAGTTTGTTTTGTTTTCTCACAAATGATGGTCTCAAAATGCTATCACCAGCTAACCCAAATCAACAACAGTTTTTGATACCTCTTCTACTGTTTGTTTTGTAAGCATTGTCACTCCCTTTGCAACATGAACTCCTTTGATAACCTCTTTAGATTTCAGTATGGTGTAGACTGTAGACTTGCCATACCAAAAAGTGCAGGTCAATACACATGAACATCACTCTCATATACTGCAATGAGATCTTTTTTTCACCTCTATTGTGGCTCTAACAACTTTGTCTTTTTCATTTGCTGCTTTCATTATCCATCTCTTGACCCTCTGGTGGCTTTATTTAATCAGAATATTTAAAAAAAACAACAAAAAAGAAAAACAAGAACGTTCACAGCAGATTTTAGCGGGGTGTGGAATGAGCGACAGATGCGGTTAAAATGTTTTGGGTGAGCTTTGTGTGGGTCCGAAAAGGGTCAAAGAGTCGTTCGGGTCACGACAGCTTGGTTCGGGAACCGAGTTTATGTTCGACAACTGAGACATTTTTTTTTTTCAAACAATATGTTCGGAAAACCGAATTGTTCGAGAACCGAGGTACCACTGTATTTATATAGGAGACCAGACATTACAGTAAAAGTCGGACTTTGAGAAGAACAAATTTTTATAGCAAAACATTTCTCACCTTACATTGCACGGGCATTGAATTTGTAGGTGTAAAGTTTGTATAAATATTTTAACTGTATATTCACATAAGATCATTCTATAAGCCTGAATTAAATTCTCGAAATATGAAACAAAAGTCAGACAACTAGTAAATCACTTTATTTAGCAATTAGGGCTAGTAAATACTCTGTTTTAGATAGCGTCAGTACTGAAAAAATTAAGAAAAGTAAACCATTTTCTGAGACAAAAAAAATATTATTTTCACAATAATTAATGTAGTGGAAAACTGTTTTGATTGTGTTAAGTAAACTTTTATTTTTATATTAAGTATGATACCGTTTATTTAAAAATTTACCGTGTTTTGAACTCTTTCCTTAAAACTATATTTATAAATTACATCAATAAAGATACAATCAAACCTTCAGATTTATTCCCAGGAAAAGTCCCGTTCTGATACAAGGAAAGTATTTTAAAATTCTGTTCTTTGATAAATAAAGGTTTGTCGTGCGTATCGTAGTTACTTTTATAATTGTCTGAAGTTAGATACCAAGGTGGGAATTTTCAATATATTTTTGTGTAGTGTCATTTAGTAGATAGTGACAATAAATGTATTTATTATTCTTGGTCACATACATATAAATATACACGCCGTGTCCTTTAGAGAAATAAAAAGATTGGAAAATATAATGTAATTCTTTGTATTGATTTGCTAAAATATATATCTTTAACATTACATAATGTTTCAATTGTTAATACGCAGCCTATACCCATGTTATTGTATTATTAATTAACTTTGCTTT